>NC_057349.1:144787074-145090774 GCF_016509475.1 Prionailurus bengalensis | reverse complement strand
GATAGAACAGCCATTCTCTTCCAATAAAACCAGGGAATCCTCCACATTATTTCTTTTTACTTTTGGATGGCAAAGTGTTAGGGAGATATATTAAAAGATATTCTTACAATAACAATCCAACCATAGAGCTTGGGGTTTTTTTCTTTTTTTTTTTTTTTCCTTTTTGGCATGTAAACATTTTTTTTTTAATTATTTATTTATTTTAAGAGTGAGAGTTGCTAGTGGGGAAGGGGCAGAGAGAGAGGGAGAGCGAGAGAATCCCAAGCAGGCTCTGCACTATCAGCACAGAGCTCCATGTGGGGCTCGAACCCACGAACCATGAGATCATGACCTGAGCAGAAATCAAGAGTCAGACACTTAACCTACTGAGCCACCCAGGCACCCCAGGAATGTGAGGATTTTCATAGAGAATCTGTTATATTAAATTAACTAATCCTACAAAATTGACTTTTTAGACTATATTTAATCTCAGATCTTACAGCACCATCATACCCAGAGCATGTGGCTGGCTGCTTTGTGAGTCACCAGCTAAAAGTGGGAAGGTTGGGCTCTGGTGTCCTATTTGATTGGGAAGCTGGAAGGACAGCCCGTGTGGAGCACACACATTTTTCATAATTATGTTGCCTGCAGGGCGGCCACCTGTCCTAATTTGATCTGATTAAGGTGAAATGCAAAAACTGTCCTCATTTCTCTCTGAATGGAGCGGTGCCAAGCTTCATCTCGGGAAGGCAGAGGAGATACGTGCACACTGAGGGGGAAGGAGGGGCTGGGGAAGCATCAGCGGGTCTCCGGTACTCTGGGAGGTGGGAGAAATTGGCCTCCGTGCTCTCGGGGATGTCAGCATGTAGACATATCCTGACGAGGATTTTAGCAGGATACTATGAAAATGTTGAATGCAATAACTCCTTACCCGGCAGCGGTTGCGTTTTGGGGAATGTATCCTAGCTGATCATCTGAATAGTTGCAAATATACATGTACAGGTGACTCCCTGACATACATCTCATCATTCAGGGTTTGCTTAAACGATACTACATGTAATGGAGAGGTGAGTGGCCGTGAAAAATGATGATGTATATCTGTATGATTCGGCATGAAAAGATGTTCATTCATATTATTAGGTAAAAAGAACAAGATGCAGAATTTCATGATACCACATAAATCCATGTAAAATACGTGTAAAATACATAAAGTCGTGTGTGTGTGTGCATACAGTAAGAGAGTTATAGGGACGAATATTTGCAAAAATATTGATGGTGACTATCTCTGGGTGATGAAATTGCTCCTTTTCAGTTCCTCTACCATTTTAATATTTTACAGTATTCATGTTTTCATTTTGGAAAATGCTTTGAAAACAGAATTGCGAACATTAAACATTCCCTTAACCTCTTCTAAACAGGGGGAAAAAAAACCCTCTGGAAATGATAATCTGACACCCACACTTATAAGAAAAGAAAAATGTGTACACTTTGTTGTTATATAACTGATAGCACTGGACCACTATGTAAACCAATTTTTGTCTTAATTTCTTGTCCCAGGATGGGCTTTTTGTCTTTAACATTCTCTTTTCAGAACAGCATCACCCCATTTGTCCTAACTGCTACCTAGTCATGTATCTGTATAGATATTTTCTCATTTACCCTGAACATTTTAAAGAGGGTAGAACAGTGCTGTGCATATCCAAGTAACAAGATATAACTCAGGCCCTTTGTGCTTAGAGTAATATCATTTCACCAAACACAGGTGAAAGGCAAGAGTCAGAGAAGGTTTGAGGTTTTCTGGCACACCCTACAGTTTGTCATCACAAAATTAATCAGCAAACCATAAATCTATTTTGATTGAAGTTTTCCAGGACCTCACAGAATCGCTGTTTGTGTTTTGAAATAAGGCATCTAAGTAGAAAGGCGATAGTTGTAATGTAACCATTGGCCACCAAGATGTTTCAGAATCTTTGTCCTGGCATTAGGCCTATGCTGGGGCCAACCCTGCCGATATGACTGTCGAGCCCCCCGCAACTTGGGGTCGGTGTGGATCCAAGTCATAAGACAGAGCTCTCATCTCAACTCATCTGTTCACAACACTTACATCTTGTTTACTTTATTATGAAATTAATACTGGCATACAAATGCAGTCTTTTCCAGTTTAGATTATGTCTGGTTTACCCAGCATTGTGATATATAGATTTTTCAAAGGAGTGCTTTCAATTCAGGAGATTCTAAATTGTTCTATGGCAATGTCAGTATTTTTTTTTAATTTTTTTAAATGTCTGTTTATTTTAGAGAGAGACAGAGAGACAGGGCATGAGTGGGGGAGGGGCAGAGAGAGAGGGAGACACAGAATCTGAAGCAGGTTCCAGGCTCTGAGCTGTCGCACAGAGCCCAATGCGGAGCTCGAACCGGCAGACCAGGAGATCCTGAACTGAGCCTCAGTCGGACACTTAACCAGCTGAGCCACTCAGGCGCCCCCAACAATGTCAGTATTTTAACAAGAGAGCTTTCTCGTGCAGGAATATTTGCATTTGCATTATAAAATAAGACAGATTACCGAAAGAATTGGGTTGTCGTTGCAAGTTCCACCTTTGAAAGTTTCCCTTTAAGACTGATTTGTTGTTGCTGCTGCCGCTGTTGTTGTTGCTGTTTCTTTCCTGTGAACCAGAGGGTCTTTAAGAAAAAGTACTTTACACTTTGGCCAAATCACAGACAAAGATGAGTCTGCTCTGTGACCACATTCTACCCTTGAGTAGTGTGTGGAGCCCTGCACAGTTACATCAAAAACTCCTTCCCCAATCTCAAGGAGTATGTAATATAAAATAGACAAAAAGTAAGTGCGTTCAAATGCAGGTGAGTTAAGGCTCCTGGGAGCAACAGACTATTTACTTAGTACGTCTCAGCTCTGTGGGCAACAACTACGGATGGGTGGAGGCATGAATGCATGTGGCTGTTAGGTCCCTCCTCTGTCCCAGCCCCAGCCATGTAAAATGAAGGAGAAGACAGAGGCACCTGGGTAGCTCAGTCGGTTGAGCGGCCAACTTACGCTCAGGTCATGACATCATAGTTCGTGAGTTCAAGCCCTGCGTCGCGCTCTGTGCTGACAGCTCAGAGCCTGGAGCCTGCTTCAGATCCTGTGTCTCCCTCTCTCTGCTCCCCTCTCCCACTCATGCTCGCTCGCTTGCTCTCTCTCTCTGTCTCAAAAATAAATAGAATTTTTTAAACATGAAGGAGAAAACATACCCAAATGTGTAAATTACCCACGATCCCTTACCCATCTTTTACATCATTCGCCCCCTAGATTTTCCCTCTCTGCTGGGTTGTCGACAACCACCAAATAACAGAATGGGCAGAATCTACAGTAGACGTAGAGCTGTGAAAATGGAAATAATAGATGCAGGGGGCTCAGTACATGGAGATGTGAGTTAGTCGCGCAGCTTTTGAATCTGACCATGGCCACTGAAATAGAAGTCTCTGGGAGAGTGTGGAAGGCTTGAGCACCTGGCCGGAGACTGAGTGATGCCCAAGGCTTGAGGCACATGCCAGACTCCCTCTGCATAGAAGGACATTTTATATATGCAATTCACATGCCATCTTTGCCTTGTTCTTCTTTTAAAACCCCTGCATCCTGCAGGTTTTTCAACGTGGAGGTTAAAGAGGGTCACGACGCTGTGAACCTGTGTGCACCCACTGCTCGGCTCCAATAACCACCGGTTTGTGGCCTGGGTTTTTCAGCCACACCTTGCTCACCGGATTATTTTGAAGCAAACACCACAGATCATATCCTTGCGTTTAGAGCTACCAAGTGAGAAAGAATTGTTTGCTAAACAGAACCACAATATCTGAATCATACCTAAAATGTGAATTATAATTCCTATTTACAATTCTTACTGTCTTCTAAGTTTTTACAGTGGAGTTTTTCAAATCACGAGCCAAAAGAAGTCCACACGTTGCATTTGGCAGCAAGTCTAGTGGGTCTCTTATGTCTCTTTTTCTCTCTGTCTTTAAATTCTTGCGATGCATTTGTGGAAGACATTGTGGTCATTTGCCTTAGAGCTGCCCACATTTTGAAGTTTGCTGTACCCCTAGCTCTAGCGTCTAAGGAGGTGGTTTGCAGATTCAGCATGCGCATAATATTGTTGGGAAGGCTTGTGAAGATGCAGACGGCTGGGCCTTCTCCCACGGTTTCTGATTTGGTTGGTCTGGGGTGGGGCCTGAGAATCTGCATTTCTAGCAAACTCCCAGGTGATGCTGCTGCTGCTGCTGGTCTGAGCACCATACTTTGAGAACCACTGGTGTAAATAATCCTCAGTCCCCTGTATCATTTAAATTAGTATTTCTAGGGGCGCCTGGGTGGCGCAGTCAGTTAAGCGTCCGACTTCAGCCAGGTCACGATCTCGCGGTCCGTGAGTTCGAGCCTCGCATCGGGCTCTGGGCTGATGGCTCAGAGCCTGGAGCCTGTTTCCGATTCTGTGTCTCCCTCTCTCTGTGCCCCTCGCCCGTTCATGCTCTGTCTCTCTCTGTCCCAAAAATAAATAAACGTTGAAAAAAAAATTAAAAAAAAAATAAATTAGTATTTCTAGGGATGCCTGGGTGGCACAGTCAGTTAAATGTCTGACTTCAGGGCAGGTCATGATCTCATGGTTCACAGGTTCCAGCCCCGCGTCGGGCTCTGTGCTGACAGCTGGGAGCCTGGAGCCTGCTTCGGATTCTGTGTCTCCCTCTCTCTGCCCCTCCCCCACTCATGCTCTGTCTGTCTCTCTCTCTCAAAAATAAATAAAAATATTTTTTAAAAAATTAGTATTTCTATCCAAAGGTTTGATCTAAGTGAGGGGTTTTAGTTTTTATAGGAATCTTTAAGAAGTAGTAGTGTGTATTTCTGTCAGGAGGCACAGTTGTCCCTTGTCCATATTTGTGGGACTAGCAGCCATTGATGATTATTAATTTCATTTGCCTTTATGAATTATTTATATTACAATAATTCTAACATTCCTTTTTATAATTTACTAGCTGCAATAATTTTATTGAAAGGAATTTTCCTTCACCAACTATTTGGTTACCCAGAGGTACAATTTATATGTTAAATGGCAGATTAAATGCATGATTTTGTCCCCTTTTATTTACTAGCTTTAAGGATAATAAATAATTTTTCTATTATTTTCTAAAGATGAAAGATGAGATTTTTTAAAAAACTGAAGAATTCATGAATTTTAATGTATCTGATGTGCTTGAATATATTATAGTTCTTATTTTTATTGGTGCTCAAATTATTGTTTTTACCCAGTATAAGCCTCTCTGTTGGCACTTGAATTTTTTGACATGACCCTAGTACTTTTTTGTAATTGAGATATAATCAGCATATAACATTATATTAGTTTCAGGGATACTACCTAATGTTTCAATATTTGTATATATCGTGAAATGATCTCCACAAGTCTAGTTAACATCCATCATCACACATAATTACAAATTTTTTTCTTTTGATGAAATCTTTTAAGATCTACTCTATTAGCAAAGTTCAAATATACAACACAGTATTATTAACTATAGTCACATGCTGTAGAGTTAACCCCCCCGGGACATAGTTATTTTGTAACTGTAAGTTTGTACCTGTTGACCCTGTTCACCCATTTCTCCCACTCCTTACCCCCTACCCTGGTAACTACCGATATGTTTTCTGTGCCTATTAGCTCAGGGTTTCGGTGGTGGTGGTTGGTTGGTTGTGGGTTTTTTTAAGATTCCACATATGAGATCATGCAGTATTTGTCTCTGACTTCTCTCACTTGGCATAATGCTCTCAAGGTCCATCATGTGGTTGCAAATGGCAGGATTTCCTCATTTTTTTTTAATGTTCATTTATTTATTTTGAGGAACAGGGGCAGGGAGGAGAGTATGAGTGGGGGAGGGACAGAGAGAGAGAGGGAGACACAGAATCCGAAGCAGGCTCCATACTGAGCACTAAGCATGGAGCCCAGCGTGGGGCTTGATTCCACAACCACGAGATCATGATCTGAGCCAGAATCAAGAGTTGGACACTTAGCCGACTCAAGCACCCAGGTGTCACTCCTCATTTTTTATGGCTAAATAATACTCCATTATATATATATATATATATATATATATATATATATATGTATATATATATATATACACACACACATATATATATATATATATATATATATATATATATACATACATGTATATTTTAAAGGAAAAATATATCATGAGCTTATACGGATCTCGCTATCAATGTCAAGATGTGCCAACAGAAGGAGAGACTTGATATTCAGATCCAAAGCCTCTGTGTGGCTCCATGAGAGCAAGAATCTTACCTGTTTCCATTATTGTTTGATGCACGCCCCCCAAGTAGCTTCAACAAGTATATGCCCAACAAATATTTGAATGAATGAATGAATGAATGAATGAATGGCTTCCCTCACCACCAGCTCTCCAGGGAACATCACCAGAACCTCAATATTCTAAGAATTAAACTGCATATCAGAAACTATCTATAATAGGGCGCCTGAGTGTCTCTGTCGGTTAAGTGGCCAACTTCCGCTCAGGTCATGATCTCATGGTTCGTGAGTTCAAGCCCTGTATCGGGCTCTGTGCTGACAGCTGGAAGCCTGGAGCCTGCTTCGGATTCTGTGTCTCTCTGTCTCCCTCTACCCCCATTCACACTCTGTCTCTCTCTCAAAAATAAACATAAAAAAAATTTTTTTAAATAAAGAAACTATAATAAAAAGCAAATAACTCAGAAGGCTATTTAAAAAAAAAAAAAAAAAAAAGCTTGGGTCTATATAGCCAAAGTTGATGTGGGGATTTGGAAATCATTTGGCTAGTGTGATTGATACCAATAATAAATGTTTACAAATGTCAGGCCAACAAGCAAAGAAAAAAATTCTCATCTGGGGCCTGATTATCTGTCCATGTTCTCTTCACCAATCACATCAACCACAGGGTTGCTCAGTGCTGCTTCCCCTAGGACAAGGAGCCTCGATCAGCTACAAGGAGGTCAGCATTGATCTGCTCCAAGGAGCTGTGGCCAGACAGACAGACCTCAGGCCAGTAGAGAAGAAGGCTCCCCACTGAGCACTGGCCTGGAATAAAAGAAGAACCTGAAGAGCTGTGGGGTCTGTGGACCCAGGCCATGTCTGCCTCCAGTACTAGGGACTGAGGCACAAACTTGCGAAGCTAGAGTCAAAATAATGGTCATAATTTTTAGACCAATTTCTTTTGCAGATACCTATTACCCTATTGGAACGAGCTCAATCATGATGCATGATGAGTATCACCACTATATTGTGTTTTATATCCACTCAGAAGTTTCATGGTGATCATAATAGTGTCTTTGGGGATTGTGGAGACTATTAGGTGTCTCCCAGGCTTCACTCAGGGGAGGAAATGGGTGCCTGTCAACACATTTGTGGCACACTGGAGGGGCAGGGGATGTTTGGTGAGGATGGCTGGCAGGTGAAAGCGTGCCCCTTGTCCAAACCACGGAGGAAGGCCAGAGAGAGCAGCCTGACTGGGCAGATCAGGGATCCCTGTTAGAGCTCAAAGCTAGTGCAGTCTCCTCTGGAAGCTGAGTGTCTCCTATGACAAAGTCATTTAAGGAAAACTAAGATGAAAGGCTGCATAGCATTTGACTTCTTTTAAGCACAACTTGAGAATTTTCAAGAGAAATCTCCTTTTTAATGCAATGTGATCACTTTTTCCCTTATCCAGTATAAGTATCAACAATCAGAGCAACTAAACATGTATATGTAGAAATAAGAAAGCACTTGTCCCCTGTATTTCCTCCACTAAAGTGAAAAGCACTGTCACTACAGTGGCACATGGTCTCCCAGTATTTTTCTGATGCATATGTAATCACTTTACCAAAACAGAATTATCGTATGCATGCTGCGGTTCATAATCTGATTTCTTTATTTAATACCACATCACACACACCTATGCTCATCATTAAATAGCTATTTACAGTATCATTCTAACGGCGGTGTTATGTTCTATCCTTGGCATTTGCGTGATCAGAGTTCAGGCCTGCACCTCCACTCTGCCCCTTGCTCTCCTTGGCTGGTCCCCAGTGTCATGGCTTTAAAGAGCACATATACACATGTGTTTCTCTCTCTTAAACCTCTAGAACTCCAGACTTGACTCTAACTGTCCCCTCCACACTTAGATGGATAATAGGTATCTGAAATTTAACATACTCAGAATTGGACAGCTGGTACCCCCACTCACTCTACACCCAAACCACCTCCTCCCACAGTCTCCCCTTTATCAGCCGATGGCATTCTTAACCTTCCAGGTGCTCCAGCCTACAAACCTTGCTGTCATCTGTGACCATGGCCTTTCCCTCACTCCCACCTGGCGTCTATTGGCAAATTCTGTCAATATATCTTCAAACATATTCAGATTCTGACCAGTTTTCACTTCGTCTCCATCACCACCCTGGCCCAAGCCACTGTCATCTCTCACTTGGACAGGATCATGGCTTCCTAGCTGGCTCTCCACCTCTGTCTGTTCACTACAGACTATTTCAACACAGTAGCTACACTGGTGTTTTGTTTTGTTTTGTTTTGTTTTGTTTTGTTTTAAGTAAAACAGATCCTGCGACTCTTCTGCTTAAAACCTTCCAGTGCTTTCTCATCTTATTCATAGTAACAGACTAGGGACACCTGGGTGGCTCAGTCAGTTAAGCGTCTGACTTCAGCTCAGGTCATGATTTTGCGGTTCATGGGTTCAACCCCCATGTTGGCCTCTGTGCTGACAGCTCAGAGCCTGGAGCTTGCTTCATGTTCTCTCTCTCTCTCTCTCTGCCCCTCCCCTGCTCGCACTCTGTCTCTCTCTCAAAAATAAATAAACATTAAAAAAATTTTTTAATTAAACAAAAATAGTAACAGACTAAATCATTACAAATGGTTTAAAAGGGCCCTGACTGGGGGGAGGAGAGGACCTGTCTGCATACGACTCTCTTCTCCTTTCTTCATTCTGCCCACTGGCCCTCCAATGCTCTTTGAGCACATGCTTCTTCCCCTGGGCACCCATGCTTGCTGTGCCCTCTGCCTAGATCATCCTCCCCCAAGTAAACACATGGCATGGTTGATTATGTCCTCCATCACTCCCTTCAGGTGGCGCCTTTTGGGGGAAGAGTTTCTAATCACCCATATAGCATAGTTCCCTGTCATGCCCCATCCCTATTTTATTATTTTACCAAGCACTCGTCAACATGTGACATTCTGTTAATTGTTTCCTGTCTGCTCTCCTATCTAGAATGTACGTAACATGAGGACAGGGGCCTTTCTGTTTTGTTCAGTGCTGTACCCGCACTACATAAAACTGCATGGCAATAAATATTGGTTGAATGAATGAACCTGAACTAATTTAAGTATATCGGATTAACAGTATATGGTTTCTCCCATAAATATGCTCTTGGTTTTCTCTTCCTACTTAGAAACTACACTGTGAATAATAATGAATATTAAAAAAAATTTGGAGTATGAGTTATTTTGCTTTAAATCTCCCCCAGATAACTATTCATGAATCACATCATTAATAACTAGTCTGGATAATAAGATGAGGCAATTGTAGCAAAGCTCCTCTGCTTCAAGGCAGTATATTTTCTGAAAATTCTTCTGTTTCATGCACCAGAAGTGACTAAGAGTACCTCCCCTTGCAATCCTTATGTGTATTTCCACTGGATGGAGTGGGGAGGGTGCATCAAAGCCTTCCTTCTTGCTGGTAGAGAGGCCATTAGACATCTGTTTTCCAACACAGACCAGCTTCAGCGACACTAAAGCCTGGAGTCCATGACAAAGCCTGAAGCCTTGAAAGGAATTCCCCTATGTTGGCAGAAACTTGGCATTCACTGGCTGAACTTGGCTTCAACACCCTCCACACTGATAGTTCGACACCTGCACTTCTCCATCCTTCTCCCTGAAATCCTCAAACAAAACCCCAGCCTTCTACGTCGACATCGATTGGATTCCATTTTGCCCCCACTTCGTCAATCATGTTCCTATCTTTTGCTATTTATTGATGGCCTGGGCACAGTGCTTTTCACAGAGTCCATAAATCAGTCTGCTTTCCGTTGTCCAGTGACTCGGCCCTGAGGCTGCTTCAGTGATTGTCATTTTCTTACCATCTTCCATTTTAACACATTATCTCTGTTTAACATATTATCTGATTCCAGATTTCACCGGCCTCTTCTTTCTCAACACTTCCAAAAAAAAAGAACTCCCTGTGCTTGTGTACTTATTGGACATGATAGTTAATTAACACGTGCGAAGCCACCAAATAACCAAAACGCAGATACAATGGAGACCAAGAGTTTGTAAAGTTAGACCAAAATGATAGCACACGGGTCCTAAAATTACCTCTTGGATGGAGCCGGGTTGAGGGGCTTTCTCACTAGAGCAGCTTATTCAAACCTATGAACATTCTGAAGGTAAACGTTGGTTGGTATAAGAACTCTCTCAAAGGACATTGCAGATGGGTGAAAATTTCTACCAGGCTAATCAGCAGCTGTGAAACACCGACTCCACCAGGATCTATGAATTGTACTTGTAGTTTGTCATTGTAATTTGTACAATTGTAATTGTAGTTGATAAGTGCTTGAGGCAAATAGTCTATAAACCTGTGGAGGCGTCGGAGGCAAAATGGCAGGATCTCACTGTGTGGAGGGCCCATTCTCAGCCCATGGTGCCGTCAGCTGGGCAGCACGCAAGGGGCAAACGACCCCAGTCTTTGCCAGCTGTCGGTGTGGTAACCAGAAACTTGCTAAATTTGTTGGAAGACCTCATTATCCCTGTGCTTTAAAGGTACCTGGCTGGATGCCTTAAATGTTGTACTTCAGAATATAAATACCAAACTTGGACTCATTCGGAGAGCTCTGCTGATGGATGAGAGTTCCTCATATCTAGTCATTTTAGCTAATTAAAGGAAATAATGATTATTAATTTTCATGTAGGAAGGTAAAAAGATCTGGACGATCAAATCATAGTCCATTAACGATATAGTTGAAGCTGTAATTTGGGGGGCTTTTTTCCCATCATAGAAGCTTTTATTTGTCCTTGAAATTGGATTTGGGGTTTTATTTATCTCATCTCTTTCCAATGTATATCACGTCAGCATACAAACTCTAAATACCCAAACTATGTAAAAGCAGTGATGAATCTAAGTGACAGCACTTAGAGTATTAAAAAAAAAAAAGTTGTTTGTTGTTTTTTTTTAAGAATTTGAAATATGCCTTTCAGTAATGAATGCAATTATGCCCCCACTAAGACGAATAAAAGAAACAAAAAGCGTAGCGCTAAGGCAAAAAGCGAAATTACCGAAATAAATTTAAGAGGCAAAAAGTCAGAAACAGAATACCATTAAGTATTTGTAAAAATATAAACTCTTTTTTGTCCCCTCCCCCATCCTACTTTATCTCTTAATTGATCTCTTTCTCTCATCTTTAAGCCCCCTTTAGAATTGTATCAATTCCTAAAATCCAATTACATTTCATTGTTGCTTTAATATCGCTTTGGATATTCTTTATTTTCTCAAACTGAGTAGAGTCTAAATATGTCCCGAGGAAGTCCATTTTAAAGAACCATTCTAGGACAAAATGTAGCATTCAAAACTAAGTACAGGGACACCTGGGTGGCTCAGTTGGTTGAGCATCCAACTCGACTTCGGCTCAGGTTATGATCTCACAATTGGTGAGTTCAAACCTCATCAGGCTCTGGTCGTAGCTCGGAACCTGCTTGGGATTCTCTCTCTCCCTCTATCTCTGCCCCTTCTCTCTCTCACTCTCTCAAAATAAATAAAAAATATTTATACAAATATTTATATAAATAAAAGTAAATATTTTTTTAAAAAGTGTAGGGGCACCTGGGTGGCTCAGTCGATTAAGTGTCCAACTTCGGGTCAGGTCATGATCTTACGGTTCCTGAGTTTGAGCCTCACATCAGGCTCTGTGCTGACAGCTTAGAGCCTAGAGCCTTGCTCCAGATTCTGTGTCTCCCTCTCTCTCTGCCCCTCCCCCACTCTCACTCTGTCTCTCTGTCTCTTAAAAAGAAATGAACGTGAAAAAAATCTTAAAAAAATAAGTATATGCTGAAAGTTCCCAGTTTATTAAAAGGGTATCTTTTATAAATGGGTATGTCCATAAATTGTTTGGTACTCAGAATCCTTTTACCCTAAAGCAATGTCCTTTTTGACCCTGGTAATTTGTCCTACTAAACCTACTAAATGAAGATTTATCTGATGTGATGTAGATAATATGTCTCCTTTTTGATTGGATCCACTCAGATTTAACCCCAAAGGTTCCTTTTCCCCCATAATGTTAACCAGACATTGACATGCTCCTTTGAGTAAACCAGCTGCCACAGGCTATGGGAAAACGTGTCCAAGGGGCCCCCAAAATGGCATCTCCATTGCTTCCCCCTTTCCATTCCCTCATTTCAACCAAGAATGAACTATTGAGAGCAGTAGAAGAAGGGAAGTGGTGGGTTAGGATCATTTTCTGTTCTGAGGGCCTCACGTTCTCATGGTCATTCATGTGTGTTGAGTGTGTTGAGTCACACATGAGTGACCATCAAAACTAAATTTGTAATGGGAGGGCTGCTGGATTACTAAAATGCCACGTTTAGAAATTTAAAGGCAAAAAGCATTAAAAATATAGGTCAATAACAAAGGAAGGGATTTACGAGATACAGAGGTGTAGGCAACGTGCCAAGAACATACACACTAAGAACGATTTTCTATTTTTTAAACTGTTTTGATATAACTCACAAAAAAATTTTTAAATGTTTTTAATTTTTGTTACTGCATTTTTGTCTCTTGCATTTCATGTATTCTGTGTCAATTCTCCCAAATGACTACCAGAAAGTCTATTGATCGACTAGAGCAGCGTTTATTAGATCTATTGCAGAGAGAGACCTGACCACATTAACACTCACGGGGCTCTTACAGGAGAGGGATGCCAACATTTATAGGGCTTGGGGATCTGGGCTTAAGTGGTTAAGACAGATCTTTCAGGTGGAACGCTGACTGAAATGGGGTGAGATTCATGACATAAAAGTACATGACATAAAAGTTGACTCACAATGAGTCACGGTTTTCAAAGTGAGGATCGATAAGAAAACCATTGCCTGATACATGAGCCTCTGCCTGGGCGAGCAGTGAGTCCTCCTGCTAAAGGAAATGGCTACTCAGATGAGCATACCACGGTAAATTATTTTCAGAAATTTCTGGAAACAAACAATGAGGTTATTTTTTTGCATTACAAGCTTATCTTCCAAGGCAGGATTTTTCTGGAACAATTAGGTCCTGGTTCTCAGCCCCAATAGTTAAGCTGTGTAAGATGCAGGTGCTTGTAATTCTCATCTGCATGCAGACAGCCTCTTGATTCCCCATACACACCTGGTGCTTCCAGCCTGCAGGCCTTTGATCCTTTTCCTCCTCCTTCTGTTTTGTTTGTTTTTTTAAAACATCTCCTTCTTGATTGTTCTTGGCACACTCAGTTGTTTCTCTATTTACATTGTTTGTTGATGTGCATGTTATTTCTTCTGCACACTCCATGAAGGCAGAACCCCTTCCAGAATTCACTTTTGCTCTCTCTATAGTACCTGGCCTCATGCACAGTAGACATAGGGAAGTTATTCAACAAAGAATAAATGAATTTTTGGTTAGAAGTCACCTCCTGCTAGTAATAATAATAATACTCATTATTATTGGTGAAACGAAAACAAATTGGTGACTATCTCATTATCAGTGAATCTTATTCTTCGGTAGCTCCTCACTGGAAGAAGGGTCATCTCATAGCGACTGGGAATTGACTCAGAAGGGATATTTGGATGAATAGGACAGCTGCAACAAACCAGAAAATACCAATGTGCACTTAAGAAATCACAAACATCTGAGCTTAATACACCCTATTTTGAGCTCCAAGAAGAGGCTTTGTGTGCTTTTTGAGGAGTCACTGCCTCATCTGTAAGTGAGAAGCTGAATAAATAATATGTAGTCTTTTTTTAGCTTATTCCTAAAGCTACAAAATCTGCTCAGATAAACCATGCTTCCTAATGTAGTGGTTATATTAGGTATTCCTTCTTTAAACTTCTTATGTGTCCATATATGTTCATGATAAGGATAAACTCAGGTCTATAAGTTTTTGAATTTTTATTCAACTTCTCTGAAGATTCTCTGTGTATATACTTCAAGTTTTCGTGTGTGTTTTTTTCTTATGAGAAGTTACAAGCATACAATTCGATATAGGAATGTAATAAACGCTCATGAACCCATTACTCAGCTTTGTCTATGTCTGACTGTGCTCACTACTTCATGGAACTCTGCCAAGTTAATTAATATTTTTATGTCTCTGTTTCATCATCTGTCAATAGACACTAATAGTACCCCTCTCACAGGGTTGTTGCTAGACTAAATGAGTTATTTTAACACGAGGCACCAAGAAGAGTGCTTTCTCCATAGTTAAGTGTTACAGAAATGTTAACTTATTTTTAGCAATTATTATAAGAAAGGTGTCGACCACAAAAGAATTCCCTGGAAATTAAAGCAAGTAGACCTTTATTTGAGCAATTACAGTTGCAATTCGGGAGACACAGGTTCAGGTAGAAACCTGTGTTATGAGGAAGACAAAGAGGGGGCAGATTATAAAGATGAAAGGTCCTGAGTGCAGTTCTCATTCAGATCCTCTGTACAAACCGGATTGAAACTACTTTAAACAGGATCGGTTAACATGCAAATGAGTGGTTGAAGCTCCTGAAACCAGATTGGCTCCTTTCAAAGTGGAGAATTCAGATAATCCAGGCTGAAGGCCATAGCTAGCTTGAAAAGTTCAAGAAGTTCTCATGTCCTCCTAATGAGGATGTAAGTTCTTCTTCCCTCGGGGCCTCCCAACCGTATTGTATCATATTGTATTGTATTGTATTGTATTGTATTGTATTGTATTGTATTTACATATATGTATACATATATATGTGTGTGTATATATATGTGTATGTATATGTGTATATATACACACTATATATATATATATACACACACACACACACACACACACACACACACACTATTCTCAAGTTAATTAATATTCAGTGTAGTCTTGGCTTCAGGAGTAGAACCCAGTGATTCATCACTTACATACAACACCCAGTGCTCATCCCAACAAGTGCCCTCCTTAATGTCTATCATCCATTTTCCCCTCCTTCCACCCCCCATCAACCCTCAGTTTGTTCTCTGTATTTAAGAGCTTCTGATGGTTTGCCTCCCTCTCTGTTTTTCTTGTTTCCCCTTCCCCTGTTATCATCTGTTAAGTTTCTCAAATTCCACATGAGTGAAATCATGTAGTATCTACCTTTCCTTTCTCTGACTGACTCATTTCACCTAGCAAAATAGCCTCCAGTTCCATCCACATTGTTGCAAATGGCACAATTTCATTCTTTTTCATCCTGAGTAGTATTCCATTGTGTGGGTATGTACATACATACACACACACATACATACATACATACATACATACATACATATATACATACACACATACACCACATCTTCTTTATCCATTCGTCAGTTGATGGACATTTGGGCTCTTTCCATAATTTGGCTATTGTTGATAGTGCTGCTATACTCATTTAGGTGTATGTGCCCCTTCAAATCAGCATTTTTGTATCTTTTGGATAAATTCCTAGTAGTGAAATTGCTAGGTTGTAGGGTAGTTCTATTTTTAATTTTTTGAGGAACCTCCATACTATTTTCCAGAGGGGCATTCCCACCAACAGTGCAGGAGGGTTCCCCTTTCTCCACGTCCTCACCAACATGTGGTTTCCCGAGTTCTTCATTTTAGCCACTCTGACCAGTGTGAGGTGGTATCTCAGTGTGGTTTTGATTTGTATTTCCCTGATGATGAGCAACATTGGGCATCTTTTCATGTCTCTGCCATCTGGATGTCTTCCTTGGAGAAGTGTCTATTCATGTCTCTTGCCCATTTCTTCACAGGATTATTTGTTTTTTGGGTGTTGAGTTTGGTGAGTTCTTTATATATTTGTGATACTAACTCTTTATCCGATATGTCATTTGTAAATATATTTTCCCATTCCATCGGTTGCCTTTTAGTTTTGTTGATTGTTCCCTTTGCTGTGCAGAAGGTTTTTATCTTGATGAGGTCCCAATAGTTCATGTTTGCTTTTATGTCCCTTGCCACCAGAGACATGTCAAGTACGAAGTTACTGCGGCCGAGGTCAAAGAGGTTGCTGCCTGTTTCCTCCTCTAAAAGTTTGATCCAACCCCATTTTAAAAGAGACTCTCTTAACTAGGCTCACTTGCTTAGGTTTAAAACCTTCTTTTGTAGATATTAAAGACAGATTAGAAGCATCCCCTCCCCTTTTCCATGATCCTATTTCACCCTACATCTTCCCCTGAATTTGGTGTTTAACATTTGTGTGCATGACTTTATACTCTTACAGTATTTGTATGAATCCATAGTGTTCAGTAGGTTTTGTGGACTTCTTATAAATGATATCGTACCAGGTGTGAACTACCGCAGCCTTTTTCTTGACTTTACGTTTTTGTCTATTTGTTACATTTCACCCCAAGTAATTCTTATTAACTCACTTCCTAAAAGTCTCCTGCTTAAATGTGATTTTCTGATGAGGAGATAGATTCTGAGTACCTTATTTAAAACTATCCCACCTACTCTTGTCTCCCTGACACTGTTCTGTTTTTTTTGCTTTTTGACATAGTGTTCATCACCTTCTAAAAGTATTATCTAATTTTCCTCTTTATTAGTTTATTTGAATTATCTATCCTCCCTTAGAACACAAGCTCCAAGAAAGGATTTTTGTGTTTTTTTTTTTTAATTTCTCCACCAACGTGGCCCAAGTTCCCTACAGGGCCTGGCACCAACGGGGTGCACAATGGGTACTTGTTGGATAGCTTTGTCTCTCCTCTTAATGGTCATTTCAGAGGTTTTCTTTTGTTGTTGCTGTTTTAATAGAAATGTTGCTCTAAATATTCTTGTAAATATTGTGTGACTGCCTAAGTTTCTCTCTGAAACGTACCTCTAAGTAAAATTGCTAAATGCAAGATGAATCCCTTCAAGATTCCTTTTAGGGGCACCTGAGTAGCTCAGTTGGCTAAGTGTCCGACTTTGGTTCAGGTCATGATCTTAGGGTTCATGAGTTCAAGCCCCACATATGGGGCTCTGAGCTGACAGCTCAGAGCCTGGAGCCTGCTTCAGATTCTATGTCTCCCTGTCTTTCTGATCCTTCCTCACTCATGCTCTGTCTGTCTCTCTCTCTCTCTCTCTCTCTCTCTCTCTCTCTCAAAAATAAATAAACATTTAAAAATACCTTTTAAAAAAAGATTCCTTTTAACTGGTTTAGAGAGTCTTGGACTCATCAAGTGTTGGTTTTGAAAAGTAACGCATAAAAGAACCTTAACAGACAAATTAAAATCTACCCACACAGAGAAATTACTGAGATGAGCCTGATTCTATTTGTCAAAGTAATAATGCTTTGAAATTTGATTATATCAAGTCCTACTGCTAACCTTGAATGCAGTCGCTTGGTTGCTCAGTCAAGGTGTCTTAGTGAGTTTTCCATGGAAACAATGAGCACTTGACTCTCAGACTAATTCAGAAATGGCCATTTCGGCAAAGTACAGAGACCCTAATCAACCCAGCTTCACTGAGGGAGAAAAAAGCTCGTGAAACCCACCCACAGATCTGGCCTTCAGATGTGCCCCACCCTGTTTTGGCTTGTGATTAAAAGTAGTCTTTCAGTGTCTTGCTGCATTGTCTTTGATCACATGGAATCATCATTTATTTTTGATGCCATTTCATCGTTAGCCAGTTTCCTTTCCAAAGTTGCACTTAAGGGAAAAATAGAAGGTAACTGTAATTGTCAAGCCTGCATTAGGGGTTCTAAGCTATAGCCAAGAGAGAAATTAATCCTGAAAGCATTTCACACCAAACAGCAGCAATCTGCAAATTGCAGATTATTTGTGTCATGTGGCCAGTGCCAGTAGCACATCAGAGAGCTGAAATCCATTTCAATTTTTATCCCAAGCCCGGGTGCTCACGGTTTTCCATTGAACCCAAAGGATATCACAATTGCCCCGTGATGATTTGCAAGGAAATTAAAAGGAAAAATAGTGATTGAAGACTCATGTGGCTTTTAATGCTTTTCAATGGAATATATTTTCCAAATGAGTTTCCTCAACCTCACAGCATGGTTATTGAGGAAATTCAGCAAGAGCTTTCTAAAAAAGTTGTACTCAGTTAATCCCCCAAAGGTTTTTTGTTTTTTTGAGTTTTTTTTTTTTTTTTAATAGCTATCAGTGACTTTGTGGAAATGACCCACAACTTTGTAATGGATTTTCCTGAGGAGATTCTGAATCAGATTCTAAAATAGTCTTTATGGTATGGAACAGAATGAAAGTAAATGTTGGTTATAGATATCAATCAAAGTGAAAATCCCAGTTTCAAAGTTATCCTTTTAAAAAAAAAACTAGGATTCAATTCTGTCTTCATATGCTTTTGTAAAAATAAATGTCCTTCTTCATTTTAATACCAAAGAGGCAACTTATTTTTATTTACAGTGAGCTCAAATTTTTAGAAAACAGGTGGGAGAGATGAATGAGTATTTAATAGGGGAGAAAGCAAGAGAAAAGCACAAATCTGTGAGCATATCATCTGGATAAGCCAGGAAGGAGATGACATTCTAGTCTCAATGACCAAAGATAACAAAACAGACTTTTAAAGTCAACAGAGACTCCAGAGAAAGGCCCTCATTGAAGAAGACAGAACTACGTTAGACAGAAAAGCTTTCCAATCCCGGTCTTTCCTGTTTTCTTGAGCAAAGAGAATGTTTCCCATCTTGGAAAGGACAGAAGAAACAATTTCAGGAGGAACCTGTGTGTAAGAAAAGTGAGAACAGGAGGAAGAACCCACAAGTATTGTAAGCGCCGTGGGTCTGCAGACGCATCCGTGTATAAACTCAGAGGCACTGCCTAGGGTCTTCAAACTGCCCCGAAGAAAGAACACAGTGTAGAGTCTGGGAGGTGGACTTTTTTTAACTTTTCAAAATGAAGAAGGATTGAATCTCAAAAACTGCAAAGCAATGAGTTTGATATCAGTTTCAGCCATCAACTGGGAAAAAAATTAAATAGTGTGAGCAGTTATAAGGTGTATGGAATCATTAAGAGCCAACTCAGATTCACCAAAACAGACCGTGGAAGCAGTCATGGAGGAGGGCATAATGCACTCACCGTGGAGCTTCTTGATTTGAATGTGGTCCCTGGACCCTGAAGGCAAAGGAGCTGGCTGTTGGAGGTAGGCGGAAGGCACACTGTTGAAGCAGTCTGGCACCTCAGAGGAGAGAGAGAAACAGGGCAACCATGGGCTGAAGATTGAAGTCATGTTTCGCTGGAGGAAGAGAATGGAAGAGACAGCAAAGAACACGGAGAAGTGAGAGAACAGGGAGAAGAGTGGAGAAGTGAATTCACAACTCCAGGGGGAACAGTGTTGCGGACTGTGTGTTGATCCAGGGTCAGTTACTACAGGAAGGTGAAAGAGAAGGAGGATGGGGATGGGCCGTTGGTGGGAAGTACTTCCCTCAGCACGAGGGGCCCTGCCCTAGGCCCCTGACTGCCCTCCACTCCCACTTCAACCCACAAGAGCTCACAGGATCCAAGCCCTTCCTGGGTTCCTGAATACATGGGGCTTCCAAATTCCCTGCACAAACAGCCCTGGGGCCTTAACTGGCTCTGTCTTGCTGAAGACAGTGAGCAAGGGGTAACTCATGGAGGCTGGGTTACACAGCCTGCGGGCCCACCAGCTGGACACGTGAGAGGCCCTTCAGGGAGGTAGGAATCTGAGATGACAGGAGCAGCAAGGTCCAGGGACTGACTCTAGCTGTGCCAGAACAGTCACGTTGAGGAGCAGACCTCCCTAGTGTCTGAGAGTTATAAATCCCCACCTTCCAGATCTTCATACAGGTGAATTTGTCGAAGAGTGAAACAATTTTTTTTTGACAGTTTTTCAGTTTGATTTAGGACTTTTGAATATTCAAACCACTGACGTGTTTTTACACTTTCCCTGGGCCAGCAAGTTAGGGGACTGACCCGGGCCTAGCTCTTGGGTCCCAAGTTCAGAGTGGGAATCATCGAACACTTATCATTTGGGTGGAAGGAAACACACCCGTGTGATGTTGAAGGTAAACTGAGGAGGTGTGAGAGCTCTCATCTAAGAAGGCTGACCTGGCAAGCAAAGTATGCCTGTCAAAGCCTTCTGTCAATGAAGCACCACGAAATCTCAACCTCAGGCCCCCCGGCACGTGGTCAGGCATCTGAAGCCAAATACAATGGGTGAGTGCGGCAACAACAAATAAACAAGAGGCTTCCCATTACCACCTTCAGCCAGGAATGTTGCCAACTACAAACCCTAATCTAAGAATAGAGGGAAGGTAAATTAACATGTGGATGCCTCCTATACATTTTCACATATATTACAGATTATTGCAGGCAAATGGGTATTTGCCCCAGGAGAGAGAAGGTGAATAAGGGCTTAAAAGGATTGGATATGATTTATATCTCTCTAAAGCTAAAACTGGCATCCAGAAAGATCCTTCTGACAGCAAGAATGCCTCATTATTATTATTTTTAGGTATTTACTTTTTTTATTTTTGAAGGACAGAGAGAGAGACAGAGTGTGAGTGGAGGAGGGGCAGAGAGAGAGGGAGACATAGAATCCAAAGCAGGCTCCAGGCTCAGAGCTGTCAGCACAGAGCCCGACATGGAGTTTGAACTCACGAACTATGAGATCATGACCTGGGCTGAAGTTGGACGCTTAACTGACTGAGCCTCCCAGGTGCCTCAAGAATGCCTCATTATTAGAATGGATCTTTGGCTGATCCTCTGGGTCCTCTGGTCCCTGGCACCGAAGTCTTGAGACAGGGTCTGAAATGCAACTGTGGGTGACATTACAAAAGGTATTTCTGTCCCGACAAAGGGGCTGGTCTAGGGATAGTAACAGCTAATAGTTTTTCATTCTTGAACACACGACTATGAGTTATATAAATCTATCTTTGATCATCGAAGAAAGCAAATGCATGCAAGTCAATAAAATACAAAAATTAGATCGGATTGCCATTGATATAAACAAAATCATCAGATTTCATTTGGCGGTTGTGTGGCTATCTTAAGGAAGATATTTTGACATTTCCACAATGGTCTGAGTGACCAGCCATCAAGGTGGCCCCCATCTTAACCCACACGGCAGACCAGGCCTCTGTCTTCCATTTACAACAGAACTCTACTCTTGCTGAAAATTAGCTTTATTTTGACAAGGCCAGTAGGAAATGGAACATTTAAAGAGCTCTTTCTTGCTTGAGTAGTAGTATATTAAAATTTTGTGTTTAAAAATTAAACTTTGCATTTTAGGTATGCATTTTTTCTGAATTAATTAAACTGTGAATTAATTTCTGAGATCTTACGAGACTGGCCCCAGGGCAAATAGACTTTCTTTCACAGGTCCTTAAATTAACTCTGCATAGGCTTGTAAAGTCATCTGTTTTCCAGTGCTCTTGTTTGTGAGAACCAGAAGGCAATGGCCTTTCCCTCTTAATTTATGTATTCATTCAGCACATATTTATTATCACCCTTGTGCCAGACACAGTTCCCAGGCCCTCGATGAAGCTATGAGCAAGCCCCTGTTCTCAAGGAGTCTGTGTTCAGGGTGGGAAAAGCAGATGTTAACAAATAGCTAAACACAACAGAAATTGCACTCCTACTCCACAGAGGAGCCCTAAGAAGGCTTTTTAATTCAGTTTAACCAGTTGCCATTGATGGAAGGTTTCTATGTGGGCCAACGCGTTTGCGTTGAGCGTATTATCTTTCTTGGAGGATACAAGGATATATGGTATGAATATAAAGACTGGCTCTACCACCAGAGAAAGCCCGTGGTCATACCCCCTTCTTGTTCATTTTCTTCGTCACTCCATGAGGAACACTTTTAACCTCTAAAATTTTGTCTTGTTTTTGTTTTCTTTGTTGTCGTGCATAGATTTTTGGTGTCTCTACAGTAGAATATTTTCTCCCCCAGACACAAGAAAAAGTGTGTTCAAGTTAAACAGACTAATCGTATTAGTTTGAGGATTCAAATAATGTGGTGTATGAAATTCTGAACTTATGGCATTTTTATATGCAAAATCTAATATGCATTTTTGTGAAACCACAAGGACAGGGCAGAAAGTAGTTTGCAATGCAGAGAGTCCGGGATTTAAAGGTAGAATTTCAAGGTGGAATTGTCCATTACTCAGCTCTGTCACTCACAACCTGGGTGACAAAAGGCAAGTGACCTTTACTATTACAAACCAGCCACAGGTGGAACACAGAACTCCCTCTGCCTCCCCGAATAAAGACCAAATCCGGGGCACATGGGTGGCTCAGTTGGTTAACTGCCTGACTCCTGACTTCAGTTCAGGTCATGATCTTACTGTTTGTGGGTTCGAGCCCCACATCAGGCCCTCCACTGACAGCGTGGAGCCTGCTTGGGATTCTCTACCTCTGTCTCTGCCCCTCCCCCCACTGGTGTGCACACACAAAATAAATACATCAATTTAAAAAAAAACAAAAGACAAATCCATTCTGGTTAAACAGAAACGTGAGTCATGAGTTCCCTTCTTTGACATCTTTGTAGAATATTTGTTTTTAAACCACGGTTTGTTTGCCATAATCACCCATCTGTTGATCATACGCGCTCACGTGATGCCCTTACTATGTGTTATGGCTGACTCAGAAGGCTGCACAGAAGGTACATTAAGCACTTGCTAACTGTCCCCTTTGTCAAAAATTCAAGTTAGTTTTCCTTTCGCGTATTTGAGTAAGTGGATGTTCGGAGATCTGGGGCTTATTTTCCCGATTGCCTCTGTTAATTCACTTTATAAACACAGATACATAAATCATGCAATTTGAGATGACCAGTGAGATTAAAAAAAAAAATCTTTCAGCAGACACTTATGGGGATGAGCACTGGGTGTTAGGGAATGAATCACTGGATTTGACTCCTGAAATCATTATTGCACTATATGCTAACTTGGACATAAATTAAAAACTAAAAAATAAAACAAAATAAAATCTTCCAGCTAGTTCAAAAGTAAAAAAACATGTCATAAAGTTTTAAGATGTCAAATAAAAAATCAAGTTACTTATTAATCATTTGAGATTATTGTAGTAAGTGAATAAATGAATTAATAAAAGGCAACAAATTAAAGCCATAAGTGTATACTAACCATACTTTTCTAAACACGTATGATCTGATCACGTGAACATATATGTGTGTGTATGCACATTATAAACACACATATATACATGCTTGAAAATCTATTGTTTCTCAACATATTGTCATAATAAATCTCAAATATGTAATTGGATACTGGGCTCCTTTAGCAAAATTGGCCTCCAAATATTGAAGGTTCAGGAAACAAGGTATTTCTAGAAGCAGAACAACCATTTCAACTAGTCCAACAAGTGTCCCTGCTCTCCAGAGACTCAAAATAGCAACTAGCATCCACTAAAAGCCAACCTTGTACAAAGAGCTCTCCTAGGTCATAGATATACAACCATGTAGATACCCATACACATCATTTACAGCAACACACATCATTTACAGCAACCCCATAATTAAATATTCTTACTCCTGTTTTTGCAAGAAGGAAATTAAGGCTTTAGATCTGACACAGTATCTTTGACCCGAGACTCCACAGCTAGTTAGTGGTTCATTTCCTTCTCCTGCTCTTGCTTCATCATTATTTCTTATTTCTTCCTGGGCCAGGGACCTGGGAGGGGATTGAGGGGAGGGGGGAGGCAGACTGGGACCCAGAGTTCTACCCCCACCTCCGCATGTAGGTAAAAAGACTATAGAAGCCGCCCATGGGAGGGTGGCAGAAGGAGATCACAGGACAGTGACAACCAAGAAAGTACCTCCTCGTCTGAACACCAGTTTCTCTTTCCCAGGCATGTTTAGGAAGGACCCTGTGTCCTGAAATGCATGTCTGTGCCTCACACATTCTTGATTTTATACACATTCTGCATTCACAGAAGTGTGAGCATTTAGTCTGTCTTTCAACCCAGGTGGATTTGTAAAGTCTTCGCAGGCAATATTACACTGCTTTTACTTCTGTATGGCACCTAAAATAGTTCTGGATGCAACACTGATACTTAGTTCATTTCTCAGCAATTTTTTTTTTTCAAGGAAAGACTATAATGACAAATGTAAATGTCTAGCGACAGACATATTCTACTATCCAGTGTTTCTCACCCTCACATTGTTTAATATGTTTTGCAAGCAAGTTAGAGCTTCACATTTGTACTCCCAAGACAAATAATGGTTTTTACCCTCTAATCTAACAAGACTAGAGAAAGTAATCGGGTCCCTGTCACATCAACTATGAAACCTGCCATTGGATAGCCTTGGGACTTGCATTTGGTAAATCATCTGCTAAAGCCAACATGTTACAGAATTCCTTCTGATAAGGGAAATGACTCAGCATCTAACCTACATTTCTGATTCTGTCCATTTTTAAGCACTCCGACAATTGCTGCCTTCTAACCTGTAATTCATCAAAATTGCCACCTAAAGGTATCTACCACTTTGTGGTTCTGGTGACTTCCGCTCCACGTAAACAGGTCTACTTGTCCCCTGCTGGATTTGCCTGTCTCTTGAGACTCCAGGGTGACATCCGTTCTCTGATGGGTCTAAGAAAAAGTTGCTGCTTTTCAGATGGGAGTACTAATTCCTAAGCCCTTCACTTGTGAGAGCTGAAAAAGGATGTTCTGACCTTTATTTCTCAAGACAATAGCTCATGTAGCAATTGTTTCAAGTAGCCACTTCCCTTTTAAATAAATGAAACTTCTTAATTTTTTTTAATTTTTATTTATTTGGAGAGAGGGAAAGAGAGAATGAGCTGGGGAAGGGCAGAGGTGGGGGGTGGCAGGGACAGAGGATCCAAAGCGGGCTCTGTGCTGACAGCAGAGGGCCCGACGTGGGGCTTGAACACACAAACCATGAGATCCTGACCTGAGCCGAAGCCAGACACTTAACTGACTGAGCCACCCAGGTGCCCCAATAAATGAAATTTTTTAAAAGAAGTAGCAGCAGCAGCCATTAGATGTGGGAACGCATTAATATCATTAGCAATACATTCACCTTTTTTTTTTTTTGTCATTCCATGTTGCTTTCACATACATTCAAAACTGCCATTCGAGGTCAAGAAGGTGATTATTCTTGGTGAAGGACGTGGTGCTGGGAGTAACTAATTCATCCAGGAGCACATAGACAGCTAGCTAGTGCAGAACAGAGGTTCAAGCCAGGCCATGACTGCAGTAACTTTTTTAAAAGGCATGACACCCCCCAATTTTGGGATTTCCCTTCTTAATCCGTGCCACCAATTGCTGTGTTCAAGTGGTAGCTGTAGGCTTTTCTTCAGAGAAAAGTGGATGAAAGGAGAAAGAAAAAGAGGGTGGTAACAATATGCTCAAGGGTAGATTTTTGCTGAATATTAAAAGGGAAGAATTGGGGGTGCCTGGGTGGCTCAGTTGGCCAAGCATCCGACTTTGGCTCTGGACATGACCTTGCGGTTCGTGGGTTTGAGCCCTGTATCCGGCTCTCTGCTGTCAGCACAGAGTCCACTTCTAGTCCTGTGTCTTCCTCTCTCTCTGCCCCTCCTCTGCTCATGCTCTCCCTCTCTCTCTCTCTCTCAAAAATAAATAAACATCTAAAAAGTAAATAAATAAAGGGGAAACTTGAATACTTAGTTTAAGTGGACAGGCCACAGAGTGGCAGAGCATGAGCGGAGAAGTGAGTGGTGAGCTAGGCCCACCAGGGGCTGAGCAGGGACAGGCGGGACCAGGAAGAACGACTCCTGTTTCCCCTTTGAGTCTGGAGGAATCGAGACGGGTAGATACAGGGGATCATAATTGGGCAGGGATTCGAAATTCAGGAGCGGTGCACTTGAAGGCAGCCAGGTGGGTTCTCTGGAAGCTGAGTCTGAGACAGAGCACAGGGTACAGGTGTGCACTGGGATTGCACCTGGGAAGGGAGAGGGAGGGTGGGGACTGGGCAGACTAAGGAGTCACACTGCCGTTGGACCCGACAGAGCCTCAGCCACCTACAAGGCCCAGGGGCAAACACTGCCCCTGGTGGCTGGTGTCGGGACAAACCAGCTTGGCAGTCCCCTCCCTGTCCCGGGCAACAGAGTGGGGCCATAAGATGTCATGACCTCAGATGGGGCAAGTGTCTGCAGCTCAGGGCACAGCTCTGTCGCTACGGCCCCTCCTTGAGGGGAGCTGGGCCCCTGTCTCTACTGTCTGCACGTTCACGAGAGCTTTTACACCTGCGTCAGATGAGGTCGCATTTTGAGGACGAAGTGTTAGAGGTTAATTAAGAAGGATGGCGATGGTTTGGAGAGTCCCCAAGGGAGATGAGAGGGATGCCGACCAAAGGAGAGTGAAGGGCAAGCCTCCCCCAGGTCCTGATCGAGAGCAGACCCCAAATCTGCAGCAGCAGCACACTCAGCAAGGACGCGGCATCGGCAATGTCAGGATGTCTCTTAGACCTCCTAGCCCCTGCTGCTACACGAGCTGTGATTGGCAATACTGGACCTGGAGAAGGAAAAGCAGGTGCAGTGAGGAGGGGGGGGGGTTGCCTGGAGAGGTGAGAGGTCAAAAGAGGCCACTTAACCAATAAGCAAAGCACCTGCAGGGCTGGAGCTCAGAGCTGAGGCCTCTGGGAAGGGAAAGGGCACGGTGGTGCAGGAGACCCTAACAGGTGCCACAGTCACCCAGCTGGGTGGTCAGTGAGCGCATGGCAGGTGACTCATCCACGGAACACCTGCTGTTGAACAATTGCCACAGCCAGGCACTGTTCCAGGAGTGGCCGATACAGCAGTGACAAGGCAGCAGCCATCCCTGCCCTTGTCATTTTTGCATTTCAGCAGTGGGTGACGGAAAATACATGAGGTGTAAGGTACGTTAGAAGCTGATTTCGCTATGGAGAAAATACAGCGGCGATGAGGGTGCTGGCGGTGGTGAAAACAGACTGCAGTTGCACACAGGGTGGTCCCAAACAGCCCCACTGAGAAGGTGACATTTGAGAAAGGACTTTAGCCTCCATGCAGATGTCGGGACCAAAAGCTCTCCGGAGAGAGGGAGAAGCAAGGGCCAAGGCCTGAGACAGCCTCCTGCTGGGTGGTCAGGAGCACAGGGCAGGCGACCATGGCCTAAGGGCTCAGAGACTGCAGCACCAGCCTGCGGGCCACATGGAAGGGTGGCATGAGTCCCACATGCACATCGTAATGGGACCCTTTGATCTGCTATCTCGAGAGATATCCATCCGGGACCTGAAAACAGAAGATGCTGGCCACGGTGAGGATTTGACCGGTCCAAGTAGACAGCTGAGGCTTCAGAAGATGACCCATGGCCATGTGCGTGTGGAGGCCCTGTGTGAGGAATCTGGAAAAAAGCAGGAGTACCTCACCACCATTAGCAGCACGCCACGGGGTCTTTCTTTGCCAGGCTCTTTCTTCCTCCCGCACCTCCACCCCTCCTCCCCTCCTCCTTACACCACTGAATTCTGCCTGTGTATCTTGTGTTTCCAGTTCTGTGACTTTCCAACTCACCTTCACACTAAGTTTGAGTCTGACCGTTTCCCACACCGGTGTTCCTGTGGTGACCACCATTACAGATGCCCCTTCATGGTCTCTCAAGTATCTTGACTCCTCCCAAGTCTTCCCTTCTAACTAATGCTGGGACTGTCCTTGTTTATTGTATTTTATTCCACCTACCAGGTGTTCCGGGTAATTATCTAGTCTTCTGTGAAAGATGTTTATATTGGAACACTCATTGACATCAATCCTTGTAGTTACATCTTAGGAGAATGTTAGAATACAAATCTTGAAGACAGGCTAATTTTAAATTCTGTTTCTTATTTTACCTGGCATTAAAATAAGTCAAATCAGTTTTTCTCAAATTGGAGGGATGTAAAGGATGACTTTAGAAAAAAAAAAAAGGTCCTCTAAAACTTCTAAGGTTAAATGTGATTATTTCATAAAATAATCTCTCTTAAATATGTCTAGAAATAAATTTAGACATAAATGTTTTATGCTTATACAAGTGGAAAGCCCAAATGAACACTTATAAATTAAATATAAATAAAATCACAAAACCGAAAAAGTATTCCAGTTAGCTCTATGAATTTGGTATGGCGGGTGCTAGCATTTGCTGAAACGAAGTTATTCTTGGGATGCAAACGAGGTCCTGGACGGTTGGCCAGCCTCGCCTGATCAGAGCATGCCTACAACCCCTACAACCCTGTGCCCATACTGCCTCCTTCATATGAGCCTCCTACCCTTGGTGCCAGACCATGGGACCCCCATGTGTGGGGAATGCATCCCTGGAACTCTGTTCTCTCCTTAGTTTCACAGAAGCACTTGTTCCCAAGATGGTGTAAAAGAACTGACATGAGACTAAACTTCCACTGTGGTTTTTGTGGGGGAGTTTTTTGTTGTTGTTTTGTTTTCAGAAAGTTTATTCTATTCTATTCTATTCTATTCTATTCTATTCTATTCTATTCTATTCTATTCTATTCTATTCTATTTTTAGAGGGAGAGTACTCAAGTGGGAGGGGATGGGAAGAGAGAGAGAATCCCAAGCAGGTTCCACACTCAGCACAAAGCACAGGGAGGGGCTTGATCCCACGACCCTGGGATCATGACCTGAGCCGAATTCAAGAGTCTGACACTTAACTGACTGAGCCACCCAGGAGCCCCCACCATGGTCTTTGGGTTCAACTGCGGCCAAATGATCCAGCGTAACTTTTACTAATTGTCCAGATAATTATCAGAGTAGCAACTCTGACATGAACAACATCTCAGAAAGAACCAGTTGGACAAACACAGCTCAAGTACAGTTTCTAATGTCAAGGATCTAGTTTCTCTTCTTTATAGTACTGGGCATGCCTGAGGCAATTAACATACTACATTTTCCACCAAAACGTTCACCTCAGGATTTTCTTTTCTTTCCTTGGCCTATTGTCAGGTGGTGACTTCATCTGTTATACATTTTGTTTATATTTTTAAAATTCTTTTGTACTACTTGAGTAAACATTTATAAACCACTTTCTCAAAGTATTAAATGTTATAATATCAAAGACTGGATCAAATACAATATCAAAAACTAAAACCGTGTTTCAACGTTTTACATGACCACCGAATTTCAGAGTTGGAGCTGACACAGTCAAATTCGTCTCTAAAATATCCTGCAGAAATCGTCATTTAGTCTGTGTCTGAAAAGCTGCAGTTACTAGCTTATAAAGCAATATATTCCAGTCTTCAGTTAGAAATTTCTTTACATTGAATCAAAATCTATTGCTGTAATTTTTGCCTGTTTGTGTTCATCCTGCCTTCTAGAATAAAGCACAAATCTAATCTCTCTTGCAAAGGATAACTCCTTCACCCCTCCCCATGAATACGACAGCTCCCTCCTTCCTCAGCCTGCCTCCCACCCAGACAAACATCCTCAGTACTTTCCATCGTTTGTACAGCACAATGCAGAATAACATGGAAAAACAGCACAGTGATTGCTTTGGTACATTTTGCAGACAACACAATTCCTTAGCAGAAACTTCAACAGATTATGTGATCCAGGGATTGTATCTAAGAAATAGGCTTTTGTGTCCATTTTTGTTAGTAGAGCTAATATTATAAAGGACTACAAAGTAATATGTAAAATTATCCTATTAAAAGGACAGGGATGGAACATATTTTAAATGATAACTAAGCATGTGCTGGCATGCATATATATAATTTATTTATCTATTTCTCTTTACAACTGAAGAAAGAAAATGTGAAAGCCTGAATAGGCTCTTATTGACTGGGTAGGATGGAAGGTGATGGCAACCAGGCTTTCCTGGCTCGCTTCCCAGGTCCTTTCCATAAAAGCCCCTTTCCAAACTGAAAAACAGGATCCTTATGGTCTTCTTTCTTTTTTTTTTTTTTTAAGTTTATCCATTTGTTTTGAGAGAGAGAGAACACATGGGAGGGGCAGGGAGAGTATCCCAAGCAGGCTCCACACTGTCCGTGCGGAACCCAATGTGGGGGGTTGATGTGGGGCTCAAACTCACAAACCACAAGACCTCGACCCAAGCTGAAATCAAGAGTTGGGTGCTTAACCAACTGAGCCCCCCAGGTGCCCCCAGAATCCTAATGGTCTTGACAAAGCCTCCTGGAAGAACCAGACAAGGTTCTACACTACAGCCAAATCCCATGAAGATATGGTATCTGGCGACCCTGTCTTCATTCTTAACTGTCCGTGTGCAGAGCCCAGTCTTCAGAGTTGAGGAAGTGAGACGTGATATCCAAGTGAAATGCACCTATACTCACCAACTCTCCCACTCTGGCCCCACAGAATCCTGGCTGTATAACAGGGACAAGTAATGTCCTGGGTAGAAGAGTTATGGTGGCCTAAAGCTCCACAAAGCCCAGGTCACAATCAGGAGGGAGAAGAGACCTGGCTGGGCTCACCTGTGGCCCCTTCCCAGTGTCACAGTGGGGGACCAGGCAGCAGCCATAGCTCCCTTGGAGGTATGGCTTTTTTGTTGTTGGTGAGAACATGTTTTGCAGGTAGGTGTTTGCGTCTTCCCCAACAACACTGCGGCTGATAGTCATAACAGCACGTGAGAGCACATTACCGCCCAGAATGGGAAAAACATGTTTACGATTAATTCTTTTCTCCAACAGCTGGCTGCCCCAACTCCTTGATTAAAGAGCTCCATCACTTCAGGATCCTTGGAGAAGAGCAGGTGAGTCAGCCTCTCAAAGGTGGTGCCAGGGTGTCGTGAAAGACAGACACTAATGAGACAGTTTGGGTGCTCTCCAGGGAGGTAGAGTGTGTCTCCTGACCCTTGGCGCCCTAAAATGGGGAAGAAAGCCACGCCGCAGATATGTGTGAGGACACTCTTTTCCTCTTCTATCTATCAGATCTGACAGGTTATTAATTGGTACATCTGCCAGAGCATTTCGTCTCAGGACGCCAGCAGTAAGCAGGCACGACGTAGCGGCAGATAGGCAAACGAGTAAGTGCCCAGATATATTATGCCTAAGAGCCCAGTCGTCACAGACGGTCCTGACATGATGGCAGCGGGCAAGTGTGCAAGCTGTCCTCACCAGACTTTTGCACTCGGTGCACATTATCCGTATTTCACCGCAGCCGCTTTCTCTATGGATGTGAACGTGTGACTTATATACAAAGGGCGGCCCATCAAAAGTAGATGATTTGAGTAGTGTGGTGCTCAGCGAGATGTCAGATTTTAAACAGATGTGCTAAGTAAATAATTCAAAGTGCTGAATTACACACGCGCGTGCACACATGTACTTTTGACCACGTCAAAACAAATTTCTTGGTCTTTACATAGAATTAGTTTCCATGGTATTATGTTAAATCTTTATGTCAAGTTATTTTTGAAACACTTACACCAAGTAGTTGACAACATGGTGGTTTACTCCCAAGGGTCGTCTTTGCCGAGTCTGAACGGGAAAACCTGCAAAGGGAGATGGGGCCGCTCAGTGTCGTTGATAAGTTTTTGGTTTGTGTGTTTTTCTTTGGTATGTGTATGTTGCAAGTTTGGACCCCACCATGTCCAATACTAAATTAAAAGCAGAAAGGGATTAATTGGGGGAGGATAAAAAAACTGGAATTATTTCCAACTCCCTGAATTAATAGGTTTCAGCATGCTTCCTTCATTATTTAAAGACTGCAAATTCCAGAATTCAGCGGGCATAAGTGTTCATTCAAATATAAGGAAAATCAGCTATCCTCCATTGCAGGTAAGAGTTGTTAACTGGCTCCCTCAGACATATCTATTTATGAAACACATGAATCTCACAGCCGTCTTCCTGTGAGATTTCTTGAAGTAAGAATTACTGATTGTTACCCTGACATTTCCACCCAGATAATGGAGCTTTCTCTTCTAACTTGTACCAATATTTGCAAATTATTTCCATATTTGTGTTAGAGTCATTGGTGATTAGCAGGGAAAGAAGCCAACTGCAATCATCTCCTTAGATCTGCATAAAAGTCAGGCCACTTTGCATTCTCCTAGAAATTTAATTGAGACATAATCAAAATCAATATTATTCTGATTAGTTGTGCAACATGGAGACATAGTGCATCACAGCAATATTGATCTTTATTTCCTGAAAAAAAAAAAAACACTTTTCCTTCCTTCTTTGCTTTCATTCAGCAGGTGCTTACTGAGCACCTACTCAGGTGCTGTATACCATTTTTAGTTATAGGGATAAAGAAATGAAAAAGAAATACCTATCAGGGGAAAACTGCTAAGTTATATACACACAAACATGTTCAGTATATATTGTGCTAGGTGCTTTTTATAGTCATGGAGAAAAATAAAGCCAAAAAGAGGGTTGTGGTAACTGGGGGAAGAGGTGAAATTTTATATAAGGTGGTCAGGAAGAACCTCACTGAGCAGGTGATTTGTGAGTGGAGACCTGAATGTATATGTAAACGCATAGTGTAAAAAGCATCACAAAATGCAAGGTGTGGTTGGAGTGAGGCAGGAAGAAATCCAGGAGAGTGTGAACCGGAAGCCAAAGTCAGGAGGCATTTCTAGGAGGAGGGCTGATTACCCGTGCCCTGTGCTGACCAAGCAGGATGAGGGGTAAGAAATGAACACAGAATTCATTGGTGACCTTGACCAGGGGAGGGTGGGGGTGAAAGCCTGCTTGAATTGTGTTCGTGTGAGATGGGAAGAAGAATGGGAGAGAGCAAATATAGGTACCTTCTTTTTTTTTTTTTTAGTGTTTATTTATTCTTGAGACAGAGACAGAGCGTGAACAGGGAAGGGGCAGAGAGAGAGGGAGACACAGAATCTGAAACAGGCTCCAGGCTCTGAGCTGTGAGCACAGAGCCTGACGTGGGGCTCAAACCCACAAACTGTGAGATCATGACCTGAGCCGAAGTCGGATGCTTAACCGACTGAGCCACCCAGGCGCCCCTAGGTAACTTCTTTCTTGAGGAATTTAGGTATAAAGGAAAGCAAAGAAATGAGGTAGCTGGGGGTGGAGGAATGTGGAAGCAAGATAATGTTTATTCGCTGGTGGGAATGACTCTGTAGAGGAGTGGGAAGTTGGAGATGCAGGGGAGAGGAGAGACTGTCGGGAACAATGTCCTGGCTCACAACAACTGAGTGTAGGCTCAGCCTGAGACAAGATTACAGGCAGCTCAGCTGGCAGTGGGGATGATGGCAGAATATGGAAGGTGGTTGTCATTTATGCTTCTCTTATCTCAGGGAAATAAGAAGCAAAGTTGTCAGCTGAGAGTGGAGATGGGGGGAGAGATTTCCAGGGAGAGGAAAGGGTAATGACAATGTCATTTAGGAGGGTAGGAAGTGAATAAACCTGGGAAAGAAATGAGTTTGGAGTGAGATCCATCAGCCTGGTGTCCTTCTGTCACATTCAACTGTGTAGACACAACTCCAGTAAGTGCAGAGTTGGGTTTAACTCAGAGTTTGGTTTTCAGCTAGGAGAGCAGAGAGGTAGGATATGAAAAGACAGGGACAGGAAAGGTGGTTGGATCCATTGGTTCCAGGTCCCAGTGGGTCCAAATAATTTTTGGAGGTTGAGTTGGAAGTTTGAGTTTTAGAGTTTGAAGGGTTTAGCTGGAAAAGTAGGTGTTGGCTGAGGCGTGCAGCCAACGTTGAGATTGTGGAGGCATGCAGGGAACAGCTGTGGTGGGGCCAGGGAGGGCCAGAAGGGCTGGTGGCTGAGTTAGGATAGAGAACAAGTTGACTAGAGAAGTTGAGGTCACAGACTCGGGAAGCCAGGGCACTGGAAGGTGTGGCCCGTGTGGACACTGAGATCCTCCAGAATTATCACCAGAGCAGACTTGGAAAGAATTCTGATGAGTCATGAACTGGATCTTCAAGAAATGGGGGTAGAGGGAGCAGGGAGATAGAGAGGGTGAGGGAGGTGGGGCTCAGGAGCTGGCTGTAGATGGAGAAAGAACACCCAATGGAGATTCATGGCTTGAAATTCAAAGCTGGAGGGTTTCAGGAGAGAATAAAACTGTTCTACTTAGAACGTAACAGCGTAATGCTTGGTGGTACAAAGTGTGCAGAGAACATTTGAGGGAGCTGTCAGGGAAGTGGTGTCCTAGGGCATGAGCCAGTTTCAGTGAAGAAAGAATGTGAGAGAAACACTGGGAGTAGATTGAAGTCACAGGGCAGTTACTCTGCCTGGCCCTGGCTTCCCCAGCACAGGGGCGGGAGTTGGGGCCACTGAAAGATGGGGTAGAGAAAAGGGGTGTACAGAGCCACATGTGGGTGGGGGGTCAGACTAGAAAGCCGACAAGGGAGCCAGGGACTGCTTTGGGGACTGATATAAACCCGTGCATCAGTCAGGACATTTCTATCCTGATGATACATGACAAAAGCTAGTGGCCTCAGGGCAGGTATGGCTGAGTCTCCAGAGAAAAAGCAGAGCAGCCTGCCTGCTCCAGCCCTTGGGATGGGCGTTCTAGCCCAGAGCTGGCAAAACATTCCGGCTCTCTCTGGGTGCTTGAGGCAACTTTCATTACTTGATGAAATGAAATGTTATACTAGTGTGTGTTACAAGTGCCCTTGGACACATCATTTCAGTACCTCCCTACCGTGGCTTTTCCGTTTGTAGAGAAGGAGGAGCAATGGTCAACCATCTCTTAGAATTTTTGTAAATAAATAGTATGGCGAAGTTGCAAATACTAAGTGCTACACTAAAATGTTTCTGATTTAAATACCATTTTCATTCTTTATACTCAATCAGTAGATTAAACTAGTAGTAATCAGGTAGGCAATAAAATAAGTGTAATGTTCACCTAAAAGTGAATTGATAAGATGAACACAGATACTGGTTAGATAATGAATCCATTGCTGGATGGTGGAGATGCTTACTGGTTATCTAATTTCTCTGTATGTGATTCCCTTACACTTGCTTTGGTCTTGAATAGGCACCTGATTTTTGAGAGCCAAAATAAAAACAAATCATTAAACACTATGAATAATTACCTTCCAAAAATGAAAATACACTTAAAAATCCTTGGAATTTAACGTATTTACTCTAGCTTCTTGGCCCTATCTCTGATATGTGTTTATAGTTCACATTCATAAAACACCTCTCCTCCCCCTTCCCCCCCCCCCCCCGTTCCAAACTATTTGGCAAAGATATTATCACAGTGTAGGTAAAAAGCTACTCTAAAGTTCAAGGTAAGCCTTAAAAAAAAACATAAACAAACAAAAAAACCAAACCAGGAATGACATCTGTCAGTCCATAGGGTTTTGAGAGCCTTCAGGAGAACTGCATTTCAGAAGTACCTCCATTTATACCAGTTTTTCCCACCTTAGTTTCAATCACCAGAATTTTAAGGAAACTTTCATTCATTCAACAAACATTTTGTTAATACTTCTTGTACTGTTATTGTGCTAGTGTTAGATAAAATGACAAACAAGGAAATCGCAGGAACAAATCGTGATACGTGTCAAGGTGAAAACAGTGATTGAGATTTAACCTATTGTAGATAAGGAGCCACGGAGCCATGAAGTAAAGGTTGAGAGGGCACCCACTATTCACTGAGCTAGGATCTCAGTAGCGGATGGAAGAGCATTTGAAGCAGAGGGAAGCACATGTTCAGTGACCCCCCAAGAGGTGAAGAGATTGTCCTGTTCAAGGCACTACATAAAAATCAATGTGGCTGGAAAATAATGAACAAGAGGGACAATGATGAAAGATGAAGACCCATCTGGACCATGTCGGCCATGGTCAAGGTTTGGATTTAATTCTAAGTTCAATGGGAAATTCTTAAAAGTTTAAGCACGGGACTGGCATTAACTAAATTCATTTCAAGAATGGTTAGTCTTGTTTCGATATGGACAAGGTCTGGATTAAGACGGTCGACAGAGGAAAGAGAAAGAAGTGAATATTCAGAGATAGAGTGAAGGGTCTCGGTGACTCATTAGCTGTGGGTCAGGGAAATGAAGGAGTCCCACGGTGTTATTTTACCAAGATGGGTAAGATGGTAAGAAGGTGAGGAACCCACGGCTCAACTCTGAGCAGATTTGCTAGGCCGGAAGCATTGAGAAGGAGGCAAGCCAGGATTTGGGTGTATGAGTTGGAACTCACAGGAGACGGAGGTCAGGGGTCAAAGATGGAGAGATAAATGTGGAGTCCCTGTCATGCAGATGGTATTTTAAGTCCATGAAATGAAACTTGTTATCAGTGTGTGTTACAAGTGCCCTCGGACACATCATTTCAGTCCCTCAATTGCCAAAGGGAGATAAAAGACAAGGGACCACGTGAACCCTACGGAGCTCCATTTGGAAGTATGTTAGAGGAAACGAGAGCCCAGGGAGAGGCAGGGAGGACGAGGGTGCAGGAGATGAGCACCAAGTACCTCTCAAGGAAGTCAGAGACGAACCCCCTTCCTCTGAGGGTGGGGGTGCTTGAGCTTGGAGGCCAACAGTAGTACCACTCATAAACAATTTCTCAGGGACTGTAGCAAAGGGTAAATAACTTGTGTCCATGGGCCCCCCTGCCCTCTGCTGCCTGCCTGATCAACAGCACATGCTTAGCAGTCCTGTTTGCAAAGCCTTCGGAAGCCTCTGGGGGTCACACCCACTGTAGAAACCCCTGTGAGGAAAACGGTTCGCAGGTTACCCACCTTCATAGCCTTGCCTTCCGAGGAGCACTGTCATGGCCACAGCAAGGACAAGGGACAAAGAAAGCAATGGTCTTGACCTCCTTTCCAGAAGATTCCACAGCCACTGGAAGTCGAAATATTTTTTGACATTGTGTCATCAAAAACATCTGAAAAAAAAAAAAAGCTTCAGGGCCGCCAGCCTGGCTCAGTCAGTAGAGCATGTGACTCTTGATCTTGGGGTCGTGAGTTTGAGCCTCACATGCAGCATAGAGAGAACTTTCAAAAAATAAATAAAAACTTTAAGAAAAAAAACTCATAAATTGCAATCCAGGACATAATCTATCGCTTCAATTATATTTTAGGTGTTGTTTGATCTGTTTCCTCCTTACATCTGATTTCAGCCATTCTGATGATTTCTGATGGTTTCTCTATGCAGTGATCAAGGTCCGGCCCTTTCTGTAGCCAATTTATTTCATCAACCCATGACAGGAGTCCAGGGATGAAGAAAACATTAGCAACAGAACAGAAAATACAAAGAGCAATGTGGCGGGCACACCCACAGAGGCTGTCACCAACTCTCCCGGGGCTAACTACCTGCAAATGAGGAAAAATAAGATTAAGGTTACTGAGGATTTGATGAGTGTTTGTTTTCTGTGTGTGTGTGTGTGTTTTAATTCTAATACATACAGAAAATAGGCCATCGTCTGCAGAGCAAGGAGAAATGGATTAATCATGAATGTGTGTTTCTCTATAAAGTTATTTTAGATTTGTTATCCAAAAAGGAAATTCTATAATAAGCTGTTTTTCATTATTTTCCAAAAGATGACTGTGGGAGAGTGAGCTGAAAAAAATTATTATTAATAAAAAGGGAAAAAGAGAGAAAATGGAAGCAGCTTGGTTTTGGGGAAAGGGTGGTGTTTAGAGCCACAGCCCTGAGTTCTGATGTGGGATTGGGGGTTTTGTGCCTGGGTGAAGGTCAGCAAGGGACCGAACTTCTTTGTGACTCAGTGGCCTCGTGTTCCAGTTCCCAGAGTGGGCAGAGAATGAACTTCATAGACGAAGTGTCTGTCAGCACCGGCACCTGGGACAGAGTCGTAGTTCAGTGAATGGTGTTTCTGATGGGGATTCCTCTCCTCCATGGGGGGTTACGTGAGGCCCCAGGGAGGGATTCCCCTGGTGCTCGTGGTTAAGACCTAACAGAAGCCAGAATTTAGGGAGGGAAAGCAAGACAGGTCCCTGCCTGCGGAGGGGTAGTTTTGTAGCTGTACCTGAGTGCCCCCAAAAGGATACTCTGGAAAATTCCACTGAGGAACAAAAACCCACCTCCTCCGTGCTCAGGGGATTTGAAATTGAAAGGCTGCCATGCAGCTCCCAGATTGCTGACAAGCTGTGACTCATTTTGACAGAACATTTCCCAGTTTTACCTGCTATTCCTGTTGTTCACATTTGCCGAGGTTTTACATTTTAGGTTCCTTTTTGCTTTCTTTTCTTATGAAAGCATGCAAATCAAATATCACCATGGAGAGGTGTCTGTCTTCCTACCACCTTTTGGGTGGTTTTCTAGGGGTTCAGGGTAGTCAGGTGCAGACCCTTCCCAGCCTGACCCCTCGAGTGACCACCAGTATTTAGCAGGCAGCCAATGGCTGGCAAGAAAGGGGAAGCTAACTTGCCCATATGGGATTTGAACCTGTGACCCTTGCTTCATTATAGAACAATATTCTACCCAACTCAACTCTTCTAACTACCTACAGACCACCAAAATACAACCCCATTTGATTATACTCTCTCATGATTCGTTATTTAGATTCCTAAAATGGGAGTTTATTGAAACTTCTATGAACTTTGTGCTTTAAAAATGGATATTTTCCATTTTACGAGAATCCATGAGCATACACGTAAAGACTGAATAATTTACTCCTCGAATAAATAAAATATAAACCATACCAATGAGTTGAGATCTTTACCTGATAGGTCACACTAACAGAATGCATTTTCAGAGAAATTTTTAATTTTTTTTTTCTCTTGGGGGCGAAGTAGTATGCTTTGTTAATACTTATTTTCCAAAATGTTGGCGAATACTATGTTGTCGCTTTAAATTATCTTAGTTACCTGTCTGTGGATTATCCATTTTATGAAAGTCTATGTATAAATTTGCAAACTAGTTTTAATAACAGCTTAAACAGCATTACTCAGCAGGTAAGTATGAAGCTGTCTACACAAACACAGGCGCGCGCGCGCTCACACACACACACACACACACACACACACACACACAAACACTCACTCTCTGATTCCAAAGACAAACGCTAAAGAAGTGATTTTTTTAAGGGAATTTGCTACTTTTGTGCCCACCTGACAATAGATTCCACACAGGCCTAGTCCATGTTGCAAATTAATCATGTTCCTTCAGTCCTGTTTGTAAAACGCTACCCATTATTGATGAGGAAAACAATCCCTTGCAGATTATGCAATTACTATCGAATCAGCATTTCTTCATGTTCACCAATTTATCACTTTGCCACTGTTGTGTGTATTTTGCACTCAGACACATGTAAATATTCTGCTCTACTCCCTGCTAATTTGTTATAAGGCTCCAGTAAACATATAGTAGGTTTCTTTCAATGAATTGTCATTTTTATGCCAGTTTAGTAGTTGAGAGGAATCTATGGAAATGTGGGCCATATCTTGAAGGGAACCGAATAAGTATCTTTAATGACACACGTGTAATTACGTCTAAATTCTTTCCTTAGGATACGAAACTTTCTATAAATACTAACTCATTACTGTCTCTAGGTCAAATGTTTGTTCTTACAAAGTTCACAATGTAATAAAAAAAAAAAAAGGCAGTGCACTCAGTGGGCATAGGTTTCACTTCAGATGTGTGTACTTTTTAATTATCAGAAATGACCAGGTATATAAGTTAAAATATTTGTCTTCCGTGAGGAAAGAAATTGTATGCTCAAATTCTCTTGAGTGTATCATAAGTAGAATGACTATAATAAAGTCATTTTTTTATATATTCCTTAGCTAATGAGTGGAAAGAGGAACATAATTTTACATTTCATCAGTATTTGGAACCACTACAAATGCCATCAGCAAGAATACTAAAGCATTATTGGACTTTGTCCATAGGTTAACTTCTTCCTAGATAAAAGCTATCATCATAGTAGTAAAATCACTTAGCTAAATTAAATATATAGGTAATCTGTCATCAAATCAGAAAACAGCCAATTGCTTGAGAGCCATTTATTTAAAATAGAAAAGCCATCCCACATCACTGATATTAATTTCCATTGCCTTTGATTATTTTATTAGAATTATTTAATTGATTGATACTCACTGGAGTTATATTTCATTAACTCATCCTATAACAATTTGTTGTTTACCAACTATGGACAAGATACTATAGCAGGGGTGCATGGGTGGTTCAGTCGGTTGAGCGTCCAACTTCAGCTCAGGTCATGATCTCATGGTTCGTGGGTTCGAACCCCACTTTAGGCTCTGTGCTGACAGCTCAGGGCCTGGAGACTGCTTCAGATGCTGTGTCTCCCTCTCTCTCTGACCCTCCCCTGCTTGTACTCTGTCTGTCTCTCTCTCCAAAATAAATAAACATAAAAAAAATTTTTTAAAAGATACTATAGCCAATTCAGGAGATACAAATACACAAAAGGATGAGGGGAAGTGCAAAGGCCCACAGTCAAGTCTGGAGGGACAAGAGACTGTGTCCCCTGAACTCAAGACTTAACCAGCCAAAAATCGCTTTTGAGACCAGGCCTCCCACTGAGCAGAAATGTGCTTGGCACAGAAAAGGGGACAAGGAAAGAGGAAATCCAGTTAAAAGTAGGGCAACAAAGTTGGGAGGTCACAGAAGGTGAGCCCCCATGCGTTTATCCCCAAACCCCCAAAACCGGAAGAGGAAACTCCAGAGGCACCAAGAGCTATTCTGGATCCTACTTGTTTCTAAAGTGTCAGGAGGACTGATTTCATGTAAAACTGTGCAGCAGAAAGAAGCAAGGTTCAATCCCATAAAATTTTTAAGAGGTTACAGAGAATGAAGAACAGAATGATGTCCTGAGAGACAATAAAAGCACGTCAGTCCGGTGGAAGCTAAAGTAACTATTTCAAAAAGAACCATGTTATTAAGAAATTATACAAATAAAAATAAGTAACAGATAGTGTCTTAAAAGAAATAGGAAGTGAAAAGGAAGAAACTTCTAAAAACTGAAAGTGAGATAAAGGATTCCAGAGATTAAATTCGATAGATTTAGAAGGTGAGTAAGGAAGATCCAATATACATATACTAGAAATCCTGTAAGAAACACATCGAAGCAAGAAAATAGAGCAAATAACTGAAAATCAAATGCAATACAGCTTCCTTGAATCAAAAAAATCGATCAGAAAATGACCAGCATCAAGATATATTCTAACAAAACTACCATATTCTGTAGAAAGAAAATTCCTTTGGACATCTAGGCAAAAAGATTATCAATTGAATGTATAAAGGGGAAAAAATTAAATTGTCATCAGGCTTGTCCATAACACCTTACACCAGAAGAACATGGAGTAAGACAGTGAAGATGGTCAAGGGGGAAAAAATGTGAGCCTAGGACTTGATATCCAGCCAAATTCATTTTTAAGAATAAAGATCCCAAATAAACTGTCACGGATATGCAAGTCCTCAGTGAATATTTTTCCTATACACTCCTTCCAAGGAATTTACTAGAGAACAAGCTTCTAACAACCAAAATTACTGGAAAGATATCAACGTAAGAACTTGTGGGGAACATTACGTGTATTTGTGTGTTTGTGTGTACCTGTGTGTGTGTTTACACTTAAGATAACATGAAAAGTAAGAGAAACAAAGCATAGTATGGAATGGGTGTATATTCCAACAAAGTAGATACAGTATTATTATAAAAATTTGGCAATGGGGCTCCTGGGTGGTTCAGTTGGTTAAGCATCAGACTCTTGGTTTTGGCTAAGGTCACGATCTCATGGTTTATGAGATCAAGCCCCAGGTTGGGCCCTAGGCTGACAGCTCAGAGCCTGTTTGGGATTCTCTCTCTCCCTCTCTCTCTGCCCCTCCCCTGCTCGTGCTCTCTCTCAAAAAACAAAAAAAAGGGGCGCCTGGGTGGCGCAGTCGGTTAAGCGTCCGACTTCAGCCAGGTCACGATCTCGCGGTCCGTGAGTTTGAGCCCCGCATCAGGCTCTGGGCTGATGGCTCGGAGCCTGGAGCCTGTTTCCGATTCTGTCTCCCTCTCTCTCTGCCCCTCCCCCGTTCATGCTCTGTCTCTCTCTGTCCCAAAAAAATAAATAAACATTGAAAAAAAAATTTAAAAAAAAAAAACAAAAAAAAATTTTTTTTAATTTGGCAAAAGAAACGGTAGAGCATGTGAAAATATATTTGAGGTTTTTAGTAATCATATTCATAGTGATAGTATTGGTACTATTATTCTATATCCTTGTATGTGTGTGAGATAAGGCCATTGAGCTATTGTGGGATAGTTGTTTTATTCTACCATCCTCTGTGTCCTTAAAAACCAGTGTAGAAGAAGCAAATACAAATGTCAAATAGAAAATGGTAAGTCAAAGCCTTGTTGTTCTGAAGCACCTACCTTCTTAGTAAATTTCAAGTATACAATACAGTATTATTCACTGTACTATCATTTTTTACATTAGATTTCCAGAACTCATTCATCTTATAAAACTAAAACTTCATACCCATTTTGGCAAGGCCAAGGCATAAAAGTTGAAAGGTCTCGCGGTACAGTACTGAGCTGAGCACCTCAGAGGGTTCCGACAAATATTTATTGAAATCATTCACAGTTCCATGAGAGGATGTTGTGTGCCACCTCCTTAGGACATAGCTCGTTTCCCAGCTGACATCATCCACTCTCTCCTCTCTTCCCACCCCCTCCCTTCAGCATATAAATATATTATTTCTTCATTTTCAGAAAATCCTTTACAATCCCTCTGTCCCCTTCAGCTGCTATCCAATGTTTCTTTTCTCCTTTTCAGCCAAACTCCTATGGGGAAAAGAACCCATTCTTGCCTCTTGGAATTCCTCTCCTCCAATTCTGTCCTGACTCCATTTGACTCCACTAAGATTTTTGGCTCCATGACTCCACTGAAATGGCTCTTGCCAAGACCCCAATGACATCTGTATTTCCAGCTCCAGCCAGTTTCCAGTAATTGCCTTCTGGGCAGCTTTTGAGACAATTTATCATGACACCCTCACTCAAGTATTTTCTTCCCTTGGCTCCCAGGACACCCACATCCTTTTCATTTCCCACCTGCCTCATAGGCTGCTGCTTCTCAGTGCCCTTTGCTGGCTCCTTCTCATCTTCCCTACAAAGGTTAGATGGTCTCAGCTAGTCTCATGGTTATGGAGATAACACAGAGTCAGGCTGTCAAATCAGACACTCAGGAATCCTAGATGTAACCTTGTGTCACACTCTCCTAATGGCTTCAAAGGCGGGTAAAAATGAGGTGCCCACAAACCACAGAGAAGTCTGCGTCATTTAGCAGAGCTCCCTGGGTCATTTCTCAGTGTATCAGGGTGTACTACAGGCAAGACTTAATGAATGAGGTCTCTGAGAAGTACCTGGAATGATCATTAATGTGCAATCTCTCAATTATATAAGCTATCCCATCACTCATCATTCAAGGAATCATTCATCACTTAAGCATTTCCTGCTTAATGTATTCCACAGTTAAGAATCTTTTCTAGCAAATGCCATTGTATGGATGTATCATTAGCGTGTTTACAAGAGGATTTGACCAAGTCATCTTTCTTTCTTTCCTAGGGCCAGAAAAATGAGAAAATGCATTGGAGGCCTGGTGCTAACCCTTTTCCTCCCAGCCTCCATGCACATATGATTCCAAATTTTGTATCTACAACCCACTTCTTTCTCCTAAACTCCAAACTCATACATTGTTAGCCACTCAACATCTTACTTAGCTGCATAGCAGTTTATTAAACTGAAGATAAATACAATAGAAATAATGGCTCCTTTTCTCAACTCCCAACCTACACACACACACACACACACACACACACACACACACAGGCACTCACACGCATATAGACACATACATGCACACACTGTCCTTCTAAAGTCTTTCCATCTCGGTTATTCATTCTCTGTGTCTGTCTCTGTCTCTCTGTGTGTGTGTGTGTGTGTGTGTGTGTGTGTCTGTGTCTGTGTGTCTGTGTGTGTCCTTCTGTCTTCTCAGACAAAAACATTATGTTCATGTTTGACTCTTTTTTTTCTCACACCATATATCCAATCTGCCTAAAAATTTTGCCATTTTTACCTGCACCATATATCCAGGTGATCCCCACCTCCACCACTAGCTTGCAGGTTTGAGCCACCACCATCCTCCATGTGGATTGCTGAAAACCTCCCGCCTGCCCCTCTGCTTCCTCCTTCTCTCCTTGCCCCCAAGAGTCTATTCTGAACACCTCAGCCAGATGGCTGTCTTTAGAAGATTAGTCATATTATGTCACCCCACAGCTCCAAAGTCTCCATGGTTCCTGTTTCTCTCAGAAAGGCAGCCAGACTCTTCTACTGGCCTTCAGGGACCCACAGAGCCCAGATTCCCAAGAGCTCTCTGACTATGTTTTCTGCCATTTCCTGTCCCGTCTCACTCAGCCACACTGGCCTCTACTGTATCTCACAGCACCGAGCACATTCTGGCTTCTGTATCTTGGTAATGCTCTGTCCTTGGCCAGAAAGCCCATTCCCACAGGTAGCCACATGGTTTGCTTTTCTAATCTCCCTTCGATGTTTGCCCACATGTATCTTCTTTTTTTTTAATTTTTTTTAACGTTTATTTATTTTTGAGACAGAGAGAGACAGAGCATGAACGGGGGAGGGTCAGAGAGAGGGAGACACAGAATCTGAAACATGCTCCAGGCTCTGAGCTGTCAGCACAGAGCCCGACGTGGGGCTCGAACTCACAGACCGCGAGATCATGACCTGAGCCGAAGTCGGCCGCTTAACCGACTGAGCCACCCAGGCGCCCCCATGTATCTTCTTTATAAGGCATCCCCTATCTCTTAATCACCCCTTCAAAACTTAGTCCCCATCTTCCCCAAGTCTGCCTCTTCCCTGTTTTTTATTCTCCTTCCCACTGAAATATAACCTTTCAGTGTTTATCATTATCCGCATGTGGATGAGAGCACAGGTGTCTGTTTTGTCCCCTGCAGTATCCCCAGCACCCACAGTCTGACCATAGTAAGCTGTCAATGAAGGTTGCATAAATTAATTAACAGTCAAGCGAATCCACTTGACTCGATCTGAGTTTAGAAGAGAATATGATCAAATAACACCAGGAGAACAATAACAATGCTGCAATAGGATGGCCTTGGAACCTGCACTATGTAGTTTTATTCTGCGGGCTGGGGAAACCAAGGAGGGGGTCGAGCCATGCAAGGGCATGATGAAGTCAGGGATAAAAGAAACCATACTTTAAGAAAGAGAACAATGATGAAAGGAAAACACGAATCTTCTTCATCAAGCTGAATGTGCTCAGTATTCCTCAGATGTGCTCAGATATCCTGTGAGCTGCCCACAATTAGCACAGGGCAGAACATCAGGACCTATTTTCAAAATGGTTTCCCAAAAACTCATAGACACCTGAATAGAGGCATGAAAATATACCACTTGATAAGACTGATAATGATGCATTATGTGTCCATAACTTAAAATATAGATATGTTTCCTAAAATTCCTGAAATAAGACTGTTAAATGGAGGTGATGTTAATAATATTAAAAATCCAAACTGGGGCACCTGGGTGGCTCAGTCGGTTGGGCGTCCGACTTCAGCTCAGGTCATGATCTCACAGCTTGTGAGTTTGAGCCCCGCATCAGGCTCTGTGCCAACAACTCAGAGCCTGGAGCCTGCTTCCGGTTCTGTGTCTCGCTCTCTCTCTGCCCCTCCCCTGCTCATGCTCTGTCTCTCTCTGTCTCAAAAATAAATAATAACATCAAAAAAAATTTTTTTTTAAAAATCCAAACTTTGGGGGGAAATATTTAGGACCAATTTCTAGAAATACAAAGTTATCCATTTTGCTAATTGCAATTGGAAAGCCTTTCATTGTGTTGGATCATACCTTATCCACCCCCCCCCATTTTTTTTTTTTACCAAAACAGATTAACAAGAAAACCCACACACCACCAGCGGTTAACATTTTGGCTAAAACAGCACATCTGCATATTATCACTTTGAAAAACCCATGTTGTGTTTTACAGTACAACCGGTACCAGCAATATGGCGCTGAAGAGTGTGTGCTCCAGATGGGGGGCGTGCTGTGCCCTCACCCTGGCTGTGGAGCAGGGCTGCTTCCCGAGCCAGGCAGGAGGAAGGTCACTTGTGAAGGGGGAAATGGTCTGGGCTGCGGGGTAAGTACCACCTACACCTTTGGGTGTTGATTTTGTGTGCTTTTTCTTTTCTTTTTTTTTTTTTTTTTTTTTTTTTGGCAAATTGGCAAAGATTATCTATTTGTTTTACTTTCATTTTTCCCTTTGTACTCAGATGTCCTTGAAGTGATGTATAAGAAAATAGATTTTTAGGGGTACCTGGGCCGCTCAGTTGGTTAAGCATCTGACTCTTGGTTTCAGCTCAGGTCGTGATCTCATGGTTCTGTGAGCCAGAGCCCCCTGTGCTGACAGTGTAGAACCTGCTTGAGATGCTTTCTCCCTCTCTCTCTCTCTCTCTCTCTTTCACTCTCAAAATGAGTAACTTGAAAAAAAAGAAATGAGATTTTTAAATTCTTACGTAGGATCCCAAATATGAACATAGACCTTCATTGATGTCCTATTCAGATTTTTTGCTTTAATCGTTTATCACAGTGTTTTCTGTAAGGCATTGTGAATTACTAGACCAGATTTTAAACTCTCTGGTGCTCAGCTGATTCAGAGAAAATATTTATTATTTTTTCAGAGTTTAAGTAGGCAGAGTAAAGGGGAAAGAGGATTTCCCATCAATGATGTCTTAACAAAATTGTTTGCCTAAGTATTTCAAGAAATAAAATGAAGATTAATATGGAAAACTTGAAATTTTATTGTGTCATAAAAATCATTCTAAATAGAGATGAGCAAAACTAATGGTGCCTCTTAGGGAAGCAGAATAAGAAACATGGAAAATGTTTGTTCTAAGAGGTCAACCAATATGACCCAGATGGCTTCTTGAATGAATCTATGGCTGCAAGCTGACAGTGAAGGTGTGAGGGGAGCATAACTCAAACACAAAAAGGCTTGCTAAATTATAGGTTGAAATGACAAATGGATAATAATCCTGATATTAAATTTCATGCAGGCCAGAAAAGGAAGAAGGTATATGTGCTTATAAAATGCTATTGAATTTTGATGGGAAAACATTTCTTTTAAAATTGAAACTTCATGAGGAGCTTTCTGGAAGGAGTGTTGATGGCAGAGGTATATTGCCTGGGCCTAATTTTTGGCTGAGAGCTGTAAGTCACCTATGCATAAGGTGGTATCTGTTGTCCTTAGTAAAGCTATCTGTCATGCAGTGGGTTGCAAAGCCCTGAGCTGAGCCATAATGTAGAGAAAGTGGACATTGAAAACCAGTGAGATACCATGATACCTACTCAGAAAAAAATGCCTCTGGATTAATGGTCATGATCACATTGGGATGGAAACACAAGTCATGTTTGCTACTTTTAGAAATTATGAAAATCAAACTACACTTTGCAGCCCCGATCATCATCATTTACTGTGTAATCTGTGCCGATTGTGTGTGGCCTGAGCAAGCTGCCAAATTCTGGGATCAGAATGCTAGTGAATGTTTTCTTTTAAAATAATTTATAAAAGTTTTTCACTAATATCTAAATTGTATGTTTCTGCCTACTCATTGCCTACCGTTGTTCCATTCTTTAAAGCTGGATGTTAAAATCTTAACATTTTTTATGGGGAAAAGAGTTTCTTTGGCCCATCTTCTGCATTCAGTTATTCATTTGCTTTAAAGAACTTTGAAAGTTTGGGGTGCCTGGATGGCTCAGCTGGTTGAGTGTCTGACTCTTGATTTTGGCTCGGATCACAGTCTCACAGTTCGTAAGATGGAGTCCCATGTCAGGCTCTGTGGTGACAGCATTAAGCTTGCTTGGGATTCTCTCTCTCCCTCTCTCTCCACCCCTCAAAGCCCTGCTAACACACACACTGTCTCTCAAAATAAATAAATAAACATAAAAAAAAGGACTTCAAAAGTTTTATGTAATTTTAAATATTGAACAGCTATAGCTTCCTTTTCTCATACAATGTCACGTTGTAAGTAAATAACATACATTTAAGCTCCAAATCATGGAAAATTACTTTGGGAGTGAATTTAATTGCTTTAATATCTTTGGATTAAAGAGTTTGGGGGCAAACCTTACCTAAATGAGGATAGCTATCTTCAGAATATTTCTTTGTCCTTTCGAAATTATAGGTGATGAGTTTTATTTTATTTTTATTTGTTCCGTTTTGTTGTTTTTGAAAGTGTGCTTGTCAGTTTATAGATTACTTATATATTACTGCATAACAAATAACCTCAAATTCTAGATGTTTAATTAATAAACATTTATTATCTCACAGTCGCTGATGGTCAGGAGTCCATAAGTAGCTTAGCTGGGTGGTTCTGGCTCAGGGTCTCTCATGAGGCTGTAGTCAAGCTGGGTTGTAGTTATCTGAAGGCTTGACTGGGGCTGGAAGATCCACTTCCAAAATGGTTCATTCACATGATAACAGACTGAAAACAACCTCAGTTCCTCACTGGCTACTGGCAGAAGGCCACGATTCCCCACCACCCAGCCCTCTTCTTAGGCTATTTGTCCACAACACTGGCAGATAACTTACCTGGAGCAAATTATCCAAGAGAGTGAAGAGAAACCACAGTGCCTGTGTGACCTGATCTCCAAGGTTGTACCCCATGACTTTATTTCATTCATTAGAACTGATGTGTAAGATCCAGCCCACCCTGAAAGGGAAGGCAGTTAGGCACTGTCGTAAAGAAAAGAGTATCAAAGAATTCATGAACATATTCTGAACCCACAGTTTGCAATTTGAAGAATTTGGAAAAAGAGCAAAGAAATGATTTTCTAAAGTATGCACCTAACTTGATGTTTTCCTTTCTCTCCCTGTCTTTTTGCCCCAATCCCCATATTCCTGTTGAGGCTTACATCAATTCCCATTGCTTTGACTTCTCAACGTAGAGAAGATAAATTGACCTCATCATTACCCTTTTCCTTCAAACTCTTGACTTTCATGAAAGGATGTTAACCCAGCCAACATGCTTTTGGGGATTCTGTAGTGGTTAAAAAGGAGATTGGGTTGGAGGCCTTAGTTCAAACCCTGTCTCCACCAACTACTACTGGTCTTAATATTTCTTCACTTCAGTTTCCTCATCTCTAAAACAGGGTGTATTATAGCAACCCCATATAAGACTGTTATGACAATGAAATGAGATCATGTGTAAAGTGTTTAGAACAATACCTGGCATACAATGTATATTTATTTAACATTTAATCAAAAGTTTAATCAATATTTATCAACACCTTGCTTAAAAGACTAGATATCCAAACAAAACTACATAAAAGATAACCATTTGCTGCTCTCCTCCAATATTCCAGAATCGAGCCAGATCAAGCCATATCTACAGCAGGGAATTAAGTACATAGACCTCACTCTTTAGCCCTTCAAAGAATTGCTTTTCCTACACAGTACTTTGGCAAAATGTCGTTCACATTGTAGTCTTTATACAGAAAATTTGATACCTGTGGTTCAGGACATCCCAATGGACTTTTCTATGAGGAAACATGGTGGCTATTCTAGGCTGACCGCTGCAGCAGGAGCACAAGGACAACTTAAAGTTGTTCTTGAAGACCTTGTATATGGTGCAACTAATAAGGTGTTCCTCTGAAAGGTAACTGGTCAAAAACACGAAGCCACATTTGTGTTCTAGGTATAGCATATAAGTGGACCATTAGTAGCAGATTTTGAAGTTCATTTTCTAGCTTCACTTTTTTCCTTCTTTCTCTTCCCCTTTCTCTGATGTACGCAGTTCTGTTATGATTTGTACATAAGCTACCAATCTTTTCTGGATTTCAGGGTGGTAATGGAAAGCTGTTGTGTGGTAGAAATCATGGTTAGTTCATGTTGTTCAGAGGCAGAACAGGGCCCAGTAAGTAGAGGTTAGAGGAAGAAGAGTCACTGCTTAGCATTTGCCCTAACACCATGGACAACTAACAACAAAATGGGCTGCCTCAGGGAGTAGTGGGTACCTCATCCTGCACAGTGTTCCAGGAAAGCTATGGAAGAATCATAGAGTCTTGGATATAAAGACTCTCTAAATATCATTAACCTCAGTGGTTCTCAGGCTGTAGTTTACAGGTTTAATGTAAGATATCTGTGAGTCTATCTGTGCTTAATTTTTTCTCAACTACCAACAGGTTTTTATTATCTGGGTATCCAAGAAATGCTTGATATTACAAAAAGTATCTCATGAGTAAAAAGATTGAGAGTCAAATTCCCTGTCATTAACAGACTTTAAAAATTAGGCCTTAGAGGTACTTTGTGTTGTGCTTATGGACACCCATTTTCAGAGCTGAGACACATCTCCATGTGTTGTACTCCAGGGTTGGATGGATCCAGTCTTCCAGTCAGTCGGCTCACCACTACATGCCCAGATGGTCCTTCATACACCCATGATTACTGTTGTATATAGATTCCATATATACTTCAGTATTGTGCCTGTCTTTGGCTTCTTAAAATAGGTACTTAGGTTAGTATTTATGACTGTCTTATTCAAATATATAGTAATGCCCATTGGAAAATCAGATTACTTGATCCTTTGCTCCACTATATCACTAGACTTGTCTGCTACCTGGAGAGCAGTATACATTAGCTAGTAAATGAAGGCAAGGATTTCTATTTAAATGATAATGCCAGTCCATCTCAGAAAGGTCTGACAGATGTGTGATGGTTCCAGCAAATTTATTACCATTATAAAGAATTATCTGAGCTTTAGTCCCGTGTCCCAGAATTTAAGTTGAAGTGTTACCCTTGTTTCATGCCTTTATATTCCCATCCTTAGTCTTGACATTATTGTCTTCAGTAAATCCATGTATGTGGAGTTCAACATTCATTGGATGGATGGATGAATCTTAATAATGTAGAAGTAATATGAATACACTATCACTTTTATTTTCAAATATTAATCACAATTTTCCCCAATATTAGAATTGCTTCCCTTGCCTCAACAAGAACCTCATCAAAAAGTATAAAATATACAGTGGTTTACTTGCACACATGATACGTAATTCAGAACAAAATGTACTAAGCTCAGGGATCCAGAAAAAGTCAATTAGGAGCCTGGAAGCGCTGCAAGCATTACAGTTTTGTACCCTGTCAAAGGCTCCACAGCCAAATTAGAATTTTGTACATTCTGATACATAAAATGTTTTAGTCTTGGGTGCACTGAGATTTTGGTTTTCCCACAGCACAGAATATTTTTACGTTGATAGATGGAACTCAACAAAGAATATATTTGGGGATCAAATAGCCTGACCTCACTCTCTGCTAACTCTTGATCATATTTTTACTACTGCTTATAAAAATATTAATTGATTTCCTAAGGAATTCATGTTACGCATTATTCTTTACTCCGGCCTTATTTCTATTCATCAGAACTATCTCGCTAACTTTTATGACTCCAATGTAAAATGTTGACATGTTTAATACTGGAAAACAGCAACAAAATATGGAATACATTAATACTCGCTGACCTGGGAATACAGAAAGCTAAGGCAATCAAACCTTGTGAGTTTTCTATAAATAAAACATCATTATCTTGTTTGGTATTGTTTGGGGATATTATATGACTGAGAGATCATTTCTCATCTGGGATAATAGGAGTTAGATGAAGAACGTTCTCTTTTAAATTAGAAATTCGAGGATGAAATAACAACTGAAAAAAAAGCAGCTTTAAAAAAAAAACCATACTACTGACCATTTGTTAAGGAAATCAGATAGACTTTCTAAGGCACCCTATAGTCACTCTTTAATTTACTGGAGAGTACATGTTGCTCCGAGGCAGATTTATCAAGGCGCTAATGAAGCGTTCACCGTGGTCTCCACACTCGCACAGACCCCTTGATTTTACCAAGGTTATCTTCTTGCATTTTTCTTGAAGAGGGTCTCCAAGATAGAGAGGCTGCATCAAACCCAAGTCTAGATCTGCACAACTATGGAGTACGACCTGCTACGTGCAAAGAAACTTTTGTCGAAAATGGTGATTTCAAACTGCTTATAACAATAGCATTATTGTATTGTTGAAGATTGTAGTTAAATCAGAGTCCAAGCTTCATTTTACATAGGAAAGGAGCCAATGAAGACAAATGCGGATACCTAGTCTTTCACTCAAAGATCGGATTATTGAGTTAAAAACGTAAAGTAATAAATAGGTGGGGAGGCTTTTTGTTCAATATATGGAGCTCTTAAATAAAAAGCAAGCAGATGGACGATATCTAATAATACAAGGGGAAACAAAATGGTTACTTTTCATATTCTTTAAGGATAGTTTAATTTTATAAAAATACAACATTTAATTAAATTTTGTGAAGTATTTTGAAACCTATATTGAATTCTCTCTTTTTAAAAGGAAGACTAGAGAGTAAAATCTAGACTCCAAATACATGTGGTTTATACTGTGATGCTTCCAAGGAGACACCAAAAGGGATAAGTATTTTCCAATGTGCCTCGATGGGAGTTTGTAAGCACAAAGCTCCAGCTGCAATCATACACCTCGCTTGCCTCGACCACCCGGCCTCTGCAACACATAAAGAGTAGGATCATAGCTTGTGGACACATTATTCTTTTATATAACCTTTTAATCTTTCATATATATTCTTTGATATATAAATAAAAGTATTTTTAAGCTAATGTTATGAAATGTCAAAAAATCTGCATTCTATGTTTATTTGACATGTGTCCAAAAATCTAATTTAAACTCTAAGATTGGCTCATTTGCAGATTGGAAACAAGTCTCGCTAGACTTTCTGTGTGAGAGACAGCTTGAAGTGCAAAGATAGAAAGCTTTGGAGAATATTTATTTTAATTAAAGGAATCGTTCACAAATGTACAAACAAGTGCCGCATACCATTCCTCTGGAAAACATTTATCAATTGGCAAATGTTCCTAGAAAGTGTTCTGTGGTTTGAAATAGAAAGACGTATTTTCTAACCCAACTCAGACCAGTGACCATTCTTTAGCTATTTTTGTTGTTGTTGTTAAAATAAAGAGAAGTCCGAAATAATGATACTCTTTCAAAATGGTAAGCTCCATCTCTTTGAATAATGTTAGGAAATCAATTTTGTGGCAAATTGATTTCTTCTTTAGCTCTACAAGCTACCAGAGAGCTCAGAACACTCTAGAAAACAGACTTCTACTGAAGATAACATAGTTTCTCTGAGTTTCTTTTGATTCTGCTCTCACTTCAGTTTAGGGCTCTGCTGTGCAGTATGGTAGCCACTAGCCAAACATGGCTATTTAAATTAAAATTAAATAAAATTTAAAATTTGTTTCCTACTCACAATAGACACATTTCCAATGCTTCCACGGCCACATGTGGCTTCCTACCACCGGACTAGACAATGCAGATACAGGATGATATCTTCGTCAGCACAGAAAGTCCTATCAGACAGCATGAGTCTAGAGAAAGACTAGAATATCACCCAAAAAGAGTTTCCTGTGTCTCAGATACAAACACTTCGACCTCTTCCATCTGGTTAAGAAGAAAAATCTTTCCAGAAATTAAAGTCATTTCCTAAGAACAAAAATGTACAGCCTCATTTTCCAAAGGGAGGTTCATTCAGCATAGGTTCCAGAGGATGTTACTGGGAGGAACGTTGGAGTAGAGGCAGAGAGGCTTGGCAGAGGTCCATTATCACAGAGCTTGGAAACTTAGTGTTAAGCTAAGTTAAATAGAGGTGCCCCCCCCCCCCCCGCCTTAAAGCTTTCAGTATGCAAACACGCATTTTTGCCTGAACAAATAGAATACCACAAGCAGCATTTCCTAAACTCTTTACAGCAAGAACTGCCTTTTGTGTGGTGCATTTTATAGGATGGGTGTTTCACGGAACAACTTGGGAAGGAAAGCATTTGCTTCAATTTTTTCAACGGACAATGCCCAACAGCAAGCATACCACAGTCACAATGAGCTAGTGGGACCAAAGGCTAGGAACCTTACACCTACAACATTTTCCTCTTTGTAGAGAACTAGCAAAGTATGCTTTTTTAAAGAATGAAATTGTATACCATATTGTTGTGGGTGTATTTTTGACACTGCATATTTTTATAGTAAAACCTTTTCATTTTCTTAAGCAGCCATTGATACATAGTCCTATGGGCATAAGATCCATGGAGAAGAGAGGATGAAATGTTATGATTGTGGGTGATTAGTTTTTTTCAGATGATTCCTCTTCGGTGAACATGAAGATCTTTAAATTCCATAGAATAAATGATATTTTGGTGAATACAATAGTTTCATCAACATAGCTGATGTTACTATTATGTCAATCTCATAAAGCATTAAGAGCATAGGACAGTATGATAATGATACGGGATTGTGGGGTTTGGGGTTTTGTTCTGGTTTTCCGTACCGTCCGGAACGGCGGCAGCACAATGCGAGGGCAATCGCAACCCTGTGCTACGTGGGTCACGCACAGCCGTGAACGCCCTGCTGGGGGCGCTCTCGCAGGGTGGCCGGCTGGAGTTCCCCTACCTGGTATCCCAAAGGGTGGGCCTCTCTTCCCAGAGACCGCTGGTAGATCTCGGGGACAGAGAGCTATGCTGTACGTCGTTATACTAATTAATGTCCCCCGGCCCCGTCCCTCATTTCTCAGGCTTCTATCATCTGGTGGCAGAAGCTTCCCAGAGACACATCAGGTCCTCTTTCGGACTTGCCTCCAGCTCTTCCCTCTTTACGGCTCTCCGGGAGGCAGCCCCTGCAGGAGCTGGTTCCTCCTACAGATTTATCTAGGGCCTGGCCGCCATCGTTCCTTCCTGTGCACGGGGGCTTCTTGATTTCCCGTCCCGCTGCCTTTAGAGAGTGGCCTCAAGGATCTGATGTTATTCATTCCCGTTGCTTCATTATACTTTCTGGGTCTCATCTTTCACGGTGATATTCATACTCCGGATTATGAGGTTATATCATCAAAACGGTTTTCTTTGCTCTTTTATTTTGCCTTTTTTACACTAATTTCTATTGTGCTCAAATATATGTAACATAAAATTTGCCATTTATAACCATTTGTAAGCATACAGAGCAGTGGCATTAGGTACAGTCGTAATGTTGTGTAACCATCAGCTCTGATTATTTCCAAAGTTTTTCATCACCCCAAACAGAAACTCTGTACCCCTTCTGCAGTAACCAACTCCCCACCCCCCCCCACCCCCCCAGTCCCTGGTAATCTCCAATCTGTTTTCTGTCTCTATGAATTTGCCTAGTCTAGATATTTCACAATAAGTGGAATCAGAGTCCTTTTCTGTCTGGCTAATTTCACTTAGCATGAAGCTTTCATGGCTTATCCATGCTATAGCATGTATCAGAGTTCGCTGCTTTACACAGATGAATCATATTCCGTCACATGGATGTACCACACTTTGTTCCTCCAATTCTATTTTCAAATGTATTCAGCTGGAATAGTCCTTTTATCTCCCCGGATCAAAAGCCAGGCAGGCTCTCTGACTTTATGTAAGTAATCGGTATATTACTCATGAGTGATAAGAAGTCTTAGGGTCCTTTTAAGTTGCCATCATTCTCTCAATTCATCAAAAATGCCTTGTCCCCCCAGGATTGGATTTAACATTAAATGTTCACCCCCTGTCTGTGAGGCCCAGCCCTGTGCATCATACCTACATGCACTTGGTATGAAACCCCAAAGGGACTTGGTTGCCCTATGGGTTCCTAAGTCCCACGTATAGCACTAATACTTTATTCATCTCCAGTGTAAGTTTGGCGGTAAGTTCAACAATAGCTGATTATTCACGTTATCCCCAAAGACCTGACAGGTGCCCACTTAAGCTATATCTAGATCCAGGCTTTTAATTCCAGTGCTTAAAATTTGTTTGCCTCAAATAAAATAAAATTAGTTTGCCTACATTAATACCTACTGTGTGTCAGCCCTATCACAGAATCATCCCTGCAGATCAAAGTTCTCTGTCCTAACTTGGGTTGCAAAATCCTAACCCCTGCTCCTATAGGTCTAACAGTAATATGATCCTACTAGAAATAGAAGTTATGGACATAATCATAGAGATGTATCAAGATATTTGTGGAGGATATTTTTTGTAGCACTGTTTTGTGATAGATAAAAATGTGGAAACAATCAAATTTTCAGGAATATCATAGTGGTTAAGTATATTTTTGGCATATCTATACAGTAAAATACAATATCCTGTTTAAAAGAATAAGGTCAACCTGTGTGTTGATATGGAACAATTGTTAATATATAGAATTAAGTAAAAAGAGCACAAACAGAAGATTAAGACTCTTAAGTATGTAAAATATTTTCTGGAAAGAATTAAAGGAACTGTTAACAGTGGTTGCCTTTGTATAGAGAAAGTGGGGATATAGGGACGGAAGCTTCCATTTTTTAGTTTATAACTTTCTGTAATGTTTGACATTTCTAAACATGGAGATATATTACTTTTGCTTTTAATGACATAAAGGATTTCTTAGTTTATGAACTTTTTTTCTTAAACTTGTAATATTACCAAAAAAAAAAAAAAAGATAGTAATGTGTTATATTAAGAATAAGAGCTAGGTAACCAATAGTTAAATTAGGTAGAATTTGACACCGTTTTGGACAAAGTGTTGCTTTGGGCTTAGACTAGGGAAGAGGAAACGCGCCTTCCATCAGCAGAGACCAAGGGCAGGAAAAGCGAATTGTAAACACTCATTCCCAGAGATGCAGGTGGTACAGCTTGGCATCTTTCAAGCGTTAATTTGTGTAGAGCACACTCTCCTGTCATACTGATTTAGTTGAATGACATATTTAAGAAAAGTGGGAGTGAAGTCTGCTGGGAAATATTATTCATGTTCCCAAAATAAGCTCCATGAGGACATGTCAACAAATGCATGGAACAGACCAATATGAATGGGTGGCTTTTCATTCTGGGGTAGCTTTAAAATAGCGTAAGTAGTTCCTAAATTAGAGGAAAACATATTCTGATGATGCCGTGCACATACCTGTGTTCTAGGGATTACATTCTTGCAGTGTATTCTCTGGTTTTTTGTTGCTCATCCTGTTTTCGTTTATACCTATTTTCAGTGAAATTGAAACAGAGTACAACATGGCCCAGATAAAACAGGCACTCGGCACCAGAGCAATGCATTTCTCACTGCTGGTCACATATCCCACTGGAAAGGCTAAGTCTATAAATTATGAGATCGGTTCTCTGCAATCTCCTGTGAGGGAACAGGGCTTTTCCTGGGTAAAGACAAATCGCTGATATTGTTGGCGGTCGCTAAAGGTCTATTACAGACCCATAAACTAAGTGTCCCCTGGATCGTAGCCTCCCTTGTGCCCTGCTGTGCATTCAGTGGGTCCAAGGATTCTGCCAGGTGAGATCCTCAAACAGTATCTTTATATCTTCAGCACAGAATGAATGAGACCCAAGAATAGGACCCTCAAGTCTGCCCCAGTCGAATCTGGCCTGGCCCAACATGATCCTGAATCCCACCTTCTCTTTTGGATTGGAGGCCCACAGGAAGTAAACTTGGCAGGACTTCCTGAGCCTGCTTCACAGGCCTCTGTTCACCTGTCCATTTGAAAGTTTATATTGTGGGGGTGCCTGGGTGTCTCAGTCGGTTAGGCGTCTGACTTCGGCTCAGGTCATGATCTTGCAGTTCGTGAGTTCAAGCCCCACATCAGACTCTCTGCTGTCATCATGGAGCCTGCTTCAGATCCTCTGTCACCCTCTCTCTCTCTCTCTCTGCCCCTCCCCTGCTCACACACACTCACTCTCAAAAATTAAAAAAAAAAATTAAAGTTTATATTTTGAATAGAGTGTAAGATTTGTTTCACGTCGATTTCTGTTAAGGATTTTTCTCCAGAAGAAGAAAAAAATCAAATAAGACTATAAACCCATGGATAAGGCATAGGCCACATGTAAAAGCTTTGCCCCGTCTGCCTATCTTCCTGAACCAGGGTCAGAAGAAGGATAAAAACAAGAAGAAATCCTTTCAGAGGGAGATAACATGATCTGATGCACTCTAGGAAGTAATTTGTCAAGTGGACCTATTACTGCACTCACTTCCAGAAAGAAAGCAATTTTCTTCCTCCTTTCTGTAGAAGCCAGCCCAGAATGCTTGTTTCTTCTCCCATCCACACCGCTCGTCACTCCCTTTTACAAAGAAATAATATTGTTCCTGACATACATTCTTCTTCCCAAAGCCTTGTTGGTTATTGTCCAGCATGCTGTGACAGCTGGGAATTTAATGTCGAGTGATTTTCTTCCCCCCGGTTCCTCTCAAGGTATTAGTGTTAAACTGACACGTCCATAATTCAAAGGCAGTCTGAATTAGCTATTCCTGAGGCTACTCCACAGACAGAAACCACTCCACTTACAGAATGTGACCCATCCCTAGAGAATTCTTAAGCGAATTCCTGGATACTGTGTTTGTTACTGCCTCTTTCTCTCCATGAACGTGAGGCTCTTCGTGTATATCCACCTGCAAATCGGCAGTGCGTGATTATTTGGAAGAAGTAATAAAAGAAGACATAATGATTCCAATCAGGTTATAAATTAGTCTTTTGCAGAGATAGGGTGGAATTTTATTTTCTGGCTGTTTAAAAGAATGTGAAGTGCTTGGAATGGATGCCTCCTGGAAGAGAAATCACCCACTTAGCAACCTTCTTTAGACCATTCGTGGAAACCATTTTACATGTAAACAGGGAGTAGAGAGCAGAGCTCTCAGCGTCTCAGAAGATGGCTGCTGTTTGGGAAGAAGTAAGTCCAAGTCAAAGGAAGCTTCTGAAAGACTGCTTTATGTGACCACACGGCCTGGCTTTTGTAGAAGTGGTATTGTAAGGTATTGTATTATCGTAAAGTGTAGGAGCCTCGCTTCATCAATAAGAAAAGTTGAAGTAGAAAGATAGGATTAAAGAGATAAGATCTTTGTTAGACTAAATCTATTGACCCAGAACTTCCCATAGTGCACTGCATAAAAACTGCTTCACATTATGAATGGATCAGAGACTTTTAAAAGGGTCTCCAAATTGGTCGTTCGGAGGCTACGTAGCTGTGTGAATTTCTAGTTTGTCGTTCTAAGGAAACCAAAGATTGTTTTAGGATGATCTCAGAAAAGCATTAGACTTCAATAATGAACATGGTGTAGATAAAACACTTACCGAGTATGCCTTTAATATTCTGAGCACCATTTTAACCCTTATTGATGTATAATCATGAATCGGTAGGGACACAAATTATCCCTAGAAAACTAAGAAAAGAACCAGCCTGCTCTACAGGCTGTTTATGTACCCTCTACAAAGAAGACTGCTTGCCACTGAAGTACCACCTCTGAGTGTCTGGCCACCCACCCAGCTGGGGTGAGCTCCTGACAGGTCACAGATGGAATCTGTGTGTGCATGGACAGGTTGCAGTGGACTGCATTGGTTTCCCTCCAAACATACGTCTTCCTCTTTTTCTTGCTAACAGAACACTGAGTTTTCTTCTAGTATCTGTCTCTTTGGAGAGTGACCTCATACCCAAGTCAGTAGAAAATCCTGAGTCACCTAACCCAGTCTTACTATTCCCATGACCCTTACTTGTATTGGTTTGGGGAAGAAACCAGGTCTTTCTGGTCTTGGCTGCACTACTCAGTTAATTAGCTCAAAAGCCACTGTGCTCCTTTGCAGTGCAGAAGCTTTTTATCTTGATGAGGTCCCAATAGTGCATTTTTGCTTTTAATTCCCTTGCCTTTGGAGATGTGTCAAGTGAGAAATTGCTGCAGCTGAGGTCAGAGAGGTTTTTTCCTGCTTTCTCCTCTAGGGTTTTGATGGTTTCCTGTCTCACATTCAGGTCCTTCGGGAGGGAGGGGAAAGTGGGTGATGGGCATTGAGGAGGGCACCAGTTGGGATGAGCACTGGATGTTGTATGGAAACCAATTTGCCAATAAATTTCATGTGAAAAAAAAAACTAAATTATCAAAAAATTCTCAAATTAAAAAGAAAAAAGCCACTGTGTTGTTGGGCCAGGAGAGAGTACATTTCCTTTCTACTTAAGTCAGTTGAATTGGGTTTTCTGTTCCTCAAGTACAAATCTCTTAAGTGGTCCACGTGCATTATCTTAAAAATGACCAAAAGAATTCTTTCACTGAAAACTTTGGGCAGATAACAACATAAAGAGCTACTTGGTGAGGACTTTCTAGTAGCAGACAAGATCACCTTCAGATTATATCCCATAATACTTTTGTGTCTCCACAGTAGCTGTAATCAGCAATAAAAATTTTCTCCTCATTTCTTCTGGATACATGGATCATTGTGTACTCCATTATATTATTTATTCAGACATCAGTTCCATGGGGTGTGACCAAGACCCAAAACAGCAGTGACTTACCTGGATGGAAGTTTGTTTCTCTCTCATGAAAATCTTGAGCCTGGATTGTGGCTCTGCCCCACAAAGTCCTTTGTTGCCTTCATGCATGGTGCCAAAGAGTCAGGGAGGACTTTCCACTCCTTGCAGCCAGACCCAGAAGTGTCACACAGCTCATACCTGGTGGAGAGAAGCGAGTTACATGGCCCCAGGCCAGCCCCAAAGGCAGTGGATGCCATCTGTCCAGCTAAAATTATCATGAGGCAGGAAAGGGTGAATGGATGGGTGGGGGGTAGAAGTCAGTATGTGAGAAATAAGCCTACTGACCCAATCAAAGGAGGGACCCAGAGACTCAGAGCCTCAGAGCACAGTGAAGTGAGGGTTTAATCAACATTCTTGCAAGAGCAGGTGCCTTGATGGACAGGCACACTCAGGGCAGTTACACCAGACAGTTTCCTAGCATACAAGTCCCTCCCCTGACTCCTCATTGGCTGAGTACTACAGAGGTTACAGCCTTACCCAGACGTCACCTATGCTCATGTAAGGCACAAAGTAGTCTGATTGAAACAAATGTACATTCCCTGAGATGATGCAGAGACTTTCAGTCCCTCCTCCCTTTGTTCTTTGGTGCATGCTCATTGCAAAGCCTCCCCAAATAAGCCTTTGAAATGGAGAGCAGAAGAAGAACCAGGAAGGAAAGTGGCTAAGGGTTTGGGACTCTGTTGTGGGAGGCGGTTTATACATATTTCCTATAGGTTGTAAACCTATTAACTAGACAGCACACCTCTTATTTGGTATTTCTGAAAACCATCCTTCTCATGAGTATCCCCCACATCTTGGGGACATGGTCCTCTCCACCCTTTCAACCAACACCATCCTCTCCTTTCCATTACCAGAGTTTTTTGTACTTTCATGCAGGAAAAACATCTGAGCAGAATGCTGCCTGCTCTATTTCTAACAAGACTGAGTGCTTGCATGGTGATCTTTTCTTTAAACGGTATTTGCCTTTCACTTTTTTCTATTCAAAGGCATGGAAATTAGACCTCAACTCCCAATAATACCCATAAAATTGTACTCAACCCTTGCATTATAAGGTGTTGCCACAATAACTGTCTGAATTTGTGCAGATAAACAGAGTTAGCGTTCAGGATTGCCACAAACTGAGAGTAGAGGTACAATTCTAGAAAATTCCCTGGTTGGACTGAAGTTTTCACCCACCGATCTTTTTGTTCTAATTTTACATACAAATGTCCTGCTTAACCGCGTCGAACCGCACGTACCACAGCTTAAAGCTTTTGGAGTTGCAAATTAAATATGAGACTTCATGTAGCACTTGGAGTAAGATCAGCTTCTGATTTACGTTTGCAACAGAAGTTCCTAGAAGTGTTAGCTTTTATTCTTCTACTGCCATCACCAGAAAGCATGCTGTGTTCAGCAACAAAGCTATTCTAATAAGAAACATTCACCGGGGAGAAAAATATTCAATACATCCTTCCTTATATTTAAAATAAGTTGGTAACACTTGTAAGGGGGAATCATTTATTTATTCTACAGCCATTACTTGACCATCCACTAGGTATGTGATGCTGTATGGGGAACTGTGGGCACACGGAGGTAATGATTCAGTGCCCTGCTCAAGGCACACGTAAACGAATGGGAAAACAGGACACACGTACACAAAACAGCATCCCCATATGGCAGTACAGAATCATGCCAGATCGTGCCACAGAAATTCAGAAGAGCTAAGGGCATGCTTGCCCAACTCCCGTATCACCTTGAATATCACTTATTTTCACACTTGCCACATTGCTTGTTTACAAACCATTTGCTCCAGTCAATCTGTGGGCCCCTGGTGGGGTGAGCAGGGATGCACTGTATTGATTTTTGTATCCTCGGCATCCAGCAAAGTTCTCAGTGATACACGCATGGCTGTACGTTGAATTATCCAATGAGAGGAGAAGGTTCTGAACTATTGAGGATGGGAGCTTCATTAAGGGCCTGGAAGAATGAAGTAGTGGTGGACCCTCGAAACATTCTAAGCATAAGACTCTGCACCAGGGTGAGAGCCCGGATGATACAAAAACCTGAGAGTCAGGAGCAGGTGACCAGGAAAGCGCGAGGCTCGTGGGGCTCCTAGGTGCTGAGTGTCAGACTGGGGACTTTCTCCTCAGCCCATGGAGACTAGGTAGGGCCTTTCAGAGAAGAAACATGACCAGAGATTCTGGAAAGGTAATTTAGTGCTAGTGTGGGAGTATGGATGGCAAGGGGAAATTACTGAAGTCCCCATTAAAAGGCAAACTAAGGCACATTAAAATTTTCAAGAGCTTATTTGAGCATGTGTGGACTCAAATCAGGCAGCACATGCTAGAAGAGGTCAGGAGCTTCCACGGATAGGAGCTGGGGGGAGGTTTTTATAGAGGAGCCTCAGAAGCAAAGCAAGGCAATTATTTGATTAGCAATAGCTTGAGGGGTTGCCTTATTTGGGAAAATCTATCAGCTGCGTGTGATGGGCTGTCCTGAAATGTCGCCTTCTCTGATTTGAGTGCAGGGGCTGGGGCTCTGGTCAGGGTTTCCTGAAAGGCAGCCAAGGCTTTATACACCTCCGTCCATCGAATGCATCCTGTTTTATTACTTCAACATCACCAGGACCATTTTGGCCAATATTATCTCGAAGTAACATAACCCTCCTAGCAACTTTGCAAAACACGGATTACCACTTATCGGGTTTTTTCTCAGACTTTTTAGGGATTGTGGTTTTGCAATATTAATTTCACTTCAGATCAATACCTTAGGGCTGTGGAAGATTTAGCTCCCTCTTGCAGTTTAGAGGTTAGTCAGGAATTGATAGAACTCACAATCACTTTCCTTGTCATGTTTAAAAACTAATAGGTAATAATAATTCAGTATATGCTATATAATATTTACTCAGCCATCTTTGTTATGCTACACAAGCTGGGGCGCCTGGGTGGCTTGTCACTTAAGTGTCCGACTTCGGCTCAGGTCACGATTTCACAGCTTGTAAGTTCAAGCCCGACGTCAGGCTCTGCTGACAGCTCAGAGCCTGGAGCCTGCTTCGGATTCTGTGTCTCCGTCTCTCTCTGCCCCTCTGCCACTCACACTTGGTCTCTCTCTCTCTCTCTCTCTCAAAGATAAAAAATAAAAATAAACATTAAAAATAAGTGCTTAAGGGGTACCTGGGTGGCTCAGTCAGTTGAGCATCCAACTCGTGATTTCAGCTCAGGTCATGATCCCAAGGTCAAGAGACCAAGCCCCACGTGGGGTTCCATGTTCAGTGTGGAGCCTGCTTGGGATTCTGTCTCTCTGTATCCCTCTGCCCCCCTCCCCTGCTTGCATGCTCGCTCTTTTTCTCTCTCTAATAAAAAAATAAATAAAAATAAGTACTTAATATTTAATAGGCTTCACGATTCACTATTCCTCTTTGTTTTCTCAATGTCTACTATGGTATCCAACACACATGTGATCGTATAAGAGGATTTCATGGTTCAAAGTCCCGCGGGTGAAAACATCCCCAGCTGGTAATTGTAGAAGTTTTGTAATTGTATTTGAGGAATGGAGGGGGCAAGGGGTGGACTGTGACAGACACCCTCTCTGCTTGGAGATCTCAGCATCTGCACTTTCGGTAAACAGGGAAAAGTGAAAGACGTGTAGCCTGAAGGTTTCCAAGCTCTGGGAGCTGGAGAGCCGTGGCAGCAAGGTTTCAGGCATAATGCCATGTGAATATCCCCTTCTCTAATCCTCGCTACTTTCTGTCGAGCAAGTATGTTTTCCTAAACAACATTGTAAAAGCACCAAAGTGAGAAGCACAAACTAACTTATAGTGACCCTAGATATTTTAAATGTCTCAAAACCATTTGATGTTAGTATACTGGGAATCATGGCCCATCTGGAACTGACCTCACTCTTTCCAGATCAGTTTCTAGACCCACACACAGCACACCACACACACACAAACCCATATCTCACACACACACACACACGCACACTACCCCATACCACACTCATACCATAGACACACACACCACACACACACACCATACCACACACCCATTGCCCCCAACACCATACCACACACATCCACACAAATCACACACACACAAACCACCCCACACTCATACCACAGGGGAAGGGTATGAAGGTGAAACTTTTTAGACATTTTTTCCAAAACCCCTTCTTTATTAAAAACTTGTGGGATCTGTTTAACTCCCTCAGTGCACTTTCTCTATCTCTTGATTGGTTCCAAAGACTTTTACTTACCCCTAAAAGTAGGACACATTGTAAAAGTTGCAGAACATTTCTCAAAGCTGTTCTTTTATAGTCTTACCCTTTTTCTCATCCCTGAACAACTCAGTTTCCTAAGCCCAGGAAATAGGACCCAGGTCATCTATCAGCAAGCCTGCTATTCAGGTTGAGAAGCTCCCTCTCTGGCAGGCTGACCGTGAATTTGCCCAGGACCCTGCCTCTTCCGGGCAGGTGCTCAGATGCAAACAGGGGCAGGCAGGGAGAGGGAGAGGGTGGGTGTCCCCCAACCAGCAGTCACCTGCCACCCAGTCACCCTCATCATGCAGCTGGCAGAAGCCGGGATTTTCCCGCTCCCCAGGCCCCATCTTCAGCTGCGCACAACCCCCTGAGCGGGACCAGATGCCCTCCTCTCCCATTCCCAGGGGCACCATTCCTGGTGTTCATGTCCCTTCTAATTCTCTCCATTTCCGGGCCATGGTCAAATTGGACAGCAGAAGGTCTCCCTAGGCTTGGTCTCCGGCTTGCAGACCTATTCATTGTCCGCACGCTCCCCTGGTGGCTCCTCCTCTACCGTGTGCAAAATGTCCTTCCAGCTTCTCACGGGGACACAGAGTGGATCTCTGTAGCACCTGGCAGCGGCCGGCAGTCAGCACCCTCAGACCAGCTCGAGGTGTAGGATGTGCTCTGCCAGAGATTCGCAGCTCCTGCTTCTGCTGGACACCCCCTCCGCTCTGTGCTCAGGGGTGGGGAGCTTCCTCTGGAGTAAAGCCTGAGGCTGGTGGGAGCCAATGAAGTAGTTGCTGGCCCTGGTTGCTGGGACCTCCAGCGGGCTCAGCTGGGCCACCACAAGAGGCAGCCCCTCCTGCTCAGCCCAGGATCTCCTCTGGGGGCATTGTCCCACAACAGGTGAGGCAAATTAGCTGGCAGTCACGTGATTGAGTACAGTCAGGTGACATGATCCAAATGTGTGGGCGAGACACAGACCTGCCGAGCCCCGAAGCCTCCTGTGCACATCTGTGGGGTATATGTGTGTGTGCGCACACAGCCCCCCCCCAAATAAACAAGTGCCAAATCTTCCCCTTTTGAACCTGTTTCTAGATTCCACCAGGATCCTCCTTTTATTGGTGGTCTTGCAGGACCCCCAACCTTCGAGCCCTCTGAGCCTCATACAGTTGGTTTCTTCCCTCACCATAGAACATGTGAGTGCAGTGATTTCCTCAGCAACCCTGCTCGGTGTCTGCACCATAATTTACAAAGCCAGGGCAAATAACATAACCTACAGAGCTTGCATTCAAGTGAAATAAACAGTATATCAAACGGTGATGGGTGCTGTGTTCTGTCTGAAGTGATAACATATCCTGCAGGTAGTTGGAAATGTGAAATTGAAATGTGATGTATTAGGATCATTTTGAAGATTTGAGAGGTACAGGTAGAAAGGGAATCATGGGAAATCTCAAGAACTGGTTTGCTCTCGGGGCGCTTGGGTGGCTCAGTCAGTTGAGCATCCTGCTTGGTCTCAGGTCACGATCTCACGGTCTGTGGGTTCCAGCCCCGTGTCAGGGTGTGTGCTGACAGCTCAGAGCCTGGGAGCTGGCTTCAGATTCTGTGTCTCCCTCTCTCTCTCTGCCCCTCCCCTGCTCATTCTCTGCCTCTCTGTCTCTCAAAAATAAATAAACATTTTTAAAGATTAAAAAGAAAAGAATTGGTTTGCTGTCTGAAGAGGAGCAACATTAACAGTCTTTTCTCTGCAAAGAAGTAAGAGGACTTGTACGTCTTATTAGAGATAGGCTGAGGTTGTTCACCTACTGCTGGTCTTGGAAAGGGGACTTAAGAAAGTGGAAAGAACAGTATCTTCCAGGTGTGTGATTCTCAAACCAGGGTATCTGATGTGCAATATGATATAGAGTCACGGGGTGGAGGGTGTGTTTCTCTGGGCAACTTGGGGTATGTCTAGGTGAAGAATCATACTTTTACATTCAACCAAGAAGGTAGATCTTCAAAAGCTTTCTAAAGTGCCACCCCATTTGGGGTGATGACCACAAGACAGAACATGCACACCCCATCGTCTGCTCTCCAGGAGCACCTCTCGGGAGGACTGTGAGAGTGTTAATCGGAGGGATGACAAGACCCTCCCGCACAATCAAAACCCAATTAAAAAATGCATGTGAAACAGAGAAAGGTTTTAAAGAATGCTTCTTATGTAAAATGGTTTTTTACTGCTCTTTTGCTTTTATAATATGTTTAATAAGCTTTCACTGCTCTAAGGAACAGGTTACTGTTCCTATGTTATTTTGTTTATACACCATATAAATGGAAATGATCCCAGGAGGATTGGCATTAATTATTATCAAAGGATCTTTCCCTTCATTATCAAAATGTAAGCAATTAAATCACCACTTCCCCAAATGTGACAGATATATTAAAGAATATTTAACTCTTGTAAGGAGGTCTAGCAAGAGATAACAATTTTTATAAACATGTCTAGATTTAGAAAATCTTGTTTATGCCTTATTTTGCAGAAGACTTACCTACATGACAGACTCTTTCCAAGTGACCTCACTGAAACTGAATCGCCCCATTGCATAAATAAGTAGACTGTATTTAGCTCAGATGTGGAGGTTTAGACGCTTTATTCGTCAGAACTAAAATGGTGTGAATTGAAAGCACCAGCCTTCTCTCTGTCCCAGGGCTGTGAGGTGATAGGTGAACCACTTGATCTCCCCTGTGCCCGTTTCCTTGCTGCCAGAAGCTCTCCTCTACGTCCGAGGCTCTGAGCTTCCTTGAGTGCCCTATGGTTCTCACCGGAGAGGATGGCAAGTGTGTGACTTATCTTGTGATAGCAAGGGGACCAGCCATGCTACCGGGTCAGGCGGCTGGAGGGACACGACCACAGCCTTGGGTCACCGGCACATTCCGTTCCCACTCCCCAAGTAGCCACCATAAACTATCGCTCAACAAATCAGAGGTTGGATAGCGAGACTCTTGCTTAAATACATTGACTTTGGACAGGAAGACATACTCGGCCGTAAAGAGGGACCCAGAGTGGAACCGATGGTCGTGACATTTGTGCCACATATAATAGCTGATCTAAATGAGTCCTAACTGAAGATGATTCAAACAAGATGGTTCTTGTAGACACAGAAATACTAATTCAAGTAAAGCAAAGCAGGGTTTCCCCCTTATAAGGTCAAACCATATGCCCAGCAAAATTTGCTTTATTCTCCCTTAACACAGAGAATGAGGTTTTAAGGAAGACTTTATTTATTTGGCTTTTTTTTTCTTTATTTATTTGGCTTTTTCTTTCCTTCAGTTTTGGTTTAATTTCCAAGAATCACAGTCCAGCTTCCTACCCTCACATAGAACTGTACCTAATCATTCAAGACGAAGACACAGTTTTTCGTGGGAGATAATTAGACCGTCTCCTGAAGCAACATTTAATTACCTTTACTGACAAGGAGTTTCTCAGTATCTAACCTCAAACCTTTCTTGCTGGAGTCCAAACCCCGGATGTCTCACAGCAGCTTTACATATCATGTTCTTGAGGGCTCCCAGATATAAGACACCACTATGCTGGTATGACCCGCCCCCCCACCCCAAATCAGCTGTGTGTTGTACAATGGGACCCTATTTGTACACGGCCCCAAGTCCCCTGGAGGCCTCACTGGAGAGAAACTTCACAGCCCAGTGTCGGGGGTCTCTCCTCACTGAGAACTCTTGGGGTTCCCATCTTATTTCCCATTAGCACTGGGATGCTTGTAGATACTACCAGGGGTTTCACAAGTGCTCACTTCTAAAGGGTTATAGAATCCACCTGTCTTTCCCCCCCTTTCAAGTTTTTATTTAAATTCCATGTAGTTAACATATGGTGCGGTATTAGTTTCAAGTGTAGAACTTAGTGACTCATCACTTGCATTAAACACCCAGTGCTCATCACAAGTGCCCTCCTTAATAGCCATCACCCATTTAGCCCATCTCCCACTCCCTTCCCCTCCAATAACCCTCCACTTGTTTTCTATCATTGCCTCTCTCTCTCTTTTTTCTCCTATGTTCATCTATTTTGTTTCTTAAATTCCACAAATGAATGAAATCAAACGGTATTTGTCTTTCTCTGACTGACTTATTTCACTTAGCATAGTCCATGTCATTGCAAATGTCAAGATTTCATTCTATGGCTAATAGTCCATTGTCTGTCTACACCACATCTCCTTTATCCATTCTTCAGTCGATGGACATGTGGGCTCTTTCCATAAATGGGCTATTATTGATAACCCTGCTATAATCCTCGGGGTGCATGTGCCCCTTCAAATCTGTATTTTTGTATTCTTCAGATAAATACCTAGTAATGCAACTGCTGGGTCGTAGGGTAGTTCTATTTTTAACTTTTAGAGGAACCTCCATAGTGTTTCCCAGAGTGGCTCAGGAATCCACCTTTCTTAAATGGAATGGGATAGTGATAGTTCTTGGAGGGGACAAGAGGCCACTTTATCTTCCCACATATATGTATATGACGGCCCTGAAAACTCTGTCTCTTTGTATCGGGAGATACCGGTGGCTGGGAAGCGCACTAGTATTTATGAATGAACAAAAAGGAGAAACCTGAAAATACCAATTACAGCAAAACCCCACCTTAAATTTAACTGCTTTGGTGAGTAAAAAGCCATATGAAATATCTTGACGCTAAGGATTACGTTACTATTAACATGAATGTTATGCGTATGTCTGTGGAAAGGCTTCCAAACCGCAATGTGCCTTAAGGCTTTAGCATTTTAAAGTCCACGGACGGAAAAAAGATTTCGAAAACACTGTCTCAGACTAGGAGAATTTATGCAAGGTAATTCTAATCTACAGATGCTAAATCAGAGAAAACAAACGTTAAAAAGCAGTATTATGATAAAGGAACAATAATGGGTGAGGCCTTCCTGGGACTCGAGGAGAAACGAAGAAATGGCATCTGCAAAGCTCCTTCCGCTCACACACAAGACCTCTTTCGGCAGTTGGTTCAGTGGTACAGTCAGAAGAGAGAAAACCCTACCCCTGACCCTTCCCCACCCCTACCCTTACCCCTACCCTAACCCTAACCCTGGCTCCCTGGAGGCGAGGCCACAAAAAAGACTGACAGCTTGGTCTGACTGGGAATGTCAGGCTGTAAATGTAAGGGGAAACTCTCATCACAGTAATAACGGGGAGCTTTAGGAAAGGTGACACTGTGCACTCTAAAGTCCGTGGCATCTTAGCCTCCCCAAAGCAAATTTTAAAAGATGTCCCCCACCCCACTCCCTCAGGCAGACAAAGGTCACAGAACTGGCTCCCAGATGGCATCTTGCTTCCCCATGTGGCCATAGCCCTCTTCAGGTTACAAGGACCACAGAGGCAGATGCCGATGCCCTCTGCTTCCAAGCTCGCCTGACCCAAACATTCGTGCAGGGCACAAATCGTACCACTGGGCATGGAGGCCCTGACTCCAAACTCATGTTTGGTGCTTAGTAAATGTTAATTAATTAATTAATTGATTAATTAATGTTGAATAATGTAAAATTACATCAGAGCCCCTGCCCCCCACCGCCAAGTGGCAATTACCACTGCATTTATGTTCTATTTAAGGATGTTAGCAGAATTTCTAACGGTTGACAGCAAATAAAGTAGAAAGGATGAACAGGACAGGACCAAGAAAAAAGGAAAGGGGTGACAGGGGCAGGGAGAAAAACGTGGCAAGAGGAATGATAACTTGCCAGTGTTAATAGTTGAGTTTGCCTGTAAAGAGAATCTGTGCCCATTGTTTTAGCCTACATACTTTGCAAAGTGAGTCAGATGGCATCATCCGAACCAAGTTCAATACTGTAAGTGGCTGGAATACACTCAACGAATCGGTGGGGGGGGGAGGGGGGTCTCCCAGAGGTGGGGGCCAGCAGTACCAGTCCGTAACAGCCCATCATACACGTTTCTTTCCAGCTCTGGATTCAAGTAACTTTCTAGCTAGAAATTGACCACAATGGGGTCATTTACAGGACTGAGTGCTTTCAAGAGAATGGGATGGGGGCCGGTTTACCAGCCCCCTGCTCTGTGTGTGTGTGATTTCTTCATTATATTCGAGCAAGCACGGGTCTTTAGAAGATACACAATGCCAGGTTGTCTATAGACAACTTTGGGTGACAGGCAACTTAAACCTACCTTTTTTTAACCCTCTGTATCAGATGTGTTATATATCTGAGCTATCAGCATAATTTGACTTAAAAATCCGGTACGTGTATTAATAACATGATCTAGAACATCATACTGCTTGCCAAGAATTACTTTAAAAAATTATTTTCTTAATTTTATCTGTAGGCTCTTCTATAGCAAATGAACACACAAAGCGTTTTCAGCATGTGCAGTTAGAGCACATATTTCCAGGTTAACACAGGACCTTTCCTGATGTGATTGATTGAATGTAAAAGTGTAATTAAATATTACAGCCATCCTAGTCTCCAGATGTTTGGATATTACCAGTCTGGGTAGGTGCCCTTGTCTCTGCCCATGTTTTATTTTATTTTTTTAATAATTTTTTTAAGTTTATTTATTTATTATTGAGAGAGAAAGAGCACAGGCTGGGGAGAAGCAGAGAGAGAGGGAGACACAAAAGCTGAAGCAAGCTCCACGCTCTGAGCTGTCAGCACAGAGCCTGATGTGGGGCTCGAGGCCACGAACTGTGAGATCATGACGGGAGCCACAGTCAGACACTTAACCAATTGAGCCACCCAGGTGCCCCTCTGTGCATATTTTAATATTTAGAGCTTGGGAGTCATGCCTCTGTGCCCTCCTGACAGTCTAAGTTTTTCCTGTACTTGCTTTCTGATCATTTCCTTGTCTGGTTTTATAATAAAGCATCTCTCAAATTCATTGTCAGGTTGGGACAATATTATTGTAGCATTTCCACATTGTTCCCTTTCTAAAGCATCCATTCACTAAAAAATTCTTTATTTAATCTTTATTACATCTCTGTTTAATCTTTCTGAGACGTATCCAGGTAATTTAAATCGCAATGACTATATGACAGAGTATATACAAAGTTGTGAAGAATGGGAACAATTAGTAAGGTTTATGGGGCTGGAATTCATTTCAGAACTCTTGGAGGAGTGCAACTTTCCTATTTATTTTACCTCACGGTCCCATCCCCAATTTTATTGTCTACTTAGGACCGTTCGTTCCGAGTCCTCCGTTGTCAAGCGGGAACACTTTACTGGAGACACCCCAGCACACACTGCCTTGCCAATTCTTTTATAAATACAGCACTCGCTGTAGTTTATGTTACGCTCGATTCATGTTGAGTTTACAAAAGCAGTAAAGTAAGAAAGTGTTCCATGCTATCTGAAATAGATACAGAATACTTCAGAAAATCAGCCTCGAAAGGAAGCTTTTGAATCTGCTTACTACCTTCCAACATAAAATTGGAGAGGTATTCTAGAAGGGGGAAAAAACCCTAAATCAAACTAAATTTAAGGCAAAATTCAATAGTAATAATTACGTGACCAACACCGACAGCAACCAAAACAGGTCATAGTCATTTATATTTGTATAGTGATTCACATTTAAGCAGCACATGGTAACAAAAAAATAGTAATAATATAAACTAAATAAAGTTAAACTTAGATACTTAGGGAGACACTTCCTGTTCTACTGAAGCCGCTAAAAAGATTATAGTTGACTTGTTTGTGAATCCATTTGTCACATATTATAGAGAAAGACAAGACTTTCAGTTGCCCCGTTTTCCAATTGTTCAACAATCTGAAGTTTTTGTTCCCCTTAGAGTCTGATATTTTAATTGACCAAGCCACGCAGAGCACTCTGGGTGGGGGGTTCCAACCAGTGGTGTGTGTCATCACTGAATCAAGATGCTTTATGTTTTTATTTACATTTAATCTCTAAACATTTAGTCCACTACCATACTTTAATCAAGGGTTGGTGATAAATGTTTCTGTCCTTGGGGCATATGGGTGGCTCAGTCAGTTAAGGGTCCAACTTCGGCTCAGGTCATGATCTCACAATTCGTTAGTTCAAACCCCGCATGGAGCTCCATGCTGACAGCTCAGAGCCTGGAGCCTTTTTCGGATTCTGTGTCTCCCTCTCTCTCTGTCTCCCTCTCTCTGCCTCTGTCTCTCTCTCTCTCTGTCTCTCTGTCTCTCTCTCAAAAATAAATATACCTTAATTTTTTTAAATGTATCTGTCCTTAATTGGCTAATAGCATATTGTAAAAACAAGTTTCTACCAAAGAATATGACCTTAGATTTTTCTGCCCACTTTAAAAGTCAAAAGTCAAGTTGTCAAAAATATAATCTGTATTAATTTTCTGTTGCTGCTGTAACAAATTATCACAAACTTGGTGACTTAAAACAGCACAAATTTATTATGTAATAGTTCTAGAAGTCAGAGGCTCATACCAGTCTCTGTGGGCTAATGTCAAGGTGTCAGCAAGGCGTCATTCCTGTCTGGAGGCTGGAGGAGAGAATCTGTTTCCTTGCCTCTTCCAGCCCCTCGAGGTACTCACAAGGTACCCACATGCTCTGAGGCATGGCTGCTTCCTCCTGTTCCAGTCACATCTCCCTCTGACTGCAAGCAGGGACGGTTTCTGATTTTCAGGACTCAGTAGTTACACTGGATCCACCTAGATAATCCAGAACAGTCTCCCCATCACAGGATCCTTACCCTGATTTCATTAGCAAGGTCTCTTGCCATGTAAGGTAACATATTCTCAGGATCTGAGGATTAGGCACATACATCCTTTGTGGGGCTAATATTCTGACTCCCATAGTATCATCAAGAGTGCCATAAAGAATACTCATCCTTGGTGCAGCCACTCTGGAAGACAGTATGGAGGTTCCTCAAAAACTTAAAAATAGATCAACCCTATAACCCAGATATTGCTCTACTAGGTATTTACCCAAAGGGTATAAAAATGCTGTTTCAAAGGGGCACATGCACCCCAATGTTTATAGCAGCACTATCAACAATAGCCAAATTATGGAAAGAGCCCAGATGTCCATCGACTGACGACTGGGTAAAGAAGATGTGTTATGTGTGTACAAGGGAATATTACTTGGTGACCAAAAAGAAGGAAATCTCGTTATTTGCAAGAATATGGGGATGGAACTAGACTGTATTATGCTAAGCGAAATGTCAAAGAAAGACAAATATCATACAATTCCATTCATGTGGAATTTAAAAAACAAAACAGATGAACATATGGGAAGGGAAGGAAAATAAGATAAAAACAGGAGGGAGGCAAACATTAGAGACTCTTAAATACAGAGAACAAACTGAGGGCTGCTGGAGGGGTGTTGGATAGGGAGATGGGCTAAATGGGTGATAGGTATTAAGGAGGGCACTTGTTGGGATGAGCACTGGGTGTTGTATGTAAGTGATGAATCACTAAATTCTACCCCTGAAATGATTATTACACTGTATGTTAACTAATTTGGGTTTAAGTAAAATTAAAAAATCAAAAATAAAAATAAATAATAAGAATAGTAAAATAGCCTCCCTGTAGGCATTTTATTCTTTAACTCTGAATCAAGCTACACAGAAAGCTGTTCCTTGGGCTCTCCATGGCCCTCCTCCTCCCTGGACAAACCTGGGTAAACCCTGCATTGGTATCATACCCCAGAAGGTCCTGGCCATTACCTGTCATCATAATAATTCTGTGTAGTAGTCAGCCACAAAACCTCCGTGGCATATATTACAGAGGCATAGTTTTGCTTCTATATCTATGGTTCATCTGGGCAGTTCTGCTGACCTCAGGCAGTCTGCTGATCTTGGCTGGGCTTGTTCAGTGGCTGTGCTCAGTTGGCAGGTTGGTGGGGGACCTAGCTGGGACAGGTGAGCTGGCCTCCATCCCCTGTGGTTCCTCAGCCTCTAGCTGGCCAGCATTTCTTGCTCTCATGACAGAGGCAGGGGGTCCACGAGCGAGAGCAGATGAGCACAGGGCCTCTTGAGGCCGGGACTTGGGACTAGGACTGCACACTATCATTTTCACCCCATCCTATTGGCCAAGATGAATCACAAGGCCAGTCCAGCTTTAAGGAGCGTAGAAAGAAGGGAATCTAGACTTTGTAAAGATATGGATACATGGAAGGTTGGAAACTGGGATTCCTCCTGCAGTTAATCTATCTTGGAGGCATTCAGCATCTTAGTATGAATCCGTGCCACCTTTGAGAATCTGAGTAGAGATTTCTCTCAGACATTATGCAAGGACAGACTCTGCCCCTGAGTCCCTGGTGTGGTTATGACCACATGATTGCACCTCACCTTGGAGATCAAATAAGGATGGACATGTTGGTCCTTGGAAGAAAGGCTCGCTGGTGATCTTTGGTCTTATGGTGGTCTTGCTTTCTAGCTCCCATGCTAGTTTCACACACTCAGTGGGTATTAAAAGATCACTGAATGAATGGTTTTGTCTGACAAATAATGCAGATATTGTAATTCACCATATTTCTTGCTTGCTGTACAATCTGGAATTCTGAGAGACAAATCTGTAATGGGGTAGGATTTCTGAGTGCAAACTCTAAATACGGTTTTATTTCACTATTCTGATTGATTTTTCCATTACCCTGATTTTGTTTTCTGTTTACTTTTATAACTGTAGGCAATTTGGCCATCTCAAATCCTTTTTTTAGAATGAGATGCACTGAAAATAAATAGAATTTCCAACCTATAAAGCTGATAAAGAACCAGCTTCTCATTGGCGAAGTCTTAAGGCAATGTATATACTGAAACAGTTGCTAGTTTCACGGGTGGCATTGTGTGGCATTGTGAGAAACACACATGCACACAAAATTAATCAATTTTATTTAACAACTCTGCCATTTTCTATCTGTGTGTATGTGAGCAAGTCACTTCACCCATTTGAACCATCTGTAAAATATAAGATTATAAAATATGATAATTCTTATTATTATTAAGAATAATAATTATTACTATAATGCCAGCATAATGAGGTGATTGCAAAGCCTAAAGAATACAAAGGATAGCCCTCAGTACACTTCCTGGGACTAAATAAGTCTTGACCAGTAATGGGGGCATAAGCTCTGGGGAAATCCTAAGACGTAGCTCCTTTCTTCCACCCATTTTGCTAACTTGCAAGTTCATCTATCCTGGGGACAAGAAGGATAAAATCAGCTGCTACAGATGTAAAGGTACCAAGGTTATGGAAGGTGACAGGTTTCTAATCCTCACATGTGACAATTATCTATAATAAATCATTTAGGGCTCCCTCTCACTCTCTATTTCTTATAGAAGAGGACATTTCGAGGTGATCACTTTGCTAAACGGGAATTTAATTGAGGAAATAACTCATGAACAGGGACTAAAAATGCCCTGCTGTTCATTGGGCTCATCATGACAAAGCCAAGAGGAGAATTTTGCTTCCCTCTCCCTTCTGCCTGCACTGAGTAGACCAAGACTTCCTTCTCATAAGCTTTAACCTGATTTCCTTCTCATCGGTCTTTAGGGGCAAAGAAAAAAAAAACAGTGGGTTCTTGGGGATTGTTGATTTCTCCCACTAGGATTGGCTGTGGGAAGGGAGCCATTGGTCAGAACCAGTCTTCTGCTCCCAACCACCTGGCCCGTTGACCCTTGTTTGCTGGCCATTAGAAAGCAGAGCAGAGAACAGGGTGTACATGGAGAAAGGCTTATGGTAGCCTAGTTGCTGGCAGGCCAGGCAATGGGAAGGATGTCTACAGTGCCCGGCAGAGGGGGCCTTTCATCCCCAGACAGGAACAGGACAGTTCCTGAACTCAGGCTTGCAGCTCTGCATAGTCAATTTTATATTATTTTTTTAATTTTCTTTAATGTTTATTTATTTTTGAGAGACAGAGAGACAGAGAGTGAGGGGGGAGGGGCAGAAAGAGAGGGAGACACAGAATCCGAAGCAGGCTCCAGACTGTGAGCTCTCAGCCCAGAGCCTGACGCAGGGCTCGAACTCATGGACCGCAAGCTCATGACCTGAGCCGAAGTCGGATGCTCAACTGGCTGAGCCACCCAGGCGCCCCTACATAGTCAATTTTATATGCAAGGCTTCCTTTCTTCTCATACGAGGGATGACCTCATACTACACATCGCTATGGGCTCCGCCCACCTGTCTCACACAAAACACTACTCATATGCACACATAGTGCAGAAAATCAATGAGTGTTATGACTCTGAAGTCTTGTTTTCACATTCAGGGCTTGAAATATCTTTTGCTTGGGCAGAACAGAGATAGAAACAAGCTAAAATAAACATAATTGATGTTTGAAATGTGTAAAAAAAGAGAAAACAGCCAAATAGGCTTTAGAATTTCACATCAAATTTCCTGTGATCCTGTACATCAGATGAAGGCAGGGACCAAAGCCAACTTGACTCTCTGATAGGATCTGTCCTGTTCATGCCTCCTCGTCTGAAAGGAAAGTGAATGAACATTTTACTCCAAGAAAAAGAAAATTCTTGGGGCTCCTGGGTGGCTCTGTCGGTTAAGCGTCTAAGTTCGGCTCAGGTCATGATCTCACAGTCCGTGGGTTCAAGCACCGCATTGGGCTCTATGCTGACAGCTCAGAGCCTGGAGCCTGCTTTGGATTCTGTGTTTCCCTCTCTCTCTCTCTGCCCTTCCCCCACTTCTCTCTCAAAAATAAATAAATATTTTTTAGCAATTAAGAAAAAAAGCTCTCCCTTTTTTGTGCATTGGTAATAGGTGAAAGTATAGTTTTGAGAACTCTTCATCCTTCAACTCCCTTGAAGAAGTGTTTCTTGGGGTGCCTGGGTGGCGCAGTCGGTTAAGCGTCCGACTTCAGCCAGGTCACGATCTCGCGGTCCGGGAGTTCGAGCCCCGCGTCGGGCTCTGGGCTGATGGCTCAGAGCCTGGAGCCTGTTTCTGATTCTGTGTCTCCCTCTCTCTCTGCCCCTCCCCCGTTCATGCTCTGTCTCTCTCTGTCCCAAGGATAAATAAACGTTGAAAAAAAAATTTTTTTTTAAAAAAGAAGTGTTTCTTCACCTCCAAGGAGTTGATCCTGCTACCTCGTGCAAACATGAGATTGCTCTTAGTTACAGAAATTCGGTTCTAGAGACCATAATTCTTCTGGGACTCAAAGTTTTCAATTTAACGTAATTTTGGTTCTCACTATCAGCACACGAAATGATTTTTTTTTCTTCCTGTAGGTGCACAAAATGATTTTTTTTTTCCTCTTTGGGAACATTTAGTTGAGATCACTTCTGTCTGGTGGGAATGCAGCCTCTGTTGTGGCTAGACATTTCAGTAGGTGCCGGAAAGACGGGACTAGACCACCCACCCTACTACCTTCAGGGGTCCACAGTCTACCCGGTAATTCCAACACACTTGTAAGTGCTGTGACAGAGCTATGCATGGGAATCTGTGTTATTGTTTTCTTGCCTTTTCACCAGATGGGCAATAATGAAACTAAGTAAAGGGTCTTTTATGTCTAAAGATATTTATTGATAATAAATTAATGAGAACTTCCTCAAAAGGAATAATTTTTAGTAATCCACAGACTGAGTTGTGTTCAATGTTTTTCCCCAAATTCCCAGATGATAGAAATGTTGCTTTCTAACCTTTCGGAGGCCCCTGTCCAGTCGCAGTTTCTACCCATATTTGGTGATTTTTCTCAGGTTGGGTCGGAGAGGGTTACTGTCTACATGTATATGAAGGTTTGCAAGGAAGAAGGATAAGACAAATATGTAATCCCTATGAAATTATTTAAAAAATGTTTTAACATTTATTTTTGAGAGATTGACACAGAGAACGAGTGGGGGGGGGGCAGAGAGAGAGAGAGGGAGACACAGAATCTGAAGCAGGCTCCAGGCTCTGAGCTGTCAGCACAGAGCCCAAAGTGGGACTCAAACCCATGGACCGCAAGATCATGACTTGAGCCGAAGTCAGACGCCTTACCAACTGAGCCACCCAGGTGCCCCTCTATGAAATTATTTTAAAACAATGTCACCTCATCGGAGACACGTGAAACTGAACAAAGACCTTCCCCACAATACAGTGGATGTTGGCCATAGGGACGTTTACAACATAATAACAATGACCTTATGACCTGTCTCTCAAGTAGGTCTAGAGTGGAGCATTCACAGTAATGACCAAAGGAGATACTTTGCAATGTATCTAATGCAAAATGACACTGTGCAAAGCATGGCAATTGATGTGATTCTGTGAGTGAGCTCAAATGTGAACCCACTGTGTCACTTTCCTCCTCATGGAGATATTCTGTCTAGAAGGAAGTAGCTTTGTATTTTTGTTACATGTGCATGTATTTTCTTCTGAATTTGTATATGAATCCTTCTTAAATTGATTAGTAACAAATGATATGGACTCAGCATAAACTGGTGTCATCAGTGGCTATTGCTAAAAAATCATGAAAACTTAGTTACCTCCGGATTTTGGAAGTTGCACTTGAAGCTAATTTATTATGATAATTCTTGTCAAAAATATAATCTTGGCAGGGTGCCTGGATGGCTCGGTCAATTAAACATCTGATTCTTGGTTTTGGCTCAGGTCATGATCTCACGGTTCATGGGATTCAACCCCACTTGGGCTCTGTGCTGACAATGCAGAGCCGGCTTCGGATTCTGTGTCTCCCTCTCTCTCTCTGCCCTTCCCCTGCTTACATGCTCTCACTCTCTCTCTCTCTAAAAGTATGTGTGTATGTATGTGTGTGTAGATAGATAGATAGATATAGATATAGATATAGATATAGATATAGATATAGATATAGATATATAGATATATATCATCTTGGCATACTATATACATAGGATTCAGCCATGTAATTATTGTAGTGAAAATAAAGTAGAAACCGTTATTAAAGCATGTACCAATACATGATGTGTTTAGAGTATTAAGAAAAACAGCAAAATATTGTGTCTCACACACAACCTGGTGTTATGAGAGGCAAGTCACAAGGGCCCCGGTTTGATTTTGTGTGCACAGCAGCAGGGATACATAAGCAAGCCTGATGATTAGAACATGGAAATGCCCTCAGACCTGAATATATGCCATCTGCCATATAGCGTCACCCGTTCCTTTATTTATTTGGGATCTCTGGGCATTTTTGCCTGTGTCCAAGTGACAACGTTGGGGTGCAGATGAGATCCTCTAGACTCAGCCTCAGCTCCCTGCGGAAGTGACAGCCCCCTGAATTGGGACTGACGTTCACAAAAAGTGTAACGTGCCTGTCATCTTTGCATCACAGTTCCCATTATCCTTGGTCTGACTGTTTACTGGAAATACCAGCTTTCTGTAGCCTTAAGAGAGTGAGAATATCTTATGTGGTGTACTTCCAGAAGCTGTTGCACAACCCTGTAGGGCATCCTAGCTGTTGTCCTAAATTGAGATGACAGTGTTGCTCATATTAAATTGCCTTCTCGCTTGGCTCGGCATGCTGGGATCCATATCTATTAATGCAGGAGTGTCCAAATGTCCTGCTAGGAAAGCAATTTGTTCCTCAGTAGGGCGTCAGGGAAGCAGCTGGTCTAAGAAGCCATCAGAGGTGATGTTAGGGGCAAGTTGTGTTTTTCTTGATTTAATGGAAAATCTCACTGATCCATGGCCTCACTTGTCCCCACCACTTGCCAACAAGGCAGCACACGTCCATCTTCAACCCTCTCCTTTTCATCCCCCCAGGCCTGGCATTGCTGTCTTGGAGAGCCAGCCCTCCACACAGCCTGGGCTTCGTGATAGACATTCTGACAACAACAAACACACTATGAATGGATTTTTTAATGCCCTGGGGAGGCAGCACAATTTGGAGACGTTCGGTTGAATATCACATTTAAAGTCAACTCAGTGTTTTCAAAAGCACCTCCTCAAGGAGAGCTTACGTACACACACCCTAACGATACGTGCTCTCCACATCCCTTCTGCATCACTGTCCGAGCCCAATGAAGTTATTTTCTTGAATGAAGCTCATTTAATCCAAGGTGCCCGCTTGCATGACGGTTCTGCTAGAGTGCATGTTCAATGACTAGTTCTCAACCAGACGTCAAGAGCAACGACCAGGCACCAAGTTCATGTTCACTGTGTGCCATGGGGGCTTGTCCTGAAATGTCAAATGAGCAAGGAATGGTCACCTTGGCTCTGATGGGAAAGATCCTTATGGCCCTAGTAACCGGCCTGAGAGGCCTGATATTCCAGAAATGGAGCAGACTTCCCACATGGGCCGTGGATGCACCGGCCTCCACCACCTGCCCTCAGAGCATGCACATTAGAAATGTGCATGGTAAAGCATTGCGGTCTTAACATTCATGGAAAATCCAGCATGCTTTAAAATATGGCGGTGATGTTGTACTAGGCACACAGTTAGAAGTAATGCCCATGTCTCTGAAGGCGGATTATTTAGGTTTTTGTTCAAATATAAAAATGGCATGTTTAATACTCAACAAGAAAGAGAGCTTCCCCAGGACAACTACTATGTCTTTAATGCACTCTTTTGTGCAACTGAATTTCTGGATGATTTTTATGGGACGTTAGTACAAAATTTGTCAGACCTTAAAGATGGATCAGTAACAAAGTCTTTGAAATGGAAAGTACATTCTTCCATGCTACAAAATGAATATGTTTAGGCAAATGAATAATAAATTGTTCATAGGCAGCCACTGTTTGTCATTCTCTTACTCATCATTCTGTCTGGAACCGGAGGCCTCCTACTTCATCAACCCACCAGAGACTCACCCCCTCCTCCAGCACTGTCTCGTAAGCATCAGTGCTCATGCCTGTTTCCACTTTGAGGTCCTACAGAGAACTACCTCATTTGGGTCCAAGGTTTAATAAGCAATTGCACTCATAATAAAAGAGGTCAGTAAACACTACTTGATTGATTATAATTCCCAATCATCTTTTTTGTAACTGACTACACCTTACAGTCAGTTTTGACAAGCATTTGCAGACTGTGGGTCAGAGACTAGGCTATCTGATCAGCAATTGATACTAGGCTGTGTATTAGCAATACAAAGATGGCTGTGAAGAGTTTCTGTAGCCCTTATGTACAATGTTCTCGCCTACATTTTCATTTTGGGGAAGACAAATAGGTTAAACTCTCATAAGCTAAACTGACATTAAACATTGGATTCCTCTTTTTACAGTAATCAAGGTATTTTCAAGAGCCATCTGTAAATTCATGAGCCTACTTTCAGAGATGTTTTCCAAGTCACCAATTAAATAAGACCCAGAACCAAAAGCTGTAGGGCAACTTTAGCTATTATCTTCTCTGTTAATGTTTAGCTAATTGCTAACATTCAGGTGTGGCCAGATTTTTTCCCTCACCATAGAATATGTTAGACTAAAGAAGCGATTATTATTTTGAGGGTTTTGACTCATCTTTAAAAATGTGTCATTGGAGGGGCACCTGGGTGGCTCCGTCAGTTAAGCGTCTGACTCTTGATCTCTGCTCAGGTCATGATCTCACTGTGAGTTCAAAGCCCGAGTTTGGCTCTGTGCTGACAGTGCAGAGCCTGTTTGGATGCTCTCTCTCCCTCTCTCTCTGTTCTTACCCATTCATGCTCTATTTCTCTCTCAAAAATAAAAAAAATAACCCTTTTTTAAAAATGTGTCATTGGAGCCCCTAAGTATGGCCTGTAAACTGTGCACCTACCTACGGCAACAGCACAAATCATGGCCAGTCTTTCCTGGTGAGATCAGTACTTGGCAGGGCTTTGCCTCCATTGCTCCCGCCCCTCCCACCACCCTACTTGCATCCACTCCCCCCCTTTCGACCTTGCCTGTCACTCCTCCTTACAAAGAATTAAATCAACCTAGGTGGTTTTTCTCTTTACTAAATCCCCTCCCATTGGTACCAAACCCCATTCTATTCAAGGTGGTTTCAAATTGATTGGCCTTGTGTTCTTATTTCAGTCCTGGGTGAGGGCAGGAGACTAAGATCGAGAGCTCATTGAAGGCCACCACTCTGTTTCCTCTGGGTTCTCCAAGCTACTACGAGAACAAGATAATCCACGAAAGTGATGGCTAAATTTCAAAATTCTTACTCTGCCATGTGTGGGAATCTTCTTTGAGTTTATCATGGTGGCTTATCTTATGCAAAATTATAAAGGAACATATGTAAGATACGCACGTACCTTTTTAAACTTCTTCCCTCTGATGGTGCTCTCTCAAGTTACCTGCTCACCCCGGGCTGTTCCTCACCTGCAGCCCACCTGGGTCTGCCCATACTGAATCCAGCCAATCTGTTAGCACATCACTTCATGCTGGGTGGTCCCAAGTTGCTAGGGAGAAACGTTAATATTCTGATACTCAAATAATGTTACTAGACCAATAAGCGAGGTCTGGAAGACAAACTTAGTGCCCTTTCTTCTGAGTCATATGTATCTGCATTTTAATAGAGAGTTCTACCTCTCATCATTCAGAGACATCCTAATAATATTTTCTTCTAGATGGGAAAGGAAGATGGCCCTATCAGGCTGGGGGAGATCTTTTGTTTTTTTTGTTTGTTTGTTTGTTCATTTGTTTTAAATCCAAGTTAGTTAACACATAGTGTAATAAAGACTTCAGGAGTAGAGTTTAGTGAGCCATCGCTTGCATACAACACCCAGGGCTCATCCCAAGTGCCCTCCTTAATGCCTATCCCCCATTTATCCCATCCCCCCAACCAACATCCCTCCTGCAACTCTCACTTTGTTCTCTGTATTTAAGAGTCTCTTATCGTTTTCCTCCCTCTCTCTTTTATCTTATTTTTCCTTCCCTTCCCCTCTGTTCATCTGTTGAGTTTCTTAAATTCCACGTATGAGTGAAATCATATGATATTTGTCTTTCCCTGACTTATTTCACTTGCATAATACAGTCTACTTCCATCCATGTTCTTGCAAATGGCAAGATTTCATTCTTTTTGATCAGTAAGTTATATTCCATTGTATATAAACCACATCTCCTTTATCCATTCGTCACTCCATGGGCATTTGGGCTCTCTCCAGAATTTGGCTATTGTTGATAGCACCGCTATAAACATTGGGGTGCATATGCCCCTTTGAGTCAGCATTTTCTGTAACCTTTGGATAAATACCTAGTAGTACAATTGCTGGGTCATAGGGTAGTTCTATTTTTAATTTTTTGAGGAACCTCTGTACTGTTTTCCAGAGTGGCTGCATCAGTTTGCACACCCACCAGGCTGGGGGAAATCTTTAAGGTGAGCAGGATTTGGGGATGAACTTGAGCAGCAACAGGTTCATCACTGGGTGTGTTGTGTACGAGCAGCCTCATCCCTGTGTCCCGCACAGTGTCAGACCTGACATGAACTGAAGAGGCAGGAAGGCCCAGCCACGGGCAGCCAGGCATCTCTTGTCCCTGTAGGTCGAGTTTCACACAGGTAGTATGTGTCTCAGCAAACGAGGCCACCGCTTAGTCTTTCCCTGGTAGAACACATCCCCATCCAAACTCCCATCCTTCTTCCAGATGCTGCCCAGAGCCACAACCTGCACGCTCACCTACCTCCCTTCTACCTGTCTTCCCTCCCAGCAGGGAGAAGCAAACCCCCTGTCCCCAGGGTCTTACACCTTCCCTTTCTTCACTAGCAGTGCCACCCCCCTCACTTAGCCTCCACTCCCAAAGCAAAACCTTGGCATGGGGCTTGCTGTCCTCGTATCCTGCTGGTGGATTGAGCTGTAAACATTTGCATCTCTAAGGTCTCCGGGGAAGGAGCTTTTCCTTCGCTTGCATCCGGAAGCGAGTGTGGTTCTCAAAGTGTGTGCACTCAGGCATTTGTGTGACAGAAGTTTTCTCGCACTCAAACTCCCTCTCCCACAGCCTCACTGCTCTAAGAGCTGCTTTCCATCTGCTTCAATTTGGCTAATATTGCTGGGTGCCTGTTCTGTTCAAGGCACCTGCCAGGGGTCCTGAGGGTAGGTGGGGGTGCTCAGAAGAGCCGGGGGGGCCACAGTGCCTGCCATGCAGGAGGCTGAATCCCAGCAGAGAAAGGGTTGGGAAACCTCACAACGGGGACAAGGCCTGCCATCTGCTCTCTGGGGAGGCTGACTGAGCTGAAGCTGGGTTCGGGTCATGTGGCTGTGAGGACGCGATGCTGGCAGAGAACCAGCAGCCCTCTTTCCCAGAAAGCAGTGGGGACGGGCAGGGGCAGCTGCGAGTCTGAGACTGTCGTTTAGGTTCCCCTCTTACCCAGAGCACCCTGTCTTCACAAGTGGAGGTAGTGCCTGGCACCCCAGAGGCCCAGCTGGGCCTCCCTGTGCCGTTTGAGGCCACATGCCCTTCTCCTTTCTGGGCCCTTCTCCTGTGCACCAGGCCCAGGGCGCTTCATTCCACTCAGTGGACAGTAGGTGCTCACACTCGCGGGCAGCAGGGCTGAGTGGCCCCTGACAGTGTCTGAGGGTAGCCACACCCATGGGGCAGGGGCCAGACCAGTGGGGCCTTCACGCTGGGGCCTCTCCTGCCCCACTGCTCAGCTGTCGGTGAATGAGGCAGTGAGTGTCCCCATGTCCACCTGGGCCCCATCCAGGGGCTTTACTTTTTGGTGTCTGGAGATCCCAACTCATACAGCCCAAACTCCCTCCAGCTCGAAGCCACCGAGCTACCAACTTCTAGAAGTTTCAGTCTCCCTGGGGAAAGAATTATCTTCTAGACTTCATGTAGTTTGAAATAATCACAGATACACGGGAAGTTGTAAAGATGATACAGAGAGGTCCCAGGTAAGGTTTACCCATTTCCCCCTGCTGGTTACATCTTTCAAAACTACAGTAGGATATCAAAACCATGAAACTGGCCTCCTTAGCATGTATGCATATAGCTCGGCGTCATCAGATCACATGTGTGGATGTGTGTACCTGCCAGCCCCCCACTCTTGATTCCATTTTTTCACTGTGCAGCTGGGTGCTCACCAAAACCAAAATCCACGAGACCAAAAGCTTCAGCGGCTATGATGCACAGTGATATCAACTTATAGTAACAAAATTTGGTGATTCTAGATCAACTTGCTGCCCCCAGATCCATAAAGATTTGTCAGATCAAATGGACTAAATAAATATATCAATCACATGGAACTCTGCCCCAGCCAACTACACTCACCCTGGACAATCACACGTTGGTGACTGAAAATGTGCTCTCCGGATAAAAGAAGGCAGTGACCATTTGGCTCCCATGTTGCTGACAGAATTACATGTTCTGAGTAGGACTTTCCCAAGGCTGACTATTAGAAGGTCTGTCTGCTCAACATCACTCCAATTGAAATCAACACTAGTACTCTAAACTCAATAATATTACATGTTTTTCATTAATGAGAAAAAAAAGCGAATTGTTAAACCTGTGGACTCAATGTGACTTTTTAGAATGAAATATATAATGAGAATAACTGCCTAAAAGCAGTAACTCGACTTTCATAATAAATGCATCCTTTGAAATGACAGCTTTTTCAAGAATCATGTTTCTGCACTTTTCTTCTTAAAGTAACATCTTTAAAATGCCGGTAATGAACCGGTCTAAGGTCATGTGGAGTAAAGCAATATGAGTACTGCATTAGCAGTACCTAAATGAAGCTTCTTAAAAGCTCAGTTGATGGTTATTTTTAATCATTACGTGCAGTTCTTGCAGGCCATTGAGATAAATCACATAATGTTGAACTTCACCGTCTTAGAGGGAGAAAAAATGATCTCCTTTGCCAGAGATTATCAGGTTATTAATTTTTTTCAGTGCATGTGTGAAAAGCCATTAGCCTTTTTTTCTTTTCCTTAAATATCTAGCTATACCAGGTGATTGTACTTAAACAGTTGTAATTTTCATTGGCCAAAATCACATGAGAAGAATTTCAAGTCCTGTCAAGGTGAAAGCTAACCAGTTATTAGTAAGTAGGTGCCATCCAATTTATAAGCAGTTGATGAGTATGTAGAAGTCTCAAAAGTCTCAAACTGGCAACGTGATCTTTTAATTTCATCTACATTTATTCCATACTCAAGTCAGTACTAGAGAGAATACCCTTTCCTTATTACGGCAGACCAATGAAGTATTGCTTCAAATGAAACACAAATGAAATAATACAATTTGCTCCTCATTTTAAATGATTCTCTTTTAAAAGCTGAAATCCTGACTGCCATGGCCTAGCCACCCCCCAACTAAATGCATGGAAAATAGGAATCACCTCTAAAGGCAATGTAGCGGTGAGAGAAAAAGCCCCACAACATTATATTGACTATGAATACAACTATATTAAAATGTATGCGTATGGATAAAACTCACAGGAAATGCAGACTACAGAATATTATTGGGTTAACACGGTGGCACTATAGGCATTTTGGCTCCTTTTATTATTAACCATCTATAATGCTATTTTGTAATTTCCTTATAAAACACAGAAGGAAAACAGGAGCACATTTGTCTCCCTGGCACCGTGGATGCGATAGATGTTCAGTAAATGAAGTTGGACGAAAGTGTAACAATAAAAACGGGATATACCAGTGTTGTCAATTTATGCTTTAACAACACAATTTAAAGAATACCGTGGAGGGGCGCCTGGGTGGCGCAGTCGGTTAAGCGTCCGACTTCAGCCAGGTCACGATCTCGCGGTCCGTGGGTTCGAGCCCCACGTCAGGCTCTGGGCTGATGACTCAGAGCCTGGAGCCTGTTTCCGATTCTGTGTCTCCCTCTCTCTCTGCCCCTCCTCTGCTCATGCTCTGTCTCTCTCTGTCCCAAAAATAAATAAACGTTGAAAAAAAAATTAAAAAAAAAAAAAAAAAAGAATACCGCGGAGACACAACACATGTTTGCTTAATGAGGGAGTAGACCTGTGTGGAATGGCTTCTGTGCATCTTGTGTTGATGGAGTTTTCCCTGGTCTATCTTTACCTGGCCCGGCTGCCAGGTAAAGCTCACCTCCCCGAGACCTCAGGCCCCTCTCATCCTCGGGTGCAACGGAGGCTGAAGGAGCGACATGGCCTCCCCAGCAACAGTTCTGAGGAGCTGTGGTTTCTGCTCACCCACTAAGGTGTGCATCCTGCCCGACCCACTCTCCCTTAACCAGATCCTTCCTGACCTCCTGAGTCCCCTGGTGACAAAGTGTTCCTCTAATCTCTAGTAGCAGAGTCCCTTTCTCCTGGACCCGGTGTCTTCAAAATAGGGTCCCTGATAGCAGCGCTAAGCATCACAGAGACTTACCTGCCCACCTGGTTTCCTCCTCTCCTATCACCTCTGCCTCGACAGCCCGTTCAGAGATGCAGGTCCTCAGAATATAGGTTCTTCTCTCATTGTTCTCATCCTTGTCCCTTGCATTTGGATCTGCTCAAGTTCATCCCCAAAATAACCTACCCAGGTATTATTCTGTTTTCCTACCCTCCCCCCTTTAACCCCTTAGGCCCATAACCCCTCCCACCCCCTGATAAAACTTTGGCCCCAAACCTGTTCAGAGTCTCCTTCCTAGACTTATGTGGTCTGACCCTATTGTGCAGTCCAGGCCCTATTTATATTAGTACCCAAGGTTCGGGTGACATTCAGCATCCAATGCCTGCATGTGCAACAAACCCAAGGCGTCCTTGCCCAGTTGAATACATGCCTCTACTTTGCAGAAATGGGAGAATGGAAGGTCTCTGTTCCTTCATTTCTCTTTCATCGATCCATTCATTCACTCATGCATTCTTCCAATCACACATTGTTCACAGTTCCCAAGATCCTAATTTGCCAAAAATAATGTGCTGAGATCATTAGATGACAGAGAAACCAGCCTCCGCTTTAGAGAAGATCACAGTTCCTGGAGCCTCTCCTTCCAGAGGTAAAATAAAGGTTTGTTTAGGTTGTGCCAGAATTAACCAAAAGTGGCTGAAGCAACAAGTGAGACTGGATGGACTCCCCAGGGGTCCTTTCAGCAGGCAGGGGACAGAGCCTAGCTCAGGATATCAGGAGGAGTAAGGCTGGTAGGCTTGAAGAAGCATGGGGCACCTCAGGATGGGGCCTAGAGCTGGCCGGCGGACAGTGAGGCTCCTGTCTGCCAGGGAATCCTTGTTCTTTGGGCGATTACTATTGAAATTCTAATCAAGATGGTGAACCCAAGGAAGCCTATCATGAGGACCGTGGGAAACGTCCACAGATGTGTCGTCCTTACCACCAGGTGGCCCTTCTGATGGCTTGTCAAGTACTTCTCTTTCTTGGCATGAGGTTACTTATATTTTCATAGCAATACCTGTGATTTTTTATTAGAGTAAGTCTCACTGATCTCCTGTTCCTCAAAGCCTCCCTTCTGGACAAAGCGACTTTGTGCTTTCATTCGACTCCCATGGAAGTTAGTTTTGATGACTGGTCACTTTCTTCCAGTTGTTTTAAACCATTTTTCTGGGTTTGGGATGTGCTAGTTTATCATGTTTGCAGCATTCAGAGGGCTCTTCGAGTATTTTTTTTTTTTAATTACTAAAAGTGACTAAACCACCCTTATTACTGTTTAATAATGTTATCCTTCATGGATCTCTCTCCATTTCTCGACTGACCTCGAGGAAATTGAGTACACTTGCTTCCTCATTCCCATCAAGCTCCGACCTTACTCTGGCACGTTGGCCCTCGACGGGGGAGCCTGTGTGCAGAGATGAGGGTATAGTGTGGGCGCCCATGGATGTGTGTGTTGGGAAAAACAGAGACATGAGTTGCCACTGAACTCGCACAGCAAGTCCCCGCTTTCTGGGGTGTAATGAATGGAACTACAGGAGCCGTCTTCACCAAAGTGAGACATTCTTCTCCCAGACTAATGTTTTCCGCGCCAGTTGGCAGATTTTTTTTCTTCCAAGATCAACCCATCTGCCACTTACGTCCCGCAGTAACCTGGCAACTTGCTGCCCAGGTTGTAGCTTTTTCAGCCTGACCCCTGGCCTGGGAAAGCTGCCACGTAGTGATACTCCTTTGAAGAATTGTCCAGTCACTTAGGCAGTCCTGTGTTGTTATTTGTTCATGGCACGGGGGGTTGGTGTGCTTGAATAGATCAGTGACCGTATGACTGTAATTCCTAACGTGTCCAGTCAGTAGTCATGGACTGAAAACCTTCACAGGAATGGTCAGCATGTCAGATATGGCTACAAAGTCCATGAAAGATGCATTCGTTTCCTGCTCATCCTTCATAATGCTTATTTTCTTCACCCTCATTGCCAATTACCTGGGAGTCTAGAAATAAAGGAACTCATTCCCAGTTTACGCCAACAATCCTAAGCCTTATGGAGCTTATCTTCTACTGAAAGGGAAAATGGATAAATGCCAAGCATCATCGTGTTGCCAAAATTTACATCATCGGAACTATGCATGTATGGGGGGGGAAAGGAGTCTAGTATGTTTTCATTTTCCTTTCTTTTTTAAACTTACATCATCCCTTCTAATCCAACCAGTTGAGCTCCTCCTGCAAAGCAGAGATTCAAGCCTCTGAGCCAGTCTCATTGAGGGATTGTCTCATCTGTTTTTAAAAATCTCTACAAAGAACATTCATTTTCCTTCCTGGCAAGCGATGTCACTGTTTATCAATATGTGAGAAATGTCTTATCAAATTTTAAGATAAACTGTCCTTTGTTAGAGTTGGAGTCCATTATCCGAAGCAATTACTTCATTTTCTACAGTAAACAAAAGATCGGTGGCCTCTTTAAAACTAGCATTTTCCATATCAGTAGAGGAAAATCATGTCTGGACTGGCTTCTTTGACATAACAAAAATTCTTTCCTTTATCCAGACTCAGCACCGGCATGACTGATACCCTCCCCTACAACAGTGGCCACAAGGAATGGGGGCCTGATTTCAACCCACTTCTCCATGGAGAGGAATCTCTCTCTGAGACATTTAACCCAAATGACATAGTATTACATCCTTTATCATTTCCTTTTAGAGAACTAGAAATTGTGAACTCTTGTCTTGCTATCATTTTCTTAAAAGTTATCAAAAACAGGGGCACTTGGGTGGCTCAGTCATTTAAGATTCTGACTTTGGCTCAGGTCATGATCTTGCAGTTCGTGAATTCAAGCCCCGTGTCAGGCTCTGTGCTGACAGCTTAAAGCCTGGAGCCTGCTTTGGATTCTGTGTCTCCCTCTCTCCCTGTCCCTCCCCTGCTCACACTCTGGCTCTGTCTCTCTCTCAAAAATAAATAAACATTAAAAAAAATTTTTTTAAACTTAAAAAAGTTATCAAAAATATAACTTGGGCTTTAATAGCATTGATTCTCTGGGTCCCTGAATACCCAGGCTGGTTATTTATGCAAATAGCTGTGCTGTGTAATTAGGGGAAAGCATTTTGGTTAAATTGCTTTTCTACACCGAGAACTCTATCTTAGACCAACCTTTGTAAATAAAGGGAACCTGCTGGGTTTGAAAATTAGGAAACTAAACACAAATGGGTACATTTCTTCAATAAGTTTGGCCTTTGGTGTGTTGGCCTCACATTTGATTAACTTGAAAGAAAAACTTAAGTCTGAGCTCTCAGACACAGCTCCCTACCCCATAATATCTCAACATGCTGTGACAGTGGATTTATCACGAAGCATAAGGAAGGCTCATCTCCATGGATTTGTATCCTTTTCAGCTGCCACCACATCTAGAATTCTATCACTAGAGAGTGAAAAGTTTAAGTTCCTTACCTTTAAAATCTTCTTGTAAAACACACATTGTTGGGCGTCGGGGGGAGGGCGCCTGGGTGGCTCAGTCGCTTAAGCGTCCAACTTTGGCTCAGGTCTTGGTCTCACAGTTCCTGAACTTGAGCCTCACGTCGGGCTCTGTGCTGACAGCTCAGAGCCTGGAGCCAGCTTCAGAATCTGTGTCTCCCCCCTCTGCGTCCTTCCCCCACTCACACTTGCTTGCTCTCTCTCTCTGTCTCTCAAAAATAACAAACATTGAAAAAATTTTAACAAATAAAACACACTTTTAGGAAAGTATTTATGTGCAAAGAATATATCTCTTGGTGAGGCATTTGTCTTCAAACATTTATTACAGAAATAGTAAGGAAGGTAGAGTATTCCTATCCTGGCAAGGGAATGAATCCAAGAGCCCTTGGCAAAACCAGGCCTGCAGACATGTGTCTTAAGGCCCACCCAGGCTTGGGCTACACAATGGCTTCATTTTTGTTTTTTAATTATCATTTTTAATGGGAATATTTAACTTTAAAAATATAAATTTATAGCTTCTCTTAAAAAAAAAAACAGGCTCTTGCTACAATGGATAGGCATTTTGTGTTAAAAAAAAAAAAAAGTCCACTAGAGGTGAAGTGGGAGCCCCTCCTCGAAGCAGTGTGGGTGTTGAATTTGCCACCTTCCCAACCTGCCACCCACCCTACCCCCAGTTCCCTGACTGGCTCCAAAGACCTTGGAGTTGGCTACCTCTCTTTTAGAGGCTCTGTCATTCTTTCTGGTCTTCTAACAGATCATTTTCTTTCTGAATGGGCAAGTGAACAGCTAATACTGGGACTAAATATTTTTTCTCAAGCACTGCTGAGAAAGATCCAGAATGTGGAGTTGCCAAGGAACAGTTGCTGAGCCAGCACTTGGGCCTTCTTACCAAAAGGAAAATGCCAACTGTTTCTGTGATGTTGTCATGGAATTATGACATCCAAGAACTGCAGAAACCCTTCTCCTATTCTTAGCTCCAGTCATTGCCGCATCACCCTAGCACTTAATTTGGGGCAAACAAAAAAAAATTAATGGATGTAGATGGATTGGAAATGATTCATCTGAGAGTGACGGAAATTATTAACATGATTAAAGAATTGTCAAATTGGTCTGTGAGGATAGGCTTGAGGACCTGGGCTTAGTAAGTCTGAGGAAAAAGGAAGCCCCAGTGAATTTCCTCAGTGTATTAAAAGATATTATATGGATGATGCTGACCAATGTTCTCTTGGTCTGCTGAGGACAGAGCAGTTGGAAATGGTCTTACAAGATAGCAGGGGAGAAGTTTGCACCACGTGGAGTGGAGAATGTCAGGACCATTCCTGTCCCTAAGGACTGCCCCTTAGGAGAAGCATTTCCAAGGTAGAAAGAGTTCTCACGTCTATTCTCCTTGATACAGGGTTTTTAAGGATAGAGAGTCCACAAGTAGCTTTACATCCCTGCCCAGGGGCAGGAATGTGTGCCAGATGACCTCTGTGGGCATTATCTATTCCTTTGAGTCTATGGAATTATAGAAGTTCTTGAATCTGATTTTAGGGTATTCAAAATCAAGTACGCATCAGCTCCTAGCCATCAGAAACCAGACTATAAGGACACACACTTTTTCTTTCTTTCTTTCTTTCTTTCTTTCTTTCTTTCTTTCTTTTTTCTTTTTTTTTTTTTTTTTTTTTTTTTTTTTTTTTTGCTATTGAATTAACACCTGGAGTCTCAGATATTCATGCAATCATTTCTTTTGTAGTCAGTGATTGCAAACTAACAGTTATTAGTCTGCGGTGGCACTTAAAAAATGGTACCGCTTTGATGCCGAACATGGAATCCTTCTGTTAGTGAAGTGTTTCCATGGATACATTTTATCAGAAACTTTCACTACCAAAAATAAGAATATAGACAAGCAGTCTCAGGTGTCAGAAAAGGTAGGTCATTCATTTCCTCGACTATTATGTACTGAGCACCTATTTATGTAGCAGAACCTGTGTTTTGCACAGAGCCTACGAAGGTGAAAAAGGAGCTCAGTCTCCAGGTGGAGATGGGAGGAACAATGCCAGCCCCACATGGAAAACTACTATTAAAATACATTTCCCTACGGGGTGTAAAGAGGTTGCAGTGAGTATGAACACGGAGGTCCAAAAAGATGAAACACCAGCTAAAATGGTTAGAAAATGCACTGTCGACCAGGCATTGTACCGTTAGGAGCAGAGGAAAGACAAGGGCTGCAGGCAGGAAGAGAACAGAGGGTGTGGGAGAAGGAGTTTGAAAGAAGAAAGGCTCCCTCTTTGATGGCTGTGGGCTAGATTGGGAGGGCTCTCGGGCCCAGGGGAAGCTCAGCTGTACTCAGCACCTCCCCACATCTTGCCCTGGAGGCCTGACCAGTGGGACTCAGGCTGCCAGAAGGCAAGGCAGGTTACAATAGGTGGTGGCCACCCACCTCCCTCCCAGTCACCATTTAATAACAGACAGGTGATTCCATTCTGTAGAGACGAACAGGTTTCCCAATACCAAGCCCAACAGGTACCTGACAAAAGTTCATTCACACCTAACCAGGGCCTTCTTGATGCCACAGATTCTTAGCTTGAAAGGAAACTTAAGGGGCATCGCCAAACCTCCCGCACGTTCCTGGAGGGGCTCCACACACCTCCGTTCATACACAGGCATCCCACTAAGTGGCAGGCACTTCAGGTCATTTAGGAGGAATTGTGATTTTGAAAAAATGGATAAAAATAAAAAAGTTTTCCCGACGACAGGCCAAAATGCCCTCCCTGCAACTTCTACTCATTGGCCCGAGATGGGCTGCTGGAAGCTTCTTGAGTAGCTGAGCAGACCTGTCCTTGAAGTCCTTCTCTTGGGTCCCTTTCCTCTGAAGCCTTAATCTCCGCCCTTCCTTCAGCTTCCTGTGCTGTTGGTCGTGGCTCTGCAGGGGCGCCCTGCCTGAATGAGTGACACTTTGCTGATGTCTCTTCAAATGTGGCTCCTCAGGCTGACCTGACTCTGTACTCCGGACCAATAATAGCCTGCTGGGGTTAGCATTCAGGGGCAGCCTTAACAGAGTCACCTAAAAGGATTTCAATTTATAACTAATTCACATTTCACTTGCTTGGTCGCCATCACTCAGCACTGACTGTGCTCCGGGCACCTCCCAGCAGGACTCAGTGGGGGCGCCTCTCCTGCATGTCCCGGGCCCCAGCTTCACCAGCCTGCATCGCCCTTCCTTGGCCCTTGGCCCTCTCACCACTGCCCTGTTCGCTCCAGGGGCTGGCCCAGAGCAGTTGTTCAACAAGCATCCATTAACGAATTCATTGACTAGGCAACTGACTTTGGGTTTCAGTTGAGTTTGCAGTTAACGTAGATGGAGGTTCGTGATGCCTGTTCTGTTCGCTCCAGTATCAACTCCTGACTTAGGAGAGCAACTCCGTCAATAGGTGTGGAATGAATGAGGGCTCTCCATCCCTTTTCCCTCCCTGCACACCTGAGGCCTGTGCCCCACTCCTGACTGCTCATCACAGTGATCCTTGGAGTTGGAGAAAGGTTTGCATGGCAGGGGGCTGTCCTGTGGAAGATTCCCTGACTGGTTCCCATGGCAGCCCTGCCCTACCCCAGGCTCTCCCTCAGGAGGTCAGACTTTGCACTGCCCACATGCAGGTAACTTTGTGTTCATGATTTTAAATCATATTCGTTTAATCTATACAGTTAGTGTTAGCCCGTTCTTCCAACCTTCCTGAGACTCTTTGGATCTTTCTTCAGGCATCTAATGTATTTATTTTTTAATGTTTATTTTATTTATTTTGAGAGAGAGAGTATGAGTGGGGAGAGAGGGGCAGAGAGAGAGGGAGAGAGAGAAGCCCAAGCAGGCCCTGTGCTGTCAGCTCAGAGCCCAATGCGAGGCTCGATCCCACAACTATGGGATCGTGACTTGAGCTGAAATCAAGAGTCAGACGCTTAACCAACTGAGCCACCCAGGCACCCCTAATTTATTAATCATATTGTAGCTTGTGACATCTTAAAACATGAAAAATCACCATGTCATTGATATGGCCACAAAAACATATTGATATTTTTTTCTCATGCTACAGGAATAAACATGATAAAGTAACAATACACTGTAAGTCAAAGAGGAAATCCAGGTTATGTCCACCACAAAGGCCCCTGTGATGCTGTAACTGAGCACAGGACATCTTAATAATCAAGGCAGAAAGGAAGCATGGGTAGTGACACAATTACCATTATCAGACTAAAAGCCTACCAGCTCCTTAGGGGAAGCGAGCTTTTCCTAACAGTGAATTCTAAAAGAACTCTCACATTTGACTTTGCATCGTGGCCACCCTCTGGTGCAGTGAATGATGTTTACATTCTTTTTTAAAAAGATAGCAACCAGTAGCACTTTGTCCCATCAGGCTGGACTATTTCTGATGTGGACTTCACCAGAGGTGTTGTGCTCTCAGAGCGGGCCCTGGAGGCAGAGCGCCTGCCTGGGAACCCAGCTGAACCACATGGTCGTTCTGGACTCTGGCCAGTCCACTAACCTCCGTAACCTTCCGTCAAGTGGGGATAATTAGAGTCTGCACCTCTTGGGGTCATCGTGTGGTAAAATGAATTAAGACATGTAAAAAGCTTAGCTCGGTGATGGCAAAGGTTATTTAGAATAAAGTTGGTACTTACCCCGTGTGTTGGGAGAATGAGCTGTGTAACGTATAGAAAGAACAGTATCTACAAACAATATTGTTTGCAAGTGTTGGCTTTTCTATGGGAGACTTTTTTTGTAACTTGTTCCAAAAAGATAAAATATCTCCACAATGATGTCAGTAAAGTATACAATACTCTGTGCTAGAACAGCACCTCATTTGCCACACCCCATTCTACCTGCTTTTAACCCATCCCGGATTGCAAGTGATGTCAAGATTTTCCTCAATCCCATTTTCTTTCTCTCGAAGGGAAATCAATTTTCACTTTATACCACACCTCTGTTGTTTGCCTCAGGCAGGAAGATACATCTTAAAGGTCACAGGATACTTCCTTCAACAACCACAAAATAATGGGATTTCTCCACAGATTAAGAAGTTTGATATATATTACCTAACTTAATCCTCCCCACAAACTCATGAATAGGTAATATGCTCCTAAAATGAAAATGAAGAAAATGTGGCTTGAAGCGATTAAGTGGCATTCCGGGCATCCCATATGACCATGTAGTGGACTCCGGTCCAGAAGTGGGTCTGTCTACTCCAAAGCAACTGCCCATACCTGTTCCAACATCCTCTCCCTGCTCACTGCTGGGTGGGTCAGGGCCACCTAATCCCTTTACCAACACTGTCCTGTCCTCATTAGTAAGCCAGTACACTCTGTGTCATAACTATTACCTTTCTGTAAATTCACAAGTGCCTTTGGGGCAGTGCCCCCTGTATCTCTCTTCCAGGGAACTCTTTTATCACTTCGGGGCATAGAAATAACAGAGCACATTATCTCATGTCTTTAAATGTCAGAAAAGGGGCGCCTGGGTGGCTCAGTTGGTTAAGCATCGACTTCAGCTCAGGTCATGATCTCGCAGTTCATGGGTTCATGCCCCACATCGGGCTCTCTACTGTCAGCATGGAGCCCATTTCAGATTCTCTGTCCCTGTCTGTCTCTGCCCCTCCCCTGTCTATGCTCTCCCTGTGTGTCTCTCTCAAAAATAAATAAACCTGAAAAAAACTAATAAATGTCAGAAAAGATTCTAGAGTCAGTGAGGCTCCTTTGGAGGAGAAGGGGTAGGAATGCAAGGAGCTTAGGGTACTGAAGAGCTTTGCTTACCTCCTAACTTTGGTTGGGGCATTCTGTGCATTCTGGTCCTTTACCATCGATGATGCAGGCTTGATGAACTGCTGCTGGTTTTCTACACAAATTCTTCATGAGCTTAGAGGAAATATTGTACAGACTTATTTTACAGTTACTTAATCTTCTTATGCCTCAGTTTCCTCAGCTGTAAAAGGGGATAGTGGTGGCACCTTCACAGGGTGAGGATGCAATAAACTGACACATGAGGAACACTTGAACAGTGCACAGCACACGATGGTCATCTTTAGCAACGAGGATGATGATAACACGCTTCAGTGTTGTTTCCTGCCATCTATGATAAGCACATTTTAACATGATTTACAAAAAATAAGTTTTATGCCCAGATGATTCTGTAATCAGGGTATTGTTCTCTCACTTGGCTCACAACTAAAGCATGAAGACTCTCTCGTGTCACTGGCAAACATTGCCCCAGAGCAGTGACATCTTGCAAATGTGCTTTCTGTCTTCCTGAAAAACGTGATGAGAAGTCATGCTATGACAAGGCCATGTTACTTTAAAGAACTTCTCGTGTGGCGCAGCCCCTGACCTTCGTGTAGAGACCCTCAGGGACCCAGAGGACAGCACTCAAGAAGCTACTGGGTCCTTGGACAAGGTCAGCACGTGAGACAATAGACAGAACAAATGATCAGTCGCTGCAGCATCCCGGAGGCATGGAATAGAACGATGAAGGGAAAGGAGACAGTTACAAATTACAGAGACTTGAGACAAACAACCATATGAACATCTGGACCTTGTTTGGAACCTGATTCCTGACATAAACAAACCGACCATAAAAGGACAGCTTTGCGCAGACTGGGAGAAAAAGGTTGGAAGAAGACATCTGATCGAGGACTGTTACCCAAAATATACAAAGAATTCTTAAAACTTGACAATAAGAGAATGAACAACCTGATTAAAAAATGGGCCAAAGGCCTTAACAGACACCTCACCAAAGGGGGTACACACATGGCAAATAAGCCTATGAAAAGATGCTCCACATCACGTGTCATCAGGGAGATGCAAATCAGAGCAACAGTGAGATATGACTACACACCCACTAGAATGGCCAAAATCTGGGACAATGACAACAAATGCTGGCGAGAATGTGTGGTTTTTGTTTGTTTGTTTTTTTGTTTTTGTTTTTCGTTTTTTGTTGTTTTTTTTTTAGCAGTGTCTCACAAAACTAACTATACTCTTACTGGACAATCCAGCCATCACCCTCCTTGGTATTTACTCAATCTAGTTGAAAATTTATATTCACACAAAATCCTGCATATGCACACGGATGTTTACGTGGTTTTATTCTCAACTGCTGAAACTCGGAAGCAAGAAACGTGTCCTTCAGTAGGTGAGTGGGTAAATAAACTGTGGTCCAGCCAGCCAATGGAATATTAAATGTTAAAAAGAAATGAGCCTCTCAAGCCATGAAATGAAATGGAGGGACTTTAAGTGTATGTTGCTAAGTGAAAGAAGTTAATCTGAAAAGTCTACATACTGTGTGATTCCAACTATAAGACAGTCTGGATAAGACAAAACTATGGAGACAGTAAAAAGATCAGTTGCAGGGCATTTGGAGGAGGGATGAAAGGGCAGAACACAGAGACTTTTAGGGGGGTGAAACCACTCTGTGTGATACTATAATGATAGGTACATATTTTTATACATATGTCAAAACCCAGAGAATATACAACACTAAGAGTGAGTCCTAAATGTAAATTGTAGACTTGAGGTGATTGTGGTGAGTCAATATTGGCTCATCGTTTGTACCAAATGTCCCACTCTGCTGGGGGGTATAGATACCAGGGTAGGCTGTGCGCATGTGGGGTCTGGGGGCCTATGGGAAATCTCTGCATTCTGCTCTGCCTTGTCGTGGACATAAAACGGCTCTGAAAAACAAAATCTATTAAAATTTTTAAAAAGACAATTCTGACACAACCAAGTTTAGATGATAGTAAGGAATTATTGTTCATTTTCATATTAAAGATGGGTGAAATTTCAGTTAAGGGACCTGGAGAAAGGACTTTTGGCAGATGATGGTACAGCATGAGCAAGGCTGAGGAAGAAGAGAAATGAGGGTATTGTTCAGAAGATGTGTTAATGTTCAGCTCATCTTTAATCTGGAGAACAGGTGCACTTCCAAATACTTTGTTTCACTGCTTCTGTCTGCCATTTCAGAAATCACAGCATTGAAATTCTACTACCTGAATGGTTTCTTAAATCTAGAAGGGAATAAATATTCTTTATCAGTTCAGAGAATGTAGGCTCTGATTATGGGGTTACCTCAGCCACAGGGCAGGTCCCCTGCTTCACCTCTTTCTGTGGTCTCCATTACCCACGGTCAACCATGGTTGGGAAAAGGGTGATCCTTCTTCTGATGCCCTGTCGGAATGTCAGCAGTAGCCTAACTAACTGAGCCTTTCCCCTCCCCGCATCTCATCATGTAGACATGTTATCATCTCACATCACAACAAGGAGGGATAGGAGAGTACGATAAGATATTGTGTGTAAGAAAGACCACATCCACATAACCCATATTACAGTGCATTGTTATAAGTGTTTTACTTTATTATTAGTTATTGTTGACAGTCTCTTTCTGTGCCCAATTTATAAATCAACTTACCATGGGTATGTATACACAGGGAAAAATGTAGTTTATATGGGGTTTGGTACTATCCACAATTTCAGGCATCCCCTGGGGGCCTTGAAATGTTTCCCCCACGGATAAGGGCACTACTACAATTCTCCAACTTTATCATACCCAAGAGTTGTCTTGAAGTAGGAGATGCTTATGAAAAGCACAGATTGCTGGGTTCTCTGCTCTAATGCTGGGTTCCCTGCTCTGAAATGGTACTTACAATCTGCGCGTCTCACAAGCATGCCAGCTGACTTGGGTCCAAGTGGTACAGGAACTGCATTTTCAGAAATCACGCCATAGAAGTATGTGTAAGGGACTAAAGAGATGTCACAATTCCTAAAGCTGAGAAAAAACAGCACATAACAGGAGTGAATAAGAAAAGGGATAAAAAACATTAGTAAACTCAGTTTTCATTTCAATACTTAGTAATATGCATTCCACCAAGAAATACACTTTCTTTGACTTTGAGAAAAACACAGCCCTCTGTGTCTACATTTTCACCCTGTTGACAGGGACATGTGGCAGAAATCTCTAAGTGTAGTGACAAAGGGCAACTGATGAGACCCTTGGGAGGAAGTCATGGGATTGGGTTTCCTACTTTTTCACTTGATCAAGGGAAATTCAGAACTTTATATGTAGTCTCCTAATTTTTAAATGTTGGCTTGTAGCCTTTTAAAACTTTGGGCCCAAATAAACCAAAACATACATGCAGGTCGAGATCCAGTGGTGACCTTTTGATGAAAACTTTACTCGGAAAGATTTGTTTGGACTAGATCATTGGTTTTCAATGAGCCACTTGGGCTTATGGAAACTGAGGCATCAACCACACCCTCCTCCCCCAACCCCTGCCACCTCCCCACACCCCACCCCTCCAGAGACTCTCTCTGCTTTTATGATACATAGGTGTTCCATGTCAGATTTCACTCAAAAGTAGAATTTGGCTGCTATAACTTCAAAGGAAAAAAAAATCCTTAATGTCTTAGTATAGACTGATGTCTTTTATTGTAACAACCAACCTCAAAATTGTCATGGCTTAGAACAACAAAGGTTTGGGGTGCCTGAAGGCTCAGTCAGTTGAGCATCTGACTTTGGCTCAGGTCATGATTTCACGGTTCGTGGGTTCGAGCCCAGCATCGGGCTCTGTGAACTGACAGCTTGGAGCATGGAGCCTGCTTTAGATTCTGTGTCTCCTCCTGTATCTACCCCTCCCCCATTTGTGCTTACTCGCTCTCTATCACTCTCTCTCCCTCTCAAAAATAAATGAACATTAAAAAAAAAAAAAAACAAAGAACAACAAAGATGTATCCCTCACTCGTGAAATATGTCCCCTCAGGTTGGTGGGGAGCTCTGCTCCAGCTCATTCCCAGTCAGGGGTCACCTGATGGTGACCACAGGACCCTGAACATCATAGTCACAGAAGCAGGGGCAAAGGAAAGAAGGTCAGTTGAACACCAGCAACTAAAGGCTTTGGCCTACAAGTCACTTATGTCAGATCCATTCACATTTTATCGGCCAAACAAGTCACTTGGCTCCATGTGACTTTACAGGGGTGATGCAGGGGTGACACAGGGCCATCCTCCTGTGACCTATCATGGAGCAGAGAGCCGAAATTGTGGCTGAGCGGCATTAGTGTCCACCAAAGCTAATTACGTGGTGGTGTTGGGAGGGAGACTTGAATTCCCAGCCACGGATTGTTTTTTATCTACTATGGAGCAAGGAATTATTATAGGACTTTTGAGGAGATATGACATAAGAAATGTGATAAACATAACACTAATTTTTTAAAAAATGAAACATTCCACTTATCAATGTCATTAGTAACATGACCGTGATTTGCAGTCTGAATCAAAATCTCTTTGGTGAGCCTAATTCTTTATCAGCTAGGTAATGGATAGATTAGATTAGAAATTGATTAACAATAACTTCTCTCTTTCTCCTGTGTGAATTTAACCAGTCTAATAAGAGCCTTATAAATAACTAATGAAAGAAGGCAGTCTCAATGCTTATAATATGAATCCTCCTACTATGGAAAATTTGACCCATCTATTGAATGATAAATATCCCCTCATGGAAACAAAGGTTTCTTCTATCATGTCTCTTAATCAGATTTAGGAGTATAATCACCGTCACACAATTTGAACTAAATGTATTAAAGTATTTCTTTTAAGTGAAAATAATTGAAAAACATCAGAAACAAGCATTTCTCTCTGAGACACGGTGAGGGGGGTGGGGGGAGGTTCACCTTGGCAAAGGTTGGAGGGACCACAGCCACTTATCACCGCTGCTGGTTCCCCTCCCACCTCCACAACAGGGAAAGCAAACTCCTGGCCTCATCTCATTGGCTTTTGATGTGAATTCTGTCAAATAGAAAGGGGTCATTGAGTTAGCCTTCCAAATTGAAAGAGGAGGGTGAACAGCAGCCACCAGAAATACTGTGTGTTGCAAAGTATTCAGCCTGTGAAGGGGAAATATTTTATTTAAAAAAAAAAATAAAGATAGATAGATAGATAGATAACCACTGCAGACAAATGCAGCCTTGATTCTTTTCAGTGCGAATACAGAGAACTGTAGCCTTGATTCTTTTCAGTGTGAATACAGATCCTCAAAGAAGAGCGATACACCTCTTTTACCTCTCCTGATTTATTCTCCATTCAAGACTGAAGAACGAGAATTTTTTTTCCTAAGAGCAGAGCCTTTGCCAGAAAGGTCTGTCGTGAAGGAGAAATCTCTGTGTTTCTGTGTGAGCCGAATTGTTCTGTTACTCCTGCTTCCTGTGGTGGGGACACCCTGTTCTCCACTCCCCTTTCCCCACAGAACCTGCCTTTGGGAGGTACAACTACCTTTAACTCTTTGGCAAAGTTTCCTGTACGTCCTTACCTGTCTTGAAGATCCATTTTGGTCGTGGTGGAGCTGAGAAGTGTCCATCCTGCAGGCCTCCAGCCAAAAAGGCCTCCTTGCCTCAGCGTGTGGGCTGACCCTCGGCCAGAGGCTGTAGACTGGTACCTAGGAGGGACAGGTGTGCAGAGCAGGTCTGTTAGGATGCTGTCTTCCTGGTGTCTGAGTCTCCCAAGGCTGCTGCAACAATACACCTCGAGCTGGGGGGCTTTAAACAACAAAAATTTGTTGTCTCACAGTTCTTCAGGCTAGAAGTCCAGAATCAAACTACCAACAGAGCAATGCTTCTAGAACCCATGGGGGAGAATCCTTCCTTGCTTCTCCTAGCTTCTGGTGTTTGCTGGTGATTCTGGGCATTTCTTGGTATTTAGATGCATCACTCCAGTCTCTGCCTTCATCATCAAATGGTCATCTCCCCATGTGTGTCTCTCTCCTCCTCTTATGCAGCCATATTGAATTTAGGGCTCACCTTAGTCCAGTATGATATTTCTTAGCTTAACTAATTATATCTAATTACATCTGCAACCGCCCTATTTCCAAGTAAGACCACATTCTGAGGTACTGGAGTTTAGGCTTTCAGCATATTTTTTTCAGGGATATAATTCAATCCATAACACTTGGGTAGCTAGATGCATCTACCCAACCTCTCCCCTGCGTGCCAGCATCTTTCTGGTGCTCTCTAGCATGACATGACAAAGTCAAACGAGATCAAATTATTTCCATTGAACTGTGAAGAGCAAGAGCGTTTCAGTTCCCTGTTAAGCCCCTTGATTTACGTTTATCCCTTTCAACAACAGATATGGAGCACTTCTGTGCACCAAGCCCAAGCGGTCCCTGCCTTCACGGTGCTTACAGTCTAGCTGGGACACTTTCATTCAGTAACCCCATGCATGAACACGAAGAAAGGGAAAGCTCAGGGTGTCATGGGAGCATGGAATGGGGACGTCATCTCGTCTTAGGAAGGCTAGAAAAGGCCACCCTGGTAAGTAAGCATAGGCTGAGACCAGAAGGAAGGGTTAGCTGTAACCCCCACCAACAGGGCAGGTTCTAGAAATGATGCAAGTAAATTAAGATCACTGTCAAGAAAAAAATTCAGGTGTGTAAACAGACGAGATGCTTCTTTCTCTGTTGGTCACAGTCCCATAGGAGATACAAGACTCCTTGTGGCTCTGTGTTGAAGGAGACCCAGAATTCTGGGTTTCGTCACTCTGTTCTCCCTCGGATGTGCCCTCCTCCACATGGTTACACAAAGCTCCTACCACGTCTGCACATCAGCCTGAGGTAGAAGGAAAGAGAAAGCAGGGGTGTACCACCCCCTTTCCTTTTAAGGGCAGAAACCAAAAATTGCTTCACACTCGCTTACATCCCACTGCCCAGCTCTAGACACATGGTACCTGAGCTCCAGGGAGCCCAGGAGATATGGCCTCTAGCCTGACAGCCACACATGCCCAAATAAGACTTCTAAGACTGTAGAAAAAGCAGACTAAGTATCAAGAGGACAACCATCAGCCATAACATGCTCTCACACATTATAGCAACTAAAGATTCCTTCCCGCTAGGACTGTGCTATAGCAGTAGCCGCTGGCCATGTGTGACTCCTGAACACATAAAACGTAGCTAATCCAAACTGAGATGAACTGTAAATACAGAATACAAACCAATTACAAAGACTTAGTATAAACTAATATGTGTATATATTAGAGTGAATAAAACTTATTAGCAAAATCCATTTCACCTGCTTCTTTTTTACTTTCCTACTGTGGGTCTCAGAACATTTTAAGTCACATACATGGCTCACGTTTTATTTCTGATCACATGGCACTGCTCTAGAACCTTACAGTGTAGCCAGACAGACAGGTGTATACAGAGTTCAGAGTGGGGCAAGGAGAAGAAACAGTCAAGGAATTGGGGAAGGGTCACCTCCTGCAGAAAGGACATCTGAGCCAGGACATGGACACCATAAGAATTGCTTATAGATCAGGGCACCTGGGTGGCTCAGTTAGTTGAGTGTCTGACTTCGGCTCAGGTCATGATCTCACTGTCTGTGCGTTCAAGCCCTGCGTTGGGCTCTGTGCTGACAGCTCAGAGCCTGGAGCCTGTTTCAGATTCTGTCTCTCGCTCTCTCTCTCTCTCTCTCTCTCTGCCCCTCCCCAGCTTGTGCTCTGTCTCTCTCTGTCTCTCTGTCTCTCTCTCTCTCTCAAAAACAAATAAACATTAAAAAAAAAAAAAAGAATTGCTTGCAGATGCCAACTGAGGAAAGAAGGAGGCTCAGCAGAGGAAAGACAGTGAGCAAAGAAGGTGGAGCAGGAGAGTACAGGGTGGGAGGGAGGTGGCCGGGACAAAGCCTAGAGGGCCTTCATACTCATCTGCAGACATAGACCCTACAAGTCCTCCAGAAGTCGAATGTTCTTCAAATACATCTCAGCCTCCTCGTGCATGTTACTGAAACTTCTCCAGCCCATTTCCTTGCCCATGAGATGGGAATGTCCATGCCTTTTTCAGAGCATTGTCCTATCGATTAAATCAGATATTATGTGTGGAGCCCTAACACGATGCCAGCACATAAAAAGATTCAGTTTCGTTGCTGAATGATGAACCAGTGGACAAAAAAACTAGAAATTGTGCTCAATCTGATGCCTCCACGTACAAACAGATTTCAAGCGTTTTGGTTGTTGACCAAGAAAGAATTCACTGGAAATTAAAGCAAACAGACTTTTATTGGGGCAATTAGAACTGCATTTCAGGAAGCACAGTTTCAGATAGAAACCTGAATTGCGTTCCGAGGAGGACAAAGGGGGGCAGAATTGTAAACGTCCTGAGTGTCGCTCTCATCCAGGTCCTGTGTGCAAAACGGGGGTGGAAACTAGGTTAACTGGGGTTGGTCAAGCTAAGATGCAAACAAAGGATTGAAGTGTGTTCAACTAGATTGGCTCCTTTCCAAGTGAAGAATGTGGGGTAATCTAGCTGCAAGATATGGAGGGAGTTGAGTCCTTAGCTGGGGCAACAGCTGGCTGAAAAGTTTTTAAGACTTTATAGTTTCTTCTGATGAGGATGTGCATAAATTCCTCCTCCCTGTGGCCTCCTATCCCTATGGTAAGGGAAAATTTTGAAATTTTAGAAGGCATTCATCATTAAATTCCATCCAATGCAGAGTGTAAGCAACACAGGGGCTCAAACCTTTGCCTAAGATTCAGTCCCTTTCCAAGAGGGCAGGAACAGGACTGGCCAAGGCTTCTCAGCTGCCCTGGACACCAGGCAGTATGACAATGAACACATCTTTGTTACAGTGTTGAAGGAATCAAGACCATGAATGTGAACCCCACTGGATGGGAGTTGAGTTGAGAGTTGACAGAATATCGCAAAGTCCCAACAGAGGACTTTCCTTTCTGCAGTATCTCCCGTGAGTCTCTGTGGTGCTTCTTCTCTGTCACCTGGATGGCTTAGGCTGCGTGTGTGTGTGTGTGTGTGTGCCTGCACACACACACACATCTTTGCAAACTGCCAAGTTGTTATGAAAGTTTAAAATGTTCTATTAAATCTGGTGTAAAACTAAGTATAGGCTGCGTTTGCAAACATCCACTAAATCAGACGCTGCTGTCAAAAATTATTTTTTGATCTCTGTCTCCATGGTAAGGGGAAAAGCATTTGCTTAGTGTTGTGGGTGGACCCTTCCGCGTGCTACAAACAGTTGATGGAGCGGTTCTGCCTCCCCAGGCTCTCGCCCTGTCTTCCTCAGCTAGCCCTGTATTCTTGCCTTCAGGCTGTCACTTCATTAGTCACTTACATATGGCATTTTGAAGGCATGCTAATTGAGGGACTTTACTGCTAGCTTCTCACTAATCATTCTGACAGAAAACGTCTCCTCTGCAAAGGAGGAGGAGGGGCCCACGTGCTTTTGCTTCTTTGTGAACGTGCATCACTCCATTTCAACCCAAGACGTTCCAGGCAGCGTCAACCCAAAAGAGACATGCGACAAAGTTCTCAGTGTCCCTCATCAGCCCTTTTTGCACTTCTCTCTCTGTGCAACCCTCCCTAGTCACTGTAAGAAACTCAGTTGGGCGCCTAGGTGGCTCAGTCGGTTAAGCATTACACTCTTGGTTTCAGCTCACGTCATGATCTCACAGCTCCTGAGTTCGAGCCCCACATCGGGCTCCCTGCCAACAGTGTGGACCCTGCTTGGGATTCTTTCTCTCCCTCTCGCTGTGACCCTCCCCCTCTCGCTCTCTGCCTCTCTCTCAAAAATAAATAAGAAAAATAAACTTAAAAACAAAAGATACTCAACCTACTGTGTCCTTCATCCCTCTTTAGTCCTTCTATTTATCTGTCCATCAGATTATCAACTGAGGAAATACTGGCCTAGTCGCTTCTCTCAGGAGAGGCACAATACCGTGATGGTGGAGAACTCGGCTCTGGAGCCAGACTTCCGGAGTTTGAATTCCAGCTCCACCCCTTGTTAGAAGCCTGATACTGGGCAAATCGCTTAAACCTCTCTGAGTACCAGTTTTTCTACTGGTCACATGGGATAACGATGGTGCCAGCCTCACTGAGCAGCTTTGAAGTGCATGTCTTCAACCAGTGCTCCAGTCCTGCTAGATGAGGACACTGAGGCACAGAGAGATGGAAGGATGTGCCCAAGTCTCAAGCCTAGTACATTGTTTCTCTGAGAGTGGCCATTTCTCAAATTCACACCGCACAGTTAGAACCCTGCCTTTTTCGGAGCAATGGAAATAGTTCTTCCAACAATGTTCAGCCAGGTCTAATAAAGCCAGCCTAAAATGGCCCCTTGATGTCCTCTCACATCCCGTATCTGGTTCCCTGAGCTCTCTTCACAGCCTAGGCCAAGTAAGTGTATACAATCCTGGCATTGTCCTGCTGTCACCCACCCAACGTGCATAGAAAACTAAAAGAACCAAATTATTTCAAAAACTTTACTGTCAGCTACATAACGCTCACTGTTTGACTCAATAATGAAATCTGAACATAGCCGATGACCTCTCTCAAAACTGAGGAGATCTACATAGATTAATAGGCGGGCAGCTTCCTGCATTGTGAGTCCTTTGTACCAAGAAACCCCTCCCCCAAAAGGTGGCTCTCTCCAATCTGGCAAACAATTCAGTAGACTTCGTGGCCACGGACACTCCTTATTTCTGTCAGCTTCTCTCTTGTCTTCAACCTGACTAGAGGAGGTAAATATTTATGTCATTGTATGGTAATTGCTGGCCCCTGGTTCTCTTGCTGCTACATTAAGTTGGAATTTTTAACAGCTACCTTCTTTCTGGGGTTTAATGCCACTACAGTAGCAGATGGGCGAACAGAACTGAGGAGGTTCTGAGGGAATTGGATGCCCAGCTTAAAGTAATTGGAAGCAGTATGGCAGGGGCCATTGGAACTCAAATGAATCCAGAACTTGGTGTTAGCATAATCAGCATCAAGCAAAGAAGTGGGGAGTTCCTGCCGAGCCTGGAGGGAAGCCTGCATGTAATAGTTTGGATTTTAAAAGCTTTTCTTTCCCTTGAAAACACTGTCATCCTTGGGCTAATAAACCAAATCTTGACAATTCAACAAGGAAATCTACCAGAAATGTCATAATAATGACAGTCGAGGAATCTCTGCATCAATAATTCATAGATTTGATACCTAGGAAGATGAAAAAAAATTTATAAGTATAATAAACCTAGTTACTATTCTATAGCCCATTTTAAAATATAGCCATTTATATATATATTTTTTATGATTCCACTGCCCTGCTTTTTCAGTATGGATAGAATCACTTTCCTGGCAAACTAAAATACAAAAAGTATAAATAACATAAGTTCCATTAAGAAAAGGAAGGCAGGAAGGAAAGAGAGAAGGAAGGGAGAAAGGAAAGGAGACAATAAAATGCATATTGGAAAGGAGTGTGCCCAAACTGGTTTTGATTTTTAACGTCTGTTTTTAATAGTATGATAATTCTGAAAGCCCTGGACCTCCTTTCCCTTCCTTTCATTTTTCGCCTCCAGCCCCCACACACCTGAGTTCTGTCTTTACAAGGAGTCAGATGATCAGCCAGACCTACCTGATGCCCTCTTGAGAGCTGAGGCCCTGCATTCTGTTTCTATCCACCTTCCTGTCTCCCCAGCAGTAACCCTCTTCCTAATTGACATTTTATTTTCAGGGTCGCGGTCTCTCACTTCTCGGTATTCACTATCAGAAATTCCTTCTTGGTCCCTACTCTCATCTCTATTCCGCTGAATTGAACTGAATTCTATTGAAAGTGTGTGCTCACTAGTGACTCCAGCAGCTCTCCCATCGCTTAGGATAAGATTCAGAGTCCTTCCCTCATTCTGCAAACACCTACGTGATCTGACCTTTTGTCCTTGTCCCTTTCACTTCCCTCTTCTTGGCAATTCTGCAGCCCCACACACCCCTCATGGCATCCTTAAATGAGCCAGGCTTGTCCTCTCTTGAAGGCCTTTACTCCCCCTTCCTGGAACATCTTCCCCTAATTTTGGCATGGCTGTCTTCCTCTCTCCCTCTGACTCCCTGTGTATGCATCCCCTCCTGAGACAGCCCCCTGACTGTCCCCTCCCCCACTATGACACAGCCCGGCCCATAACCCAGCCTATTTGTTTCATTAGATTTGTAATCAACTAGAATTAGACGATGTATTAAATTGCCTTATTTATTTTTTTGTCTTCCCTTCCCACTATTTCCTGGAAACAGGAAACTCGTCTGTTTTATTCACGGAAGTTTAGTAAGCGTTCAATAAATACCGGTTTAAAGGAGAGAGGGAAGAAGATGGCAATGAAGGAAGATAAGAGGGTGATGAGAAGGAAGGGGGCTGGCGGAGGGAGAGGAAGAAATATCACTCGTACATTTATTGAGCATTCATGTATGGACACCAACTGACACCAGCCGCCATGCTGGATTCAGGGTTGAGGGAAGGAAGAGTACAGACTTCTCTCAGCAAGGCTCCAGGCCATACTTTTTTTGAATGAATGAGAAATAAGGCATAGTCCCTACCCCCATAAGTAAATTATATATATTAGCATATTCATAATCAATACTTAATGTTATTCGACTAACTTTTGTCTGTAGTTGTTTGTGAGGCTAAAACAGATTGTTCTACCTAAGTGACCATGAAGAGTGAGTAAGGTGCACTATAAAATTATATGACCTTAGAATATAGTCTAAAATCCTTTTCCTGGCCTTTCAAGCTGTGTCAGTACCTTCTCAACCCACACCCTTTGTTCTGGAAGAGTCTGTAGTCCATGGTTGGCTCACACAGATGAGTGGGAGGCAGCAGGGAAGCGTGGGCCCTGACCTCAGCCCTTTGTTCAGCCGCCGCCGTATCTCTGGAGTTCTGCCCCCTACTGTCTTCCTCTGTGAAAGAGCTGGGCAAGAGCACTTAACTCAGCATTGCCTTGAGAATTAACCATTATGCATGTACAGCCCCTCACACACATTGTCATAGTCAACGGTCCATAAACATCAGCTACTTGTTTTATTTAGAGAGAGAGAATCTTAAGCAGGCTCCACGCTTAGCACAGAGCCCAACATGGGGTTCAATCCCACGACCTTGGGATCATGACCTGAGCTGAAATAAAGAGTAAGATGCTCAACCAACTGAGCCACCCAGGCACCCTCTTTTTTTTTTTTTTAAACATCAGTCGTTCTTACTGCCACTGACTCTGACCTAGAATATCCTTCTCCTTCTCTGTCACTTATACTTTATCACAAGCACCCCTGTCCTCCAAGAAGCTGACCTCCCTCTCTGAATTATTACTTACACATTGATGTTTATTGTCTTAAATATGAGTTCTCCTTAATTAAACTGTAAACTCCTTGAGGGGAAAATCAGGTCATAGTAGCACAGAGCAGGTTCTCAAAAGATCCTTGATTGATTAGAAGCGAGTATTATAATGCTGAAAGATTTGAATGCACGATCCATGCTGCTCTGCTGCTTTAAATTCATATGAAATATGTCTGCAATATTACATAAATTCTAGACTTCTACATTTAATCAAAGTCTTAATCATAATGAGCAGCATTTATGAAACGGCAATTAACAGATTCCCAAAAGAACTGGAAACAGTAAATTGCTAATAGCATCCCTGAGGTTTTCGCTTTTTGTGCTCGTAAATTAAGTACTCTAATAACAGAGGCAGTGTGGACCCAAAAGGGCACAAGTTTGAAAGGCAGAGACCTAGGGGCGCCTGGGTGGCGCAGTCGGTTAAGCGTCCGACTTCAGCCAGGTCACGATCTCGCGGTCCGTGAGTTCGAGCCCCGCGTCGAGCTCTGGGCTGATGGCTCAGAGCCTGGAGCCTGTTTCCGATCCTGTGTCTCCCTCTCTCTCTGCCCCTCCCCCGTTCGTGCTCTGTCTCTCTCTGTCCCAAAAATAAATAAATGTTGAAAAAAAAAAAATTAAAAAAAAAAAAAAAAAAGAAAGGCAGAGACCTATGTCTTGATTCTTGTCCCGCCAACATGTGGCTCTGGGCCACGACTTCTCTGCTCCGTCATTTAGCGCATCTCGCATGTGAAAAGTTGTATTGACTTAAAGATCGTCAGAATATGTTCCTAAAATTCTTAGGGCCGCATGGATGAAATTTAACTTCAACTTCATTTTTAAATATCATTTAAATTATTTATAAAGTGTAACAGAAATAAGATATACACACTTATCATAGATATTAAAAATGCAGAATATTAATGTGGACTTGGGCTTACATTTTGGTTTCACAAAGAGCATCCTGAAATTGCAAAATGAGTTATTTAAAATAAATATACCTATTTTCCATTACTTATGTGGACATATCATAATTTGCTTGCTCCAAACAAATGAACAGAATATACAGCTAAATAAGATAACGGTTACGTCTGTCTCTCATGACACTGAATTTCAAGTCCGTGCTTACCAAAATAAGTTCAATTTATAGGAAAAAATTAGTTTATTTCTTTAAAAAAAACTGGGTTTCTGGGCACCACTTGCTAAAACATGAACAGCTCTCTTAGACCATCTTCAAGGTGTCTTCCAGTTCTCATATTCCATAGAATCGTAGTTTAAACCTAGTGGGATCTTACAGTGTTATGTTTAAAATTCTCAATAGATAAATCAGTGTGTTTATCTTCAAGCTGATTTTCCCATACTTGATTTTTTTTTAATTGCATGAAATTTTAATACAAAGCAATCCCTGGTCACCTTTTAAGACAGCACGATTGTATGAAGTCTCTAAGTTACTCCAGTTTGGTCTAGAATATTCTGTTTTTGTCAGGATATCTCTCTCTACCCAAACTAATTCCTCACAAGGAAGAAGCTCTATCTCATTACACTGCATCTAAAATTCAGAGGCCCTCGTCCTCCTCAAACTTTGACCCCACCCTGCGTAAGTAAGGAGGGCTTGGGGGAAAACTCAAGGTGGCCCATGAATTTTAAACAAATATATTTTAATTATGATACTGGAAACATTCTCATTTGTAACTGTGTTGATTACATTTACAACCAGTGTATTAAGAAATTAGCCTGGTTAGAGCGTTCATGTTGTCCATTACAGAATGTATGCAAGAGCAAAAATGAATTAGAAAGAGGTAAATAGGGAAACAGGACACAGGTTTTATTTTAAAGAAAGGATTAATGGGGAAATTACAAGAATTAGCTGATGGAGATACCTATACACATTTTTCTTTTTATCACCCATCGATACTAGTGTAACCAGGAAATAAAAAGTGCTCTCTGCCACTAGTCCTAGCCTACTGAACTTAGTTGAATTTATTTCACGAAAAGACCTTAGGCTATAGTCATTTGAATGGCCAACTCAGTTCATGGTAGACTTCCAAAAATATTAGCCAGTTTGTTATAGCATTAACGTTGATTTACTGAAAATGTCATCTAGCCTATGCAAATTTATTCTTAAAGCTCAGATGTGACAAATATGCTTTTGAAATTGTCCATTTGCTGGTCTGATTGGTTCTTTTCCCACTTATACTAGGATGGCCTGGTTTTTCCTTCAAGGAAGTGAGGAAAGAACCAGTAGGACCCAAGGAAGCTGGTCAGCCATAGAGCCAAATGGAGATCTTTGAGTCAGACCAATGGTTCTCAGTTGTAGCAATTTGATCTCCCAGGGGACACTTGGCAATGTCTGGAGATGGTTTTGACTGAGGGCTGCTGCTGGCGTCTAGTGTGTAGAGGCCAAGGATGCCACTGAACATCTTGCGATGCACAGGACAGCTCCCAGAGCAAAGAATTGTCCCACCCCAAGATTCAATAGTGCCGAAGTTGGGAAACCCTGATCCAGGCCTCATCCTGACCTGACTCTCTCTCTACTGGCAGCTTGTTTGGAAAAGCTGTCTAAGCTTCACACACCCCAGTCATTTCATCTTTAAAAGGACCAAATGCCAAGAGCTATCTCACTGGCCAGAGTCTTTGTGAAAATCAAATGGAGGGATGTCTACTGAGCCTTCGGGATACTGCTTGACACATAATATGCTCAGTGCATCTTGGTTATTATTAGTAATGATAATAATGATACACATAATAACAAGGACAAAGACTTACTGTAGATTTGCTGAAGACCTGGAGGTTTATAGTGTTTCTCAGCATTGCAGTAGGATTGTAGTTTGGAAGCCAGTTTACAGGCATTCAGATAATGGCCATGTGCTAAAACCAGGGAAGTTTTCTTCAGACTAAAATCCTGCTGTGACCTTAATATGCCACTCCCAAGCCCTACGGGGTAAGTAAAAGAGGTCACAATGAATAATAGCCTATTTGAACTACTAATGTACCATCTATGGGAGGGGAGAGAAACATTAATGTGTATGTCACCTTCAGGGATGTGATGTTTGAGGTAAGGATAGAATCGTAGCTTGTTAAAGATAAGTGGATTCCGTAGATGTTCCGTGGGTTTCTATGCTGAAAATTAATGCAAGTCCATATGCTATTGGCTATTACCCCTTCCCTAACCTTCTAGAAGAAGCCTGACAGGATGCTGAGGCAAGCACCCTGGGGCTCATTAGCACTTAGGCATGACATATCTTTCAACCACACTCAATCTTTATCACAGGTTTTCAGGGGAGGCCAGAATGGAGCCCTCAGAAACATTTGTATAACTATTAACAAGTACTTTGGAGTTGATGTTAAAAACAAGCCAATCCAGTCAATTAATGCATGGCTCTGGAAATACCTGTATTTCATGTAACTCTCATCCCCTCCGGGTTAACAATATGCAAGTTTTGTTTTGTCTTTTGAAAATCAAGTTTTTAGTTCTCACAAGTCAGAAATATTGTTTATCTGCTGAACACATAGAAATTGCTGAGAAGTCCGTGAACTTCATTGGTCTCTAGCATTTCTGCACAAAACCAAATTCACTTTCATCTAGCCTATGCATCTAGCCTTTTGGGTTTTCCACATAGAGTATCATGTCATCTGCAAATAGTGAAAGTTTGACTTCTTCCTTGCCAATTTGTATACCCTTTATTTCTTTTTGTTGTCTGATTGCTGAGGCTAAGACTTCCAGTACCATAAATAGTAATGATGAGAGTGGACATCCCTGTCCTGTTAAAAGCTGAGGGAGTACAAACGATTCTGAAATGCTAGAATTTGTGATTAAATTCAGTGAAGGTGCTGAGGATGCCTATAGAAAATCCCAGAAACTATAAAACGTGAGATACGCCACAGTCATTGAGAAATCTAAGCTCAAATACTTCAAAGTGCTCATGAAAGTCATGTTATAAATCTGTTATAAGATGGCCTTTTGTTTTAATGCCAAAAAGTTGTGGAAGTCCTCTGTGAAACCCTTATAAAAATTCAGTTAACTTTTGTGCAAAACAAAAGAGAGCCAGAAACACTGCCAAGACCAGGATCATTATCCCCATATTGGCCTCATGGTCAAGGAGAGCCAAGTACTCAAACTAAGCCAAATACTGTACAAGTCAGACTAACTTGCAGGGAATTAATAGTACCATAGAAGGCATTCTTCATGCTTCTCTGCCTATGTGATATGCAGTTGTACTCTATTCCAGTTTTTTCTAAGATATTCAAAATTATATAAAGAAAATGGATATTTAAAAGCCAATTCTCAAACTAATCAATCTGATGGCTATCTTTCTCTCTTAAAATACTCATCTATATTGTTCACTTACATACTCACATTCATACTGGTAACAGTTGTTTTCTTGACCAAATAGTAGGAACAAGGTCATATTTCTCTATGAGCTCCTTAGGAAATTAATTTGATCATAACGTAACTTAGTATATTAGCATCCTGACAAATATCCTTGAAACAGTCAGTCAGTATTAGGAAGTAATTAGTAAATGTCATATCACAAACTTTCTAAAATGACTACTTGCACCGTGAAACTGTAATTTATAATTTGATGTGATTCTGGTTGAGTAACATGAGGAAAGTTCTTGTTTTCTTTCATGTTACTATCTCTTTGAATATACAGTTTCCAAAAAGGGGTGTGTTTGTTCATTTTCATTGGGATAGAATATTTCTTTGAAAATCACCTACCTTCTTCATTTTAGGTGACTGTTGAATCCATTACTGGTAAACCATGATATTGCTGCACTTCCAAAATGAATATACTTATTTACCAGTGTCCCACTAATTTTCTGAAGGAACTGTAACAAACTATATTCTTTTTCTTTTATTTCCCCTTCCTTCCTTCCTTTCCTTTTTTCTTTGAAAAATTACCCAAACTATGTTTTTATGAAAAGAGAAGAAAATGGAACAGGATTTGAGCTATTTCACTAGCGTGTTCTAGGACATAACAAATGAAGAACAATGCTGAAGAGATCAAACTGATAGATTTCAGATCCTGAAACCCATAATTGTATAAAAGCTGCATTTTGGGGGGGTGCCTGGATGGCTCAGTCAGTTGGACATCTGACCCTTGATTTTGGCTCAGGTCATGATCTCACGGTGGTGAAATGGAGCCCAGTGTCAGCCCCTCACTGGGCATGAAGTCTGCTTCAGAATCTCTCTCCCTCTTCTTCTGCCCATCCCCCACTCACACACGCGAACGCACCCCCGCACGTGCTTACTCTCTAAAGCCACAATTATTTAAAAATAAATAAATAAAAATAAATGACAGCTGCCTCATAAAAAAAAGTTCACTACCCATACTCTTCTTGAGCCCAGATTTTCTTTTGCCTTTCCTGAAGCCTCTGCTACCCCATAATTGCTTCCTTGCCAAGGGGTAAAGTCGAAGGAAATGTTAGGTAGAAAGGTGACCGGCATGGTCAAAGAGAAACCACGTGATTTTAATTGGATAAACCTTTTTTTGTCAACAGTTTTTACACCTTTCAGTATAGCTTTTAAGGATTACATACAAAATATTTCAGTAGCGGTATGAATGTGTTTGTTCAAAACACTGCCTTGACTTGAATATTCCAGTATTCTTTGTGGTTGGTCAAGTTGAAGGGCAGTGACGATCTGCTTCTTCACACTGCTGCTCTGACCAAGTAGCCTCCATCCCTTCCCCCATGATCCCCACTTAGTTTTTCTGGATTGCTCTTTCCCATGTCTGGTTACCATGGAGAAAGCTTCACCATCAGCTTCTGTTTCCAGTTACCAAGTGGTTGTTAGTGCATTGCTTATGAAAATGGTTTCTCTAATGCTAATTAGTTATAGCAATGAAATTAAAAGCTGTGCCTGCTTTTCTTTATTGATACTCTTTCAGATAAAGGATTGAAATTACTAATTATACTTTCTGGCAAAAGAAAGCATTCACTTAGTATGTAATGAGTTTGACTTTAACTCTTTTCTTACCTTCTACCGAGGATTCTGGTTAGTGGTTTTCTACAAAGGAAACAATATTTCCTAAATCTCATCTGCTTCCTGGAATGGTGTAGTTGGCTCTTTGTGCACTAAAGCCCAGATCCGTCAACCTACAAGAGACCCATTATCACAGTGTTAATAATACCACTGTAATTAGGGATGGCTGGGTCTCTCCATCGGTTAAGTGTCCTAGGGGTCAGGTCATCATCTCATGGTTCGTGACTTCAAGTCCCATGTTGGGCTCTGTGCTGACAGCTCAGAGCCTGGAACCTGCTTCAGCTTCTGTGTCTCCCTCTCTCTCTGCCCCTCTCCTGCTCGCACTGTCTCTCTCTCTCTCTCTCTCTCTCTCTCTCTCTCTCTCTCTCTGTCTCTCTCAAAAAGAAATAAACATTAAAAGAAATTAATAATAATACCAATATAATCAGATTCTGTTTCTGACAGTAACCAACTCTGATTGCTAGCAAGCTGCTTAGGCTCTCTATGTCCTCATATATACAATAAAGGAATTAAGACCCATTTTTCAGGATTATTGTGAGGTAAAATGGGAAAATCAGGCTGACTTCATGGCAAGTGACCTTAGAGGGCCCCTACATGGTTGTCACCATCTTGAAATGCCAAATAATTTTCAAATAAGGGCTCTGTATTTCCATTCTATACTGGTTCTGCAAATGACATAGTCAGGATAAGCCAGGCTATGCCGCAGTAATAACCAGTTCTCCAAAATCTCAGTGCCTTAACACAACCAAAGACTTTCTCTCTTGTGTTACCCGTCCAGCACACATCACAAGGATGCTCCACACACCCTAGTCATTCAGGGATGTAAACACAAGGATCTCATTTTGACTTGAAACTCCCTGACCTCTGCAGCAAAGGAAAAAGCACAAAGAGAATTGTGCACCTGTCCTTAAAGTCCCTGCTTCTTTGTCCACACTCCTTTGTCCAGAGAAAATCATACAGCCTTGTCTAACATTAGAGAGTAGAAAGTGCTTTCCTTCCATGCACCCGGACAGCAGAGCTGGCGTAGTTGGTGGACAGAGCCAACACTATCACAGGACGTGGAGTGCCTGCTGACATCTGCCAGTTGCAATCCAGCCTTGAGAGTTCAGCACTTTTAAGAGTTTACATTTCTCCTAAAACAAGCCCAAAGCAAATTACCTGAAAGTAAGATAATGTATCTTTAAAAGAAGCCTTAAGTCTCTTATTTTCCAAGAAGCACAAGATTCCTTTGACTGTCACCTTCCCTGGGGATGGAGCATATGCTGAGAAAGCTAATGTTGCAGTGTTAGGACTAAATCCTTCCTCACTGAATTAAAGCACTTAAACCAGCAGTGCTGATTCCTTCATTACACTTTCGCAAAATCGAAATGGCATTGCTGTTTGTTTTATGATTGTAAAATATAACTGTATACCACATTCAAACAAGGTGAAAAAGCATGGAGGTAATGCACAAAGTAGTAAAATCAGGGGCGCCTGGGTGGCTCATTCGGTTAATCATCCAACTTCAGCTCAGGTCATGATCTCACGGTTCATGAGTTCAAGCCCCTCATCGGGCTCTGTGCTGACAGCTCAGAGCCTGGAGCCTGCTTCCGATTCTGTGTCTCCTTCTCCCTCTGCCCCTCCCTGCTCATGCTCTGTCTCTCTGTCTCTCTGTCTCAAAATAAATAAACATTAAAAAATTTTTTTAAAAGCAAAGTAGTAAAATCACTACTCATTACTCCTTCTTTGTCTTTCTAGCCATTTTAGGATGCACATCCACACTTGAAAAATTTTTAAATATTCATATTATTATACATATTATACATAGTGGTTTTATTAATTGTTATTTCATGGACATATGTGTAATAAATATAGTTATAAAAATATTATTTTTTAATTTCATCATTGTGATAATCACCTGATATGCAATCACATAGTACGTGTAAGGATTTATTACCCCTGTCCTCCTGTTCCCAGTGATCAGTTCTAGAGGTAGCACTTAGTGGTTTTTCTCATTCCAGAAATGCTCCACACATATATAAGCGAATACAAATATTTTTAATTTTCCACCCACATTGTTGCATTTTAATATATAAATTTTTTAAGTACTATGTAGTGTTCCATTTTATGAATATATTATAATTTGTTGGATGAACTACCTATAGGTGAGCTTTAAACTTTTTTGCTATTATAAGCAACTTTGCAAGAAGTATTTTTGTGCATAAAACTGTATTTACTTGGTTACTTTCTTAGAACACATTTACAGGAGTAAAATCCTGTTTCTGATTACTAAAGACTATTCTAAATATTTATTATATCTAATGACTATATCATTTTTTTATTTTTTTAATGTTTATTTTATTTTTGAGAGAGAAAGAGAGTACAAGCGAGGGAGGGGCAGAGAGAGACGGAGACACAGAATCTGAAGTAGGCTCCAGGTTCTCAGCTGTCAGCAGAGAGCCTGATGTGGGGCTCAAACTCACGACCCACAAGATCATGACCTGAGCCAAAGTCAGCGCTTAACCGACTGAGCCACCCAGGCACCCCCTATATCTATATCATTGTACTGGTGTATCTACATAAGGTTATTACTTGCTTATTTGATAAATCATCCAGAAATTTTGTGGGAGGCCACTTATAGCTATTTTGAGGAGTATGTGAAATAATCCTTTCAGAAGTACTTCATAAATTATTAATACGTGTGTAAGTATAATAATGGTCAGTAGTAATTATTAATGTTGTTTATTTTATAATATGGCCTATCTACTTATTTTATTAGCAAATAATAATAATAAAGTATATAACTGCCATATGTTAATTTCACATTCCAGGGGAAATGGTACTACAAAGAGAGGTGTAATATATACGAATAAGCATCATGTAATCATGGAACTACAGGATGAAAAGTGAGTGGTGCCTGGGTGGCTCAGTTGGTTAAGCATCCAATTCTTGATCTCGGCTCATGTCATGATCTCACAGTTTGAGTTCAAGCCCCATATTGGGCTCTGTGCTGATGGCATGGAGCCTGCTTGGGATTCTCTCACTCCTTCTCTCTGCCCTTCACCTGCTTGTGCTCTCTCTCTTTCTCTCTCAAAATAAATAAATAAACTAAAAAAGAAAGAAAGAGAGAGAGAGGAAGGAAGAAAGGAAGGAAGGAAGGAAGGAAGGAAGGAAGGAAGGAAGGAAGAAAGAAAGAAAGAAAGAAAGAAAGAAAGAAAGAAAGAAAGAAAGAAAGAAAAGAAAGAAAAAGAAAAAGAAAAAGAAAAAGAAAGTGATGACAACCACACATCACAATCTGCCCAGGAGAGGCTGCTTTATGCCTGTTGTTCTGGAGCACGTGCTGTCATGCTTCCCTTCACTCTCAAAATCATGCGGTTAAACCAATAAATCATATAGTCATCCTACTTGTGAGTAAATTAACCACGTCCAAACCTTGGAAGAGATATCCTTAATCCATGCAAGCATACTGCCATTGCATCGTCCTCCGAAGAGCTGAGATGCAGCTATCTTTGTTAATTCAGTTCGCCGCAACATGGTTCACATATAATTATTTATTTATACCTTGCTCAAATCTAGCCATTGAAGGCTACTTTTCATATCATTCTTTCTTGCGTTAGAGACTGGCCACCATCTTCCTCTACATTCAATCCAGTCAGTGATCCCTTTCTCTCCCAGGTTATACTGGAGAGCAAGGATGGAGTTGCATAAGCATTATCAGAGAATTTGCTGCCATTATCAGGATAGTTCTGCTATCAGTAGGGCTTGTGCACCCTAATAATATGACATATATATTTAATTTTTCTGATCTTCATATTTTCTCATCTATCATAAGGAAAAGTGAAAATTACTTTGAAAGCATTCTATATAAGAACTTGTTAGCAAAGCAGTTTAACCATTCATCTTTTCTATGACCATCCCCCCAAAAAAGTTAGGTAAAATAAATTTGTTCTACGAGGCTGCAGCTGAGTTAAGGGAAGACCATCTTAATAACCATTATTCATTGGCCTTACGCTAAGAAAATTCCTAACCATTTGCGTTTCCCAATACAAAGTGGCCAGTGGCCTTCAAGAAGAGTCACATAATGTTTTCAATGCTTTTAAAGCAAAATGATCTCCTTTTAAAATGCTAGGTAGGAAATTCCACAAGAACAGTGTTCTCTGACAATTCACCATGCTGGTGAGTTAAGTGCTCTTGGCCTTTCCTCAGGATAGCTCGCTATTCAACATCATCCAAGTTAATTAACAGACATAATGCTCACTTGCTTGCCGGTCTTACTGCCTAATTAGAACTGCATGTGTTGCTTTGCATCAAAGCCATTTCACCTCAGCTCACCCACCAGTTACTCCGTGAGCAGTTCCTATTAGCTGGCTCTCGATTTCCATCCCTTCCTTTTCACGCTAGATAACTTCTTCACAGAGGGTGTGAGACGGTTGAAGCATGGTCTCATTCCATTGTAATTATGGAACGTCCCAGTTAGAGCCAAAGAGTGTGGAAATTTCACACTCCTTCCAGCACGTCTCCAGTGTGCTCAGAAATTGATCACTGTGTGAGGGAACCACAAATGCCAAGGGGACAGTCAGTGGGTTCTTCTGCCTCCCGGCAGCCTTGACTTCCCCACAACTGTCCTTTCGCCGGTAGCCGTTTTTAATGGCCTTTTTAATCGCCGTCATCAACAGTGGGGAGCCCTCAGGAACATCTTCTGCTTTCAGAAAATTTTTTAACATGAGTTGGAAACAAATATTTGGAGTTTCTCAGGGAAAAGCTTTTTAAATGTTTGGATTCTATCTTTGATCTGGGTTCTCTTTTAAAACATATTCCAATTATAGTTGTAAATAGTGACTTTATGAATAAGACCTTAGAGGGGGAAATTACTAAATATTACAGCTAAATTTTTTAAATTATGATTTTCCACAGATGTGTCAGAAGCATCAACTTTTCCTTAGAATCTCATTATTTTTTAAAATGTTTATTTATTTTGAGAGAGTGCATGTGCACATGCATGTACATGAGCAGGGGAGGGGGCAGAGAGAGAGAGAGAGAGAGAATCTCAAGCAGTCTCCTGCTATCAGCAGAGCCAGATGTGGGGCTCGCTCTCATGAACTGTGAGATCATGACCTGAACTGAAATCGAGTTGGACACTTAACTGACTAAGCCACCCAGCCACCCCGAATCTCATTATTTTTTTAATATAAAATATCAAACTCCTAGAAAAGCATTCCTAGCTATTTTCTGCCATGGGACCCCCTTTGGCAGGTTGATGAAAACTTTGGGCATTACCTTAAGAATAATGGCATAAAATGAAACATGTAAAATTCAAAATCAGGTTATGAAAATAAATGAAATTTGTGATTTTTAATATGTGTTTATTTACTAATGCATTAAATAATAATACATTTAAAATATAGGAAAATTAAAATTAAATCTTACTGTTTAAAGACCTGTCAGTGCAAAGAGCCTTCCTGCTTAGTTGGAATGAGAACATTACACTATCCTTGATCACTTCCTTCCCCGTAACGGTCAAGAAACAATTGTAGACCAGAACCCTGGAAAGCAACATGTGTCTGGGTCACCAATGAAAGAAGAGGAGACATTTGTCTATAGTTCACAGCTACATCACACAAGTAAACGGAACATCAATCACATGCAATCCATTACAAATAGAAGTAATAACAAACATAAATGACATTTCAAGCTCTCTGCAGCAACTCCAAAATGATACAAAAATATCTGTGATTCTTATTTATGACAAAGTCACAGACATGGCCAATACTAGTGACATTTTTGCCTACATTTGCAATTTTTTTAAATGTTCAACTTCAGGTAGAAGTTAGGGAGCATAAATATGTAACATTTTCCCATCCAAGTTCACAGACTCCATGGGTTCCCATTAATATCCCCCCATGCTGTGAGAAATAAGACAGTCTGTGGTTGGAGTAGGAACGATAAGTAAGATGAGGGAGAATAACCATTGGGTATCCAACCCCCAACCAACTAAGGGTTACTGAGAGTTGACCACATAGCAGGCACTGTGCTAGGCATTTCCATGAAGTGACTAATTTATTCCTCACTTGGTGGCCAGAAGTTACACCGTGCAAGTAAATGATGGAGCCATAATTCAAATTCATTCTACAGGACAGGTGGAATGACTTACCCGTGACTTTAGAAAAAGCCAACTGGCCATGCTCCACCCCCTTTTTTGTTCAGGAAGCAGACCCCAGGTTCTGCTGTTTTTCCAGAAAATCTAGCTCTGCCATGCATATGTGGGTAATTCAGTTCTGGAATTCAGTATTAGAAAACCACTAGTCCACGTGTGTTAAGACACAACCTCTATCTTCACTGTTTCATATATAAAAGTGACACCCTACCTGACCCTACTTTCTTTTCAAACTCAGATGAGGACAGCGGTTGCCATTTATTGAGTTTCTTTCAACCCCAACACCTTCTGCACTTAAGCCTCATTCCTCTCTAAAGGTGTTTGTTCCATTTAAACAGTGTTAGTGATTAAAAGGCATTTCTTTCTATCAAGCTAAACTCAGCCTCCCTCTGTTGTGCTGGAGTTATCAGAAAACTCTAATCCCACTGTGAAAACAAGAAACATTGTTTGCACCTCTTGGCATCCATTACTATCCACAGAATATTAACAACTGGGCCAAACACTCTCATCCAAACAGACAGATAGACATCCTTTCTTTCTAATATGCTAAAATATTAGATTAGGTTTTCCACATATTTCCCATGAGAGGAAACTTCTCCATCTGCTGCAGTATTTTCTAATGTCTCCCAAAGTTGATGTTAAAATTAAATGGAATCCAGGTGAAGTCTTGCTATAGTATAGCAAAGGAAAAATATCCATTGCTTCATTCTGTGCCTTATCTCTCTATTAATATTACCTGAGATTAATTTTTTGTAGCCACATTATACTGTTATTTCTCTTTATTACACCTGCTGTTCTTAAGCTAGGGCTCCCATAGCCAGTTGAGCTATTAGGTACATTCTAGTATTGGGATTCATACTACTCTTTAGAAGTTTGCTCTGTTAATCTTGTTACATTAGCCCATGATTTCAGACTGCTGGGGATGCTTTTGAATCCTGATTCTGTGTTCAATGTGCCTTCCAATTCAAGGTCATCTAGAAATTAGCTCATCATTCTATCAATGTCTGTTTTCAAGCTCTTAATAAAAATGCTTAGGAGGGATGCATTCGTCATCACCCACTCCATGGATCTCCATTGTGATCTTTTTCATGTATTGAGAGTCTGTTTTTTCAATTGGTTGGGTTAGGTTTTTGTATCCTTCCAATGTCTAGCCAGGTGCTAGCATTATACTAGTCACTTAATGAATACTTGTAGCTTTGAATTCATGAACGAACATTTTTCTGATTGCAAAACTGCTTACATATATGTATATCTATGAGTAAAAGAAAAAGGCCCCCAGTAACCCAAAAACCCAGAAATTGTAAACTGTACTAGTGTTTGGCTGTATTTCTTCCCAGACATTTTTAAAGGATTTTTCTTTCTATTTCTTTCACTCTGTTTCCCTATCTCCTGGTCCTCCTCTGCTTCTGCCTTTAATGAAAGGGAATGATTAAGTCCAGCCCTAACATGTGGAGGATCTGGGCTGAGAACAAATACAGGTCCACATATCCACATCCGAATATTTAAAACTTCTAAAGCAAGCTAGCACACTGTTAAATAAAAGCCAGTCTATCCTCTTTACCTTGGGAAATACACCTTCATGAGGACCTGGTGGGTGGGATCCTAATTGAGAATTCTCCACCCCTCAGAATTCTTTACAGAACTTAGTGGAGCTGGAAGAGCTGCCCCAAGAGTCTCCCCTTGTCTGGTTCTGCCATGTCCACACCCCCAGCACACAGAAGCTCCTTGGCTACCTCTCAGACTAGAGGTGGCGCACACTTGGTTGCAGTCAACCAAGTTTGAGGGAAGCTGCCTGCACAAGCCCTGGGATCAGGTCCATGGCCATTTGGGCAGGGAATCTGGGGGCTCTGGATACCTGGAGCATTAGTCTGAAGAGATAATCCAGGATAGTCTCCCCATCTCAAGATCTTAAATTTTTTTTTCAACGTTTATTTATTTTTGGGGGGGGACAGAGAGAGACAGAGCATGAACGGGGGAGGGGCAGAGAGAGAGGGAGACACAGAATCGGAAACAGGCTCCAGGCTCTGAGCCGTCAGCCCAGAGCCCGACGCGGGGCTCGAGCTCACGGACCGCGAGATCGTGACCTGGCTGAAGTCGGACGCTTAACCGACTGCGCCACCCAGGCGCCCCGTCAAGATCTTTAATTTACTCATTGCAGCAAAGTCCCTTTTGCCACATAAGGCACTGTAGGCAGGGTTCCAGGGATGAGGCTGTGGATGTCTTTGGGGAGATATTTTTCCCATATTATTGTGGCCTGCCATAATATGCCAAATTTGACTACTTGATAGCCTTTTGCCAAGGAGCCTTTGGAAAAGCACATCAAGCAATTTTACTTGCCTGATGAGGAACTCCTAATTGTATACTGCTTGTCCTTGAAGTAAAAGGAAATGTCTTTGGTAATCAGCCTACCAGTTAACAAAATTGGTATTTGGTGCGTCATGTGGGAAGGACTGAACCACACTCAAATGACATCCACACTGACAGAGTGAGGGCCTTAAACTCTAAGCACACAGACTATGCTACACAGAGAAGCACATGTAACTAAACACTGTGCATGAGTTCCCTGTTTCTTCAAAGGAACATACATGGGTACCCCAAGGTGCATACCCCAAGGTACCCCGAGGCTGGGTCTACCCAGGTGGTGTCCCTAGTCATGGATAGACAAGCAATCCTAGGCCATGATGGGAGGGAGGGGGGTTGGTGACTTTTCATTCAACATCAGGCTTCCTGAAATAGGAATTTTTGAAAGAAGCACAGATGATGTTGGGCAAATTTCAGTAAAAATGAATGTCTTTTTAATCTTAAGTTTCTAAAAATATTAAGAAACACTTGTCAATAAATGAGGGATAAATGTAAAGTGGAATCAAGACAAAGGACTCAAGACTGGTGACAAGAAATACAAATACAAGGAAGTCAGGAAGAGACAAAATAAAGTAAATTAAAATCAAAGTTATTTAGGTTACCTGTAGATTCCTTACTCTCTGCAAGGAGTCTTGAAGGGGTGTCTCTAGCATTTAAAATACTGATTCATATAAATATATACATGCATACATACATACAAAGGGCAACCGAGGGCAACTCATATAGTATTAAAAATGTTCTGATTATTTTTTATTGCTTCCACATATATTGTAGGAATATAACTATCATGAATTGAGGTACCATTGCTATTTAAAGGAAGTTCTATGTAACTATTGCGATTGACCATTCAAGGTTATGCAAGCACTCAGTGCTGTTATTTAAGGATTGGTCTCTGCAGACCACAGCAAGTGCGTGCACAGTGCAAAAACTTCTTCCTGTGATGCTGCCTTCTCATGGGCCTGGAGGTTCTGCCTATTCGTTCTCAGGAATGAAGCCTCTTCCTTCCTCAGGCCTCCATCAGCCTCCCCAGAGTTGCCAAGACAACAACACCAATCTAACCTGTCTTCTTTGGTGGTGGCCACAGTTAATGACAGCCAACAAGGGCAATGTATAACACATAACCTTATAATTGAGTTACTTGAGTACAGCATGTGTGGAGTCCAACTTTGGAGCCAGTCCTTGCTTGTTCCTACATAGGTTCTCAGCCTCTACCCAGGGGATCCACTTACTCCTCCATTTAGTCTCATTCTTCCCAACTCTCTGAGGGTCAGTCCAGACCCCTGAGGTTTCATCCAGAGCTTATTCTGTCTCAGTTGCCCTTTTTGATGAAACTACAGTAAATAATTTGTTTCTATTTTTTTTTTAATTTTCCAGCTTAAAAATTCTTTCCTTGCCTTTTTTGATTTTGGTGGGGAGATGGAAATAGATTAAAGATTTCTTTTCTAGGGGGGCCTTATTTATTCTAATAATAATAGTTCCATTACCCCCTACTAGCGTGACCAGGTAGGTTACAAGCACACAAGTGCGCAGAATGGAAGTACTAAATGCTTATTGATGGACAGTGTCCCTGTCTTCCACCCAATCTGTTCCTACAAGAGTGTTAATATCTTATGAACTTACCATATTATATCTAACAATTGAGCATTGACAGCATCCCAGAAGCCTCCTCCATGTGTCTTCCCAGCCAGTTGTAATCACCATTCTCACTTCGATCACTGTCAGTTAGTTTTGTATGGTTTTGAACTTCTTCTTACATATATATATATATATATATATATATATATATACTCTTTTATATATTTTTTTATTATATATATATATATATATATATGTATATACACACACACACACACACACACACTCACTCTTTCTTGTCTTTTTTTGCTCACCATAATGGGCTATTGGGATATTCAACCACCTTGTTGCATGTATTTGAATAAGGTTGTGCCCTTTTTTATGGAGGTATAATTGACATAAAACATTGTATTAGTTCCAGGTATACAACATAATGATTTCATATTTGTATGTATTGTGAAATGATCACCGCAATAAGTCTAGTTAACATATGTCACCAAATATAGTTACAAACCTTTTTTCTTGTGATGAGGACTTTTAAGATCTACTCCCTGAGTGACTTCCAAATATGCAACACCATATTACTATATCACACATAGTAACTGTGCTGTACATTATATCCCAGGACTTATTTATTTTATGAGTGTTTGTACTTTTTATTGCTGTATGATAATCTTTGACATGAACACCAAGCCCCTTCCAAATCCATTCTCTTTACTCCTCCCACATTGATTTTTCTCAGTTGGAAACTGATGTAGACACTACCTCTACCAGTCTAAGGCATAAAGCCCATGCTCCTCAGCATTGTGTGGGATGCCTTTCCACCCACCGCTCCAGCCTCATGACCCACAGTGCTCCAGCCCTCACGTTGTACTCAAGGGGTGCCCACTTTGCTTGTCATGGCTCTGTGCCTCACTCCTCTAGAAACTTTCTTACAGACTGCCCTTTCTACACCTGCCACAAATCAGTTTTTCCAGCCTCACTTCACCTAGTATATCAGTTTTAGCTTTATGATTAGGTTTGGCTGTTAAAAGTTTTTAAAAAGTAGAGGGTAGGGAGGTTAGAAGAGACATAAGTTCATGCCTCCTCACATAGGGGAAGACTGAAAGTATGAAATTAAGAGATAGTATCAGGCCTGCATTATCACCAGGGACCCAGGCCCTTTATTTATAAACCATCTCTGAGCAAGTAGTTTCCTGGGAGCCCCACCAAAACCTTCTGCTTATAGCTCATTGACCAGCAAGTAAGGCAGGGAAAAGTAGTCTTTTTCTGGGCACATCACTGAAGTTCTGTTAATGAGGAAGGAGGGAAGCATGGGGATCAGTTAGGCATTAGTGGTCTGGGTCACTCCTGGCTGGCTCCTTCAAGACCCATCTCAGGCACTGTCACCTCCAGAAAGCCTTGCCCATATTCCCAGATGAGGCTCAACACTTCTAGTCTGTATTCTGATAGCAATCTGCACTTTAAGGCATTGTACTGAAATTATTTTTATGTCTTCCCTACTGGACTATAAGATTATAACGAGAAGCCTGTCTGAGGAATCATTGTGCCATATGCCCAGCACATATGAAAACCTGGTAAATGTATGTTAAGCTGAATTCATCTGAAGTTAATAATTTATATGCTCCTCTATGGGCTGGAATTGTATACATATTATGCATATTTCTATCAAATGCCTAACACAGTGCCAGGCACGTAGCCCACCCTTAATGGCATTTATTGATGAATGAATCAGTGGATTATAGTTAAGACTAAAAGGCATAGATGGAAGAAGTCTCTCTCAAAATGCTGCTTCCCCAGCACATTTAAAGAGACAGCTATTCATCAGCACTAATGGTTCCCTTAACAGCAGGACATTGATGAGCAGTAATGAGAGAGGCTTCTTAATCCAGAGACAACATCGAGGGGAAAAAAAGTGAAATCAGTGGCAAACAAATCTAGTTTCTAGAATGTAGAACACATTGCAGAGAGAAGGTCGGCTTGTATATGATGTCTGTAATCCAGACAGAAGCTCCAAATCTATGTCTCTTGACTAGATTTCATTCCTTTACCCTAAAAAGAATGCTTTAGTTCTGAAGAGCAGAATCCAGCACTGTCTAACTTTGCCTGAGTGTCCCAGAAAGGAAGCAGCTTGTACCTAAGACTGAGAACCACATCCTCACTGAGAAGACCCTGAGATCCCTCTTAGTCTCATGCCATACTTGATGGCTTTAAAATAAATCTGTCAATCACTTGTCAGAAAGCCTGTCATTGAGTGTCTTTGCATTTCCGTGTGTCTATGTGTAGACATCTGCTCTAGAGATATGTATGGCCATGTATATATTTAAAGTTAGGCACTCATCTTACAGTGAGCGTGTTCCTCTCCAGAAAGGAAGGCACATCTCAGAGGTGTGCTGGCTTATCTTCTCATATGCACTCTGTACTTTCAAATCCTAATACACACAGCCTCTGGGTTTTTGAGTAAGTAGAACTGTTTAAGCTTCTGCCTAAACAGATTAGAGTGGATGAGAGCAGAAATGAGAACTAGGTCTCCTTTAGTTCTAAAGGAGAAACTTAAAAATATTTTCTAGATTCCCATCGAGAACAAGTCAAATAGGATATACATTTTTGGGTTTTTTTTTTTAACCCCTTGGAGATCTGAGAATGGAAAAAAAATTAAATGAAAAAAAATTTTCTAAAAGTAACAAGTTCTTATTGGAGGAGAAAAGACTCCCATCTATTTTCAAACTTGGTAGGGTAGTAGGAGAAGGAGAAATCTGCCACAGAGGGATGGGAGACTAGCTGGAGTTTTAAAGGACATTTAACAGATACATGTGACCTAAAGTCACCAAGTAGAATCTGAAGACCCAAAGAATGGGTCAAGAAAGACAAAGAATGAGTCTGAACCCCTCAGGAGTGGGTTTGCCAAAGACTGGGGACCAAGCAGGAGAACTGAGAGACATCCCTAGCAGGCACATCATGCCTTCACAGAATGCAAAGCAATGGCTTCCAAAGGTCAGGGGCAGAGCAAGGCTGCTGAGAGAAATACCTATGCATAGGCCTGGGCCCTCACTGAGAGTACTACAGAAACCTCTCAGACGATGAGCCAGGTGTCAGGATACATATAGATCTTCTTTAGTGCACAAAGCCAGGAACAGCACAAGTGAGCAAGAGAATTCCATATAGTGACTAAAAATATATCCAGGCTTAAAACAGGAAGAGATCTCCTGTAGTTAGAAAAGTTGAAACCTAGGGGCGCCTGGGTGGCTCAGTCAGTTAAGTGTCTGACTTCGGCTCAGGTCATGATCTCACGGTCCGTGGGTTCGAGCCCCGCGTCGGGCTCTGTGCTGACAGCTCAGAGCCTGGAGCCTGCTTCAGATTCTGTGTCTCCCTCTCTCTCTGACCCTCTCCCATTCATGTTCTGTCTCTCTCTGTCTCAAAAATAAACATTAAAAAAAATTAAAAAAAAAAAAGAAAAGTTGAAGCCTAGGCTATAAAGAATTAAGAGCTCTCTGGAGTCAGGCCATGTGCAGATTTTTTTTTTAATGTTTATTTATTTTTGAGAGAGAGAGAAGCAGAGAGAGAGCAGGGGAAAGGCAGAGAGAAGTAGACACAGAATCCAAAGCAGGATCCAGGCCCTGAAGTACCAGCACAGCGCCTGATGCAGGGCTTAAACTCACAGACAGCGAGATCATGAGCAGAGCTGAAGTAAGTGCTCAACCAACTGAGCCACCTTGGTGCCCCAGGCCATGTGCAGATCTAAAGCCCTGCTGAAGGGAAAGACCTGATCCTTCCCTCCAAACATTGAAAACTGGTGGTGAACTCAATCTAGCTAAAGCAGCAACAAAGCACAGATACACCTCAATTACACATCACACCAACAGTTTGAAAGGAAAAGAGGTATGCCCTGTCCTGGGAGTAAAATAAATGTCACCTAATTTTGTCTTACTGTTCTTTTACACACAGTATCTGGCACAGAGCTGAAAAATTATGCAAAATGCAAAAAAGCAAGAAAATGTGATCCATGGTCAAGAGCAGAAATAGTCATTAGAAATAGAACCAACCACAGGAATGAGGATAATTAGACACAGATTTAAAAATAACTCTGACAAATATGCTAAAATATATTTTAAGTGATGGAAGCTTTATTTAATAGGAATTTTTTTTACCATAGATATGGAAACCATGAAAAAGAGCCAGTTGGAAGTGCTAGAAATAAAAAATATGTTTTCAGGATTGACTTTTTCCATACGTTAACAGAAAACTAAAGAGCAGAGGAGGTATTCATGATCATGAATAGAGGTGACTATAAACTACTGAAACGGAAATACAAAGTGGAAAAAGTGATGAAAATCAAAAAGACTTAAGATCTGTGGGACAACAACAAAGGGTCTGACATACATACCAAGAGTCATAATGACATCCATCTATAATGATGGATAATTTTCCAAAATTGATTAGAACTCTAAAACACAGATCCAAAAACCGTAACAAATCCCAGGCAGGGTCAATAAGAAGGAGACCATACGTAAACACATCATTGTCAAAATGCTAAAAACTCAAGATAAAGAGAGAAAGCTTATGAGCTACCAGAGGAAAAAAGATACGTTACACACAAGGAACAGGTATGAAAATGAGGGTTGACTTCCCCATCAAAAATAGTGGAGGCCAGGAAAGGACAGAATGACACTTTAAAATATTTAAAGAAAAAAAAATGTCATACTAAAATTCTATATCCCCCCCCCAAAAAAAAACCCTCCTCAAAATAAAGGCCAAAGTAATGACATTTTCAGACAGACAAAAGCTGGCAATTCATCTTCAGTAGACTAGCATGAGAAACTGAAAATGTAGATCAGATGTAAGAGGATAAAAAAGAAAATCCTAATGTCAAGAAGTTGTCATTACCGAGAGAAACAGGCCAGAAAGCAGGCAAGTCCTCAAGAGGAGCCACCATGGTCAGCAAACATACCTGTAAATAAGGTCAGCGGAGCCCCAGGGGCACCACAGCCTGAAGTACATCCCACTCAGGCAGGCCTACTTACAGGAATGAGGACTGATCTTCTAGAACTGTTGTCCTGGTGCTGCCACGGTCTGTATGCGTCACAGGGCCCGAGTTGATGATTCAAAGGGCTTTCTAAAGGATCATAAATATTTGACCTTTGACTGCAAAGTTTCAGTCTATAGGGCCTGAGAAATTGGAATATTCTATATCTGAAGACAACATGGCCAGAGAAAGCATTTAGTAGATGTAATGCAGGTTGATCCACAGGTCCTTCAGACCTTGGTATTTGGTATCTTCAGAAAGAGTTACCAGATCCCAAATGTAGTCTGTCCAAGATCAAGGAGGGGCAGGATATCACATGGTCATTGTAGGATTGCTACTATCTGCTTGGACTCAATTGGCATCTAGCAAACAAGATTCTACAACAGGCTAGGGAGGATGTGGTCAGGACCCATAGGCTGGGCACAACTAGACAATAATAATCCTGAAAGCTGAGAAAGCACGGGCATCCTTGCCAAGGACGGGTGGGGGAGACTTCAGGAAACACACCAGCGGAAGGTAGCACTGACCTGGCACCCGCCTCCCAGAGGAATTCTTCTGGGCACAGCAGGCCACCTTCTCCAGTAATATTTCACCGACCATCCCAGCCAGAAGTGCCTACTCTGACCAGGGAACTCATTAGTGCTCAGTTACCCAGAATTACCATTAGACACTTTTTTCTTTATGTAGTATTTATGTAAGTACGTATCTCTGTGCCTTTCCTGACACTTCTAGTCTGTTGTCATCTGCTCTACACGGGACTTCTAACATCTTTATATTGCCTTGTTTATAGTAAGTGCTCTACGTAACAACCAAACAAATTGAGCAAGACAATTCTGAAGAAATGGAACATTTTATTGGCCTCAGGCTATGGTCTTTGTATACAAGCGATATTAAACTGGTTTTGAACAAAAATCACTGATTATTTCAAGAATGCCAACTTAAGGATGCAAAACATACTCCATGTATTTTTCATTGCTACCATTCTCTAGAGAATCAGAGTAATATTTGCCAGCTACAAAATATTTTAGTAGCAATTCTCAACTAATTCAGCTTATTTTTCAGCAAGTCAACCTCTGCTAACGACATATTACATTTTGATTCTTTTTTTTATATGATTACCCTGGGGAGACCTTCAAAGTAGACCTTTTAATAAGGGTTAGCTATACTGCTGATAGAACATCATGGTGTCAATTCACTTGAGAGGATATTTTTCCAGAAAGACACACTTTAATGACTGGTCAAACATACTAACCACCTTATCTTTGCTTTGGGCCATATAACTAATTTAGATAGTCATTAGCTTCTAGGTAATGGAAGAGCATGTGCTACAATACTAACTGAATACCAAATCAGGCCCTAAAACGCCTCCTCCTGTGGACAGAAAAATGCCAGCTTACAAACCAGAGCTAGCTGGAAACCCAGGTCTTCTCTAGACATTGTGATAAGAATTTTTTTTAATGCCGTATTGTGAAAGTTGTTAAGCATAAATAATCCCAGGCTCACTTTTAATCTGATCTCTCGAGATAGAGTAGACTCTGATTATACTGGGAGAGAGTCTATGGATGCAAATGTCATGTAATGAAGAAGAAAATAAAACAAATCACAGATATGTGGGTCCTTACTGCATGAGTCTCAGCTCATTGCAACCACACCTGATACCTTTGAATGCTCCCTCCTCCACCAGCTCCTGTCATCCCCCTCTCATTTGCCTCCCCAACCCCTTTTAACTCCATCTTCACAGTCTACATCAAAAGCTCATCTTCTACCTGCGCTTTAACTGTGGCATTTTCAAGGGGACCACCCTTGGTCCTTCACTCTTCTCAAGCCAAGTCCTCCTTCCACCCGTCTCATTTATATCTGTGGCTCTCATTCCTGTCTATCATTGATGTACCCCCATCTCTCTAGTGAGACCACTCTCTTGAGCCCCAGGCTGATACTTCAAGTTGCCTACTGGAATTCTCCACTTGGAATTTTCTTAAACACATCAAATGCAAAATCTCAATATTTGAACTCATTTTTCCACCTTTTCCATCAGCCACATGCAAACCTGCCCTAATTCCTCCAATCTCAGCCCTTGCAGTGCGTGGCACCTGTGATCATCCACTGGTGTGTTCTAGACTCTTATCCCCAGTGGGGGATTGATCACTCATTGATTCCAGCTGGGAAATGTTTCTTACATCTATCTCCTCTTTCCTGTTAACTCAGGGTCCTCCTATCCTCTGCCTCAACATCTGCAACAACCTACTTTCATCCTGCCTAGTGTGTCTTCCCACTACTCCATTCTTTATATCACTACTATTCGGGTATGATCATAACACACTCCATTCAGTGATTCCCAGTAGGCTAAAAATCTAAGCTCTCAAGTATGGCCCAGTTTGTGTCCTGAGCCCTCTACCATATTGCCTCACCTCCCTCTCTCCTATTCTTTTGCTGTTCCTGTCATCTCTAGCTGAACCTTGTACTTAACCCACGCTGAGGCATTTCCAGTTCTGGAACTCTCTGTGCTCTTTATGACTCCCAGACCTCTACATATACTGCTGCTACTGGCAAGCAAAACTCTTTGTCCTTCTCTGAGGACAAACTTGACCTTCATTTCTGTACCTAGGAGGCCTGATGAAGGTGAAATATTTATTGAGTTAGTAGTAAATGCTACTAATAAAACATGACTCCTGGTTGCTACATTGAACCCTAACAGCCAGGACTGAATGGAGGGAGCCATAGCTGTGGACCTTCCTAAAAGTCATGCTTTGGAGGTAGAACTGGTGCCTTCCATAGCTTGAACTTATATCCAAGGGACTCTTACCAGCCCACTTGGGGCCTGGAACTTCTATCCCAGCTTGGCTACCTCACTCACCAACGTGATCTTGTTCCCCAAACCTGTGTGGTTATTGGGGTTCAAAGAAATGTTTTCTGACACTCTCTCCTGGCATGCTGTGCTTCCTGTCCTATATCCTTCTAGGCAAATCCAGTACCAGGTGTGACCTATTATAATCCTGTGACTCTAAATGTCCAGCTGGGCCTAAGACCACACAGAGGCATACTGCACCTCCTTCTCCCATGACTCCCAAACCACAGATAATTCGTTCTTCAAGATCTTGGGCAAAGTCACTCTCCTCTGTAAACACACAATGCCCATCAAGCCCTTCTCACCCAGACATAAATAACAATTTCACTGCAACTACTATAACTTCATAAAATACCACAGATGACAGGTTTACATAAATTTTGGTTGTGTTATCTCCAAAGCTAAACAGAAAGCTTCTTGAGGGCAGGATCAACCACTATTCATATATGTTTCTACTCTTCATATACTGTGCCTGCTACATCCTGTGGCCACATAATAAAAGTTGAATGGATGGATGATGGTTGAATTTAAGGAAAGGAGGATTTGGTGGTAAAATGTGTCCTTCCATGTAATTATTTCTGCTGACCCAATTCTAGACTTACAATCTCCCCCTAGGGGGTAAGGCATTGAAAGCTTTTGTTAAACTATGAAGGAGAAAGACGCAAAGATAAACCTAAACTCAATGTTGTAATTATATCCAGAAGTACATTAGCCACTTTCCTGGGACCTTAAAGAACTCTACCTATAAGTAGAAAGTTCTAAACAGAAGTGAGAAAATGAGGAAAAAATTTTGTTTGTGAGGGAGTTCCAGACAGTAGAGTAGAGGCGGGTCTCTGAGAAGCTGGGGGATTGAGAAGACCATTGTGCCCTGGAGGCCCGAAGTTCCAACCATCCCTATAGACAGATCAAGGGATTTAGGAAACTCCATCCTTCTCATACATTTGCTTAGAACCAGCAACTTGCACTTCACTAACAAGAAAGAAAGGTTGACTACATTTGCAGACCGACCCTTGGTGTAACAAGTGCCTAGCTTGGACTGTCTCAAAAACAAACTAAAACCAAATGGATCATTTAATTGACACCATATTCTGGAGTTAATAATCACCTTCAGTGCATTTCTCAAAATGTTCTCATGATTTAGAGAGAGAATATAGCATTTCCTTCAGGCTGCAGACGAGCAGGAAGAGAACCCCACAAAATACCTGCTGTCAAGTTTGATTGGGTTTCCAATGTAATGAAACTGGGGTACAAATCTTACCTGCAATGTGGCAGCCACCTAGGACAGGAGCAGACACACCACATCTGAAAGTGGCTTCCTTTCAGCCCCTCACCCTCCAACAGGAGCCTGGACTACAGGTGACACTGTCTAAGCAAAGAAGGCACCTGCCAGATTTCGAAAGCTCAGCCTGGCCTTAAAGTCACTCCTGGTGGCAGTGGTTGTGGTTCTTGTTTTTATTACTGTCCCTCCTTCAGATAAGCTGAAGGGGTTTAAGGCTCTCCAAATAATTAGTCACTGTAGCTTTAGAAACATACCAAAAATGGATGCTGGTGAGTATAAGGTTTAGACGAAAGTAATCTGAGTCATGGTAACCATGTGCTCCTCACTTTGCCCCAAACCTATGAATTTCTGGCAAAAATTTTTCTCCTTGGACAAGCTTGCCTACCAGCCTGCTGCAGTACTCAGCAGACATGGAATCAGGGTGAGCACGAACCTAATAAACTTACTTTCCATCGCCCTGTAGAAGAAGAAGAAAACAAACATGTTTTTAAGAATAACCTTTGTGCTTAATGACTGAAATGTTTCTGTGCTTTGGAAATGCTCCTTTGCTATTAAATCAAGGGCGATCATCCTTCATTTAAATATAGGAAGGAAATAATTGATGTCTTCACATTACTGAGCATTTGGTCTAAACACTGGCTCTGCAGTAAACAGCGTGCAGACATTTTAGGAGACAGGCAGCCCATAGGAGGTAGACAGACTGCTCCCTCCATCTCAGCAGGGGTCACAGTGCTGTGATAACACGCTTCCACGGTCACATCAGTTGTGCTGATGGCCTATCACTTCAAGCACACCAAACGCCCAATGGAAGTACTTTGCAATTCTTTCTGCTCAATAATTAAAATTTCAATCATATTCTCCAATAATGACCATGTTTAAAGAATGACAACACGTTTTTAAAATCTGTAAGTGGTATGAGAGACACCCGACCTTCTTTAGACAGAGAAGCAGCTTCCCTGGGATTTATTTATGTCCTATCACCAAAGGTTTCCTTAAAGGAGTCGGCCTTTTTTAGCAAAGAAAATTTGAATGTAGGAAAGCAGTATTTGTCTTTTTCCTTCTAATGTGCTCATAACAGGCCATGGTGTTCTATTTTTCTCTCCAGAGTTTTGAGCATCCCAAGTAATTCAGAAGGTAGTCATTTTCTGCATGGTAGTTCAGCTTGTGTCACATAATAGCCCACAACCTTTGAAATACTAAATCACATTTTTTACAGGTCTTTTGATTATTATCATTCTTTTTCCAAATAGCTACAAAGGAAGGACAAAAGAAGACTGCCTTTTTTATTAAAACTTCTGTCTGTGGTTTGCTACAAAGTGTTAGCCCCCTCATCATGAAAGTTTAAATAGTATGATAAAACACATATGAAGCTGGTGATTTCCAGTCTCTGTATTTTCAGATCCAGTCTCTCCTCTAGAAACATATTTGTGCCCAACAATACATTTTTATATTCCTTGCTTGTGCTGTCGGCCCTTTGTCTCAAGCTTTACGTGAAACATGTCTTCTGCACTCAGATTGCACAGCACTCATTCATGCGTCTGTCCATCCATTCACACAACACTCATTCATGCGTCTATCCATGCATTTACCCACCTTCCCATCCATCTATACACTCAGTAAACATGTAGCATCACTGTCCTAGGCACTATATGTAGATACCAACATGGCTTTTGAATTATTTCATGACACCCATGTATCCTTTGAGAATCCAGTTGGTCATCCAAAGGCAATTGGAAGTAAGTCCTACTGAATTACTGACATTGTTGATTCCTTTGAAATTTATGATAGAAATTATTATAGTTCTGTGTTCACTGGAGGTGCATTAAGATTTGATATTAATATATTTTTTTAAGTAGAGGAGCCTGGAATATTTGAATACTATATTGGCATAGCTGCCCATCTTCCCTGTGAAGTGTCTGAGGGAAATATATGTGCAAGAAAAGTAACCGAATAGTTTATTATTAGCTAGAGCTTTATCCCCAGGCCCTATGGGACCACACCAATAAACCAGGTTGGACCAAGTGGAGAACTCCTGAATTCCCCAGCATCAAGAAGAAGAGACCTTGAGTATAAAAAACTCTCAGTGTATATGTGTTAAATGAGCAAACAGGACTGTTCTGTTCTGCCTTGCTCTCACACTGCCTGTCCATGCCCAAACCCAAGTCCCAGGACTCAGCACCCTAGGACCACCACCACCCTTACTCACAGTAAAGGAAAAGGCTCTCAGAGGGTAAGGACTTGGTTTTAATGTCAAACACAACCCCAGGCCTCCTCCAGCCACCACAGTGGTCCAGGTTTGCAGAAGAGAAAAAAGTTTCTGAGCAATGAGACCAGGTCTTCTCCTGAGGAAGCCCCTAAGTTCTCCTGCCACATGGGTAAAAGAGGAAAAAGAGAGGAACACACATATGTGCCCCAAACCCTTTTACTCTGTGACCACTCTTGCAAAGCAGACCAATGGTAGTGTACTCAGACCCAAATCACAGCCTTTCTCTTCTGATGGTACAATGTCTTGCCCTTGATCCTGTTTGTACTTGGGCAGGACTAAAGCCATTGAAGCAGGAGAATGGCGGGAGCCTTTATCACTTCCCCTAGAGGTCAGAAAGAATTTTCCTGAGGGAAAAAAAATATTTTTTGAAATGTTAATTTTGAAATGGAAAAATCCACAAGCGCGCATGACCAAACTAGAAAATTTTCCATGTTTCTTTGCTGTATTTTACCTGCTGTAAATTACCTGTGTTTATTTCTATTGACCTAACGTTTCTAGAATTTCCATGAGACCAGGGACCCAATGTGACTTATTTAGTTACATCAATGCCTACACATATAGGTATCTATAAGAGAGAAATGTTGAGGATATTTTCATTTGAAATTTTTCTACTTACTGATGACAGTTAGTGGGCAGATATAAACAGCAAGTTATTCACTCACCAGATATTCATGGAATGTCTACTGTGTGCAGAGCACTATGCTAGGTGCTTAGAGCACAGCATGTAGAATGAGAACAAACTGACCAAGACCATGTCTTTGAAGGCTATGTTCTAATAAGAGAGACAGAAAATAATAGCGATATATAATATAATGTCTAAAAACCCAGCGTTTTGAAAAAATATATATAGCCCGGTGGGTAGAAACTATGGAGGGCTCGAGACTACTGGGGGAGGCGAGGAATGGGGTAACTTCAGACAGGTAAGGTGATCTCACTGGGAGGCAACATGTAAGCAGAGACCCAGGTGAAGTTAAAGAGCAGATCAAGTCACACGGAAATCCCAGCGAAAGGGAACTGACCTCCAGACAGGAGAGTTGAGCTAATAGAGTTTCAGTAGCCCTGATCTTGCCTTTGGATTCTGCATGCTGGCTTTGGTGCATTCTGACTCACACATCCTAAGCTTCAGTGTAACTTCAAAGCTTCTGCAGGTTTCCCCTAAAATAATCTTGGGCATCATGCAGGTATTAACAAGCTCAAAAATCCAGTTATTAGGAAAGTTCTGGGCTATCATTATCATTTAGTAGGGAGCATACAAGAGAGACCACACCCAAAACCCTGGAAGCTGGATACAAGATCATGAATGGCCTACTTCTGCCTACTCAGTGAAAGAATGGGGAAAGATTTCTTGAACAGTGAAGTTTTCCTCAAAGCCATTCCAATGCCAACCAGTTCATCTCGCCAAGAACTTCAGAGTATGAAGAATTGTCCATCCAACAACCTAAGAGGAACCACAGTTCTTTCCTCTTGTGTGCAGGACCCAGGGGGACCCAGGGAGTGAGCTCACAAGGAATAGGTTGCATGTCATAACTCATGAGGCAACCCATGCTGCCTTTCTATGACCCACGGGGACATCACCAAAACATTGTTGACCCCCCCCCCTCACCAAGCAACATTTATGTGAATTTTTATTTTTAGGCCAAGTTCTTTCCATCTCCTCAAAAAGAAATGAAAAGAAGCCATATGTGGTCTGTGCCTGAAAAACCATTTCTTAATGTATGTACTTGTTGGCAAGACAATTAACATTGCAGACCCAAGTATTTTCTATTCTTCTGTTATATATTGTAGTGAAGAAGAACAACGTGCTTTTAGTTCCTCATTTCACTAAACGGAAAATAAGACATTAATCTTCCTCCCTGAAGGAGAATTCAACTACCAATGGCCACATTACTGATTTGTCCTTAGTAATATGTGTAGCAACTACTAGCCTTCCCAGAAAGAATAATCATGAAGTTTTCTCTCTTGGATTGGAGGGAAGGAAGAAAGGATAGAGGAAGGGAGGAAAGGAAGGAAAGAAAATGAAAGAAAAAAGGAAATCATTAGCCAGGGTTCTCTATATTGCAAAGAATTGACTTCCATGAGAGTGGGGGCTGGCAAGGCTGAATTCTGTCAGGCAGGCCAGCAGTATGGAAACTGGGCAGGAGCTGATGTCTTAGAGCAGAATTTCTTCTTCCTCAGAAAAATCTCAGTTAAGGCCTTTCAACTTGATGAGGCCCACCCATATTATTGATGGTAATTTCCTTTAGTTTTAAAGTCCACTGATTGTATATCTTAACCTCATTTGTAAAATACATGCATAGTAACACCTAGACTGTATTTGGTTAAATAACTGGGTACTATCACACACACATACATACATACACACACACACACACACACACACACACATGTAACTTATGAGAAATTCTATAGCATAGTGGTTAAGAGTAGGAAAGACATAAAGGCAAGATTTTAAGCCCAGAGAGTCTGACTCCAGACTTCTCACTTTTTACCAATACTCAGTACTACTCAGAAGTTCAAGGTTCAAGCCCTTATTGACCACAAGGAATTAACTGTTCTATTGGTTTTTAAACATTCAACAAATGGATTATGTGGATTTGAATGACTTTAGAATTTGTGATTGAATTATCAAATAAAGCCGTGGGAAACATCCATATTTAATTAGAAACATTTTAACAAGATCCATATATGAGTGAAAACATATGACATCTATCTTCCTCTGACTGACTTATTTCACTTGGCATAATACCTTCCAATTCCATACACATTGCTGCAAATGGTAGGATTTCATTCTTTCTCATTGCCAAGTAGTATTCCATTGTGCATATAAACCACATCTTCTTTATCCATTCGTCAGTTGATGGACATTTAGGCTCTTTCCATAATTTGACTATTGTTGAAAGCGCTGCTATAAACATTGGGGTACAAGTGCCCCTATGCATCAGCACTCCTGTATCCCTTGGGTAAATTCCTAGCAGTGCTATTGCTGGGTCATAGGGTAGTTCTATTTTTAAGTTTTTGAGGAACCTCCACACTGTTTTCCAGAGTGGCTGCACCAGTTTGCATTCCTACCAACAGTGCAAGGGGGTCTTGAGAAACTTAACAGAAGACAATGGGGGAAGAAAAGGGGGGAAAATAGTTACAAACACAGAAGGAGGGAGGCAAACCATAAGAGACTCTTAAATACAGAGAACAAACTGAGAGTTGAAGGGAGGGGTGGGGGAGAGGGGGAAATGGGTGATGGGCATTGAGGATGGCACTTGTTGGGATGAGCACTGGGTGCTGTATGTAAGCGATGAACCACAGGAATCTACCCCAAAAACCAAGAACACACTTTACACACTGTATGTTAGCCAATTTGATGATAAATTATATTTCTTTAAAAATATTCGTTGAAAAAAAAATTTAAAAAGGGGCGCCTGGGTGGCGCAGTCGGTTGAGCGTCCGACTTCAGCCAGGTCACGATCTTGCGGTCCGTGAGTTCGAGCCCCGCGTCGGGCTCTGGGCTGATGGCTCGGAGCCTGGAGCCTGTTTCCGATTCTGTGTCTCCCTCTCTCTCTGCCCCTCCCCCGTTCATGCTCTGTCTCTCTCTGTCGCAAAAATAAATAAACGTTGAAAAAAAAATTTCTTAAAAATATAAAACATTTTAACATCTGAAAAATGTGTGTGGCCCCATATAAAATACAGGATTTTACTGAGTCCAAAGATCCTGAGATGCAAATATATTTACATCTTAATAGTTCAAAATTCAGTCAAGTGATTTACCCGCTGGGTGGGAATATATATATATATATAATCTCCTGGGTCAGGGGCTCCATGCTCACTTCACTGAGTTATGGAATTATGGAATCATCATCAGGGCAACTATATGTAGGACTCAATAGATCCTACATGGGTCACCATCAAAGGATTCAATAGATCCTACATGGGTCACCATCAAGAATCTAGTCAGCGCCCGGGTACAGTGCAACCTCATGCAAGCTGAGAAGACAATCTCCAAAATTATATTTTATATATACATTTAATTATGTAATTGTGTGGGATAATGTAATCGTTTCCTTAGTGGTTAATCATCTTTCATCTTTGTAAATACTTAGAGTTAAGTAGAGAAATGTTTAAGAGAATCAAAACTAATACTTTATTGGAGAATAAATTGTAGAACTAATACTTTATTGGAAAGAATTTATATTTACTCAAAATGTTACAAACTTGTAATAAAGGAATGTGCTTAATTAAGGAAACAGGTCAGCCTTGTGACTTAGGTTGAAATACCTAATTAAGTAATTGATTTAGACTTGAGATAATAAATTGAACTCTTCGAGTTTGCAAATAGTATTGAAACTTAAGAGAACTTAAGACTCACCAGATTTACTGATTTATTCACAGGAGTTACTTAAGTCCTCAGAAAAAAAAATGTTTAAATCTGACATCAGAAGTACATAAGATGGGGCACCTGGGTGGCTCAGTCGGTTAAGCGTCTGACTCCAGCTCAGGTCACGATCTCTCGGTCCTTGAGTTCGAGCCCCGCGTTGGGCTCTGGGCTGATGGCTCAGAGCCTGGAGCCTGCTTCCGATTCTGTGTCTCCCTCTCTCTCTGCCCCTCCCCCATTCATGCTCTGTCTCTCTCTGTCCCAAAAATAAATAAACGTTAAAAAAATTAAAAAAAAAAAAGAAGTACATAAGAATATGTGGAACTTATAAACGCAGTCCAAAATACTGGAAGTTGGCACCAATTTTCTACAGAATTGAGAGACTTAATTTTTGAGGGCTCCACACAGCTGGCCAAGAGACAGCAGCCCCCTTATTCTCTTGGTCCTGCTCATTGGCCAGCGGGTGTCGCTGTGTCTGCAGTTCCCTGTTTGCACCTGGATCATCCAACATTTACCTACATTATCCATTACCACTGCCCCTGGAATTGTCTTGCTCATATTCCTGAGACAGGGAATCTGGCCAGAATATCATCTATGTCATGCCACATCACAGGTCACTGGCTACCCACCTAAGGATGACTGAGTAGGCTGCCCTTGAAGCAGAGGCTGTGGACAACAGGGTCCTGAGAGGGACCACGAGCAGGTGACATCCTGAAGGTGTCTTGCCTCAAAGAGTAGTGATGGGCACAGAGAAGTTTTCCTCTGTGCTCTATCTATACTAATAGGGTCATCTATGGAACTTTATAGTCCAAGATCAAGAGGGAGCTGACAGAAGATGATGCTCTCTGAAGGTCTTCTCTTACCTTTTGAGACAAAAGCTGGAAGCCAACTGTGGGGAGGATGAGGAAGGGAAACAGAGGTGGAGCCTTGCCCTTGACACTTCTCCTGGGTGGGTGTGGGGGAGGGAGCAGTGCATTTAAAAGAAAGTTACCAGGGGGGTGCCTGGGTGGCTCAGTCCATTAAGCAGCAGACTCTTGGTTTCAGCTCGGGTCATGATCTCATGGTTTGTGAGTTCAAGCCCCACATTGGGCTCTGTGCTGACAGTGTGGAGCCTGCTTGGGATGCTCTCTCTCTCTCTCTCTCTCTCTCTCTCTCTCCTTCCCCCACTCATTCTCTCTAAATTAATTAATTAATTAATTAACTAAAAAAAATTTAAGGATGTTACCAGTACCCACCAAGGACGTTTGTTCCCCAGGCATCTTTTTTCTGCACTTACACTCTTTGATTCCCTATACTTGTCCATGTAGGATGAAAGCATGGGCATGGATGCTTTATGAACTTGTAAAGGACTATTGGTTTCAAAGGTACCTTCGGCGCGCCCTGCCTCTGCCCCTCCCCCAGCCTTCACCTGTTGCCTCTAGAATGTCAAACCTCTCCTGCAGGTTCTGACTCCTTTGAATCAGAAAGATAGATATCCTAGATAGATACCAGTTTTTCCTGGTTGTCCTCTTCTCTTTGTGTGTTTGTTGGCCAGTTTATTTGATTTTTGCTGTGACTTAGATTTCCATGGCAAGTGAATAGAGAAGAAAGAGATCCCTTGTCAAGCAGACATTTAGCAGGTCATGGCTTAAAGTGTTTCTGAGTCACCTCCTTCCAGAAAATACCCATTCCATGGGGCACATGATGAGCTACGGGACAGTGTGTAGTGATAAATGAAAAGGGTCTTTTTCTTTTATTTTTGTAAACCCTGAATGTTTTTTTTTAATGTCCCCTAATTACTTGTGTTTCAAGTGGTCATTGAAGGTAAGTGACCTGGGTTGCGAGTTGTTTTGCTTAGAAGCCATACTAAATCATGGGACAAAATCCAAACGTCACATTTTGAAACCAGAGTGTTGCTTTTTGATATTGACAGAATTGACTGAGCATACAATTCTAAATTGCAAGTATAAATCAAGTAATTGTAGCAATAATACATAGAGCTTCTTTTCTGTCAGGTTGGTCCAGATCGATAACCACAAACCATTTATCCAAGATAATGTTCTCACCTGAGCCCCGATAGCCTCATTCATAATGCCCATAAGAGAGCCATCCACCCCAGGGTGATGACTGTCTTCTCTGTATCGACCCTTTATCATCTTATTTTGAACAGACAAGATCTCAGACCCACCACCTTTTTAGTGTGACCTTGCGGAGAAAACACTGGGCTTTCTACATTGCACAGAACCCAAAATCACCCTCTGCTTTGAATGCTTTTATTTTCAAGTAGTATGTCCACTCATTCGGGAACGTGAACATGGACTCCAGCTTATAAGGATTGCCCAGCCACTAGACAACAGGGCATGGGAACCGCCAACGGTCCCGGGTGCTTAGCTTCCCAGAAGCGCGGGGAACATCTTTGCAGCCAGAGACATCCAGTATCCCTCCCTCAATAGGATAAGCTGCCCGAAAAAGCCTTGCACATAAAACTGTAATAAAAGTGCAAAGGCTGGGATGGAAAATATATGCGTGAACCTCAGAACAGTTGCTACTAACCTTTTACCTCTTACAAATTTGAAGCATAAATATTCCCCTGCAAAGTCAGCATTCGGTCAGCCTGAGGGGTGGGTACATGAGTGCTTACTGCCTTCGTCTCTGTATTTTCTGTGTATTGGAAATATTTCGTATACTATATAGATCTTATACATGTAAAGACGTGAAGGGAGAAAGAGAAGCGATGGCAGAGGGGTATGGAAGATTTTCCCCAAAACGGTTTAATTATAGGGGCCGTTCCTAAACATAAGCCAATGCACCGAAGAGAAGTTACTCCTACTGAAAACAAAATGTAAATTCTCTTCTACAGAGTTCAGCTCTGAAAGGTTTGGAGAATTATACCGTCGGGGAGTTTAGAAGTGCATTTTAGGTTGTAGCCACAGGAAACCCCAGATTAAGCGTGTTCTAGAGAATTGAAGAATTCAGACACCCAGGGAAAAACTGGTCAATGAACAGCAGTCCCTTCTCTGAGTGAAAAGGCAGCACCAGGTTACCTTCTCAGGGACACTTAGCTGTCCTGAGAGCAGGTAGGATGTTGCTATAGAAACAGCTTGGCGTGGGGTGAGAAGGAAAATGGGATTTAAAACGGGTATTTTCCTTCAATTGAGTTCTTTCCTTAAAAATAATTAAGAAGTCACCTGCTCTGCTCTGGAATAAAAGAAATCCTGTTTAGCCTTACGAAAACAAGCTCACCTTTGCACCTGGGAAGGAGAGACTGGGCTGCCGTGGTGCCCGGAGCTGCAGAGAACAGTTTCTAAGTGCATTTAGACACATTTAGTAGGTTTCTGTGATTGTCGTTTTGCGTGGATGTGGCAGGAAAATGCGTGGATCATGGAATTAAATGGGAATTTAAAGAAATGCAAAGAGATGTCTGTTGTGCCGTGGTAACTTCCCACGCGTACCGCCCCCACACTTGGCTCTTTATTCCGTGGAGGAGGGGGGCTCTAAACGAGATAGGGATAGATGGTTTCATCTGTGCAGAGCTTTAATTTGATAAAAAGGGGAGGCCTCATAAATCACGGGTAGAAAAGAGGCTCCATTTAGTTTAAACTTTAAAGTACAGTTCAGGTTAACAAGGGTAAAAATAGGCTGCTCTAGGAATGGGCATGAATTCCTTCCATGGTACTCAGATCCTGGAAGCATCCTATCCCTGGTATGCTTCTAGACGAAGTTGAAGCTGGCTCAGTCACCAGGCCCCAGGGCACCAGAATCGGGGTTCTTCCAGGGCTTGGCCCTCCTGTGGCGGGTCGGGAGTCCCAAGCCAGACCCCTGTGGGCCACGATGACTGGGCTGGTGCCTCCCAGCTCCTGCAAGTCACACATGGAAACCAAAACCTCCCCCAGAAGACCCATGACCAATGTGACCACGGTGCACCACGGAGCTCCGTGCTCAGCTTCTGCAGCCTTCGTGTCCTGGGTGATAGCAGAGGCCGGAAGCTTCTCCTTTTGTTTGAGCAGCTGCCCTCCTGCCCGCCTCCTGCTTCCTCTCTGGCTCCTTCCCCTGCCCCATCTCCCCAGAGCAGCATTCCAGAACACCAGCCTCCGATCTTTCCCCAAAGAAAAAGGAACTCACTCCCTGGATGGAGGCTGCTCTAGAGAGGCAGTGGGGAGACTGGTGGGCCCATGGAAAGAGGCTGGGTTCAGCCCACTTCTCACCGAGTGATGGGGCCACAAGCCGACCCAAAGGGAGACTGTTGACAGGTGTGGAGTTGTGCCTTGGTCAGTCAGCCTCAAGGATGCGGCACTCATCAGACGTGGCCACAGAACAGGTGGGCCCACAGAACAGGTGGGCCGCAGGTGGTGCTGGCCCATCCATCTGCTGTCAGCCACTGGGACTGCAGCCAATGAACTTAAATGCTTTAAAGTCTGGGAAATGGGTACGGGGGGCCTTGAAACTTAGGAGTGTACCTTTGTTCACTCAGACGTGTCTATTCGCAGGAGAAAGAGGAAGGTGGCCCTAAGATCTCAGTTCTCTGGCCAGAAAACGTCTATCTACCCTTCTTGAACTGGCAGTGGTGCCCTCACTCCAGGCCCAGGTACCCTCCGTCCCCTGCACCCATTCCTGAGCACCGAAAGGTTGTCTCGGGGTTTGTTTCATTGTCCTCTCCCTCCACAGGTCAGGCAACCTCCGAGTGGTTAGCATAAAGTTTGGTTTCCGCCTCTCTCTCTCCCTGATCTGGTCCGGGAGACACAGGTGCAGGGGGACGTGTGCCACCCGCGTGGGCTTTCTTTCTGTGAGGCTGAGCACATCGGGTTGCAGGGGTCATGGGTGTCCGGTGAAGGAGGTACCAGCCTTGACTTCAGGCTGCAGAAGCCCAGCATAGGCACTCCCGGAATCCAGAGTAAAACGCAGGCAGGGGCTACCTGGACATAAACAGATAGCAGGGTGCCCCAAAGACCCTTCCTAGATCAGACCGCACTAACAGTAAATGAAAATGCAGACGAGAGAGTTTGGGGCTTTGTGGGGTTTTTAATAAATGTTACTTACCTTAGCAAAACAGGAATAAATCCATTAGACTGATAACCTACACATACCTCTGGCCAAAACCCCGGGAAGGCTTTTTCTAAAGTAATTGAAATGCAAAATAAATTACATGTAAGGAATCTGCCCATCCAGCATGTCAGGAGTGTCATTTCATCCATCACCAGAACAAATGTCTTCACCGCCACACAGTAGCTCTTGTCCAAAACTCGCTTCTGCTCAGAAGCCCCTGCTCCCCGCAGACAGGCTGAGCACAGTGAATTAGCCTCTCAGGAGGAATTCAGCTTTTCAGAGCACAACCTCACCACATCAATTAATATTTGTGGACCGAATGCCTGCTGTATATGGGCCACTAACCAGGGGGCTGCGGGGACTTTTCAGAGCATGGCAAGCACTAGGTGAGCCGCTAGTTCACAGCCTAAATAGGAAAACAACGCTTGGAAACAGAAACGTCGTTAACAAGTCCACCAGATCCGATGAACTTGGGGGCTTACGCACCTTGCTGGAGGAAGGTTTGGTTGTTTGGCTAAACACATTATGGATCATGTTCTTGTTCATCAGAGAATGTGTCTTTGTGGGGGAGAATCTTAATCATCTCTTAAATGGTGGAGACAGATATGCAGTTGCTGAGAGAGCCTCTTCCTGGCACAAGTTTCCCGAGGGAGCTCAGTGAAGACAGGTGTCTGAGCTGGAGTCCCCACCTCCTGGGGCTTGGTCTGCCCAGTTCCAGCACATGGGAGCCAGACCGCTCACTGGCCCCAGCCGGCCACCCACCCACAGGATTCAACTTGGAACATCTAAAGCCTAAACAATACCTTGTGGTCCATTCACGTTTGAACGGAGTCCTGTATAAATCAAAGATTAACAGACTACTCACACTAGCATTTTCTTACCTTTGTCATGTAAAGTCACAGAATCCTCAGTGACTACAGTTCAGTAGTGCGTTTATTACGGAAGCTGAAGACCACTAAGAGGGGTATCTAGACCAGCAAAATGCTCAGATTCCTCCAGTCTTTCCATTTATGCCTGACTCCGCCTCCTGGATACCAGCATTCGTGGGAGGGATGTTAGCAGCTGGAGCACATTGATTTTCACCAAAGATAATATTGACCAAACATTACTGTGCAGATTTGCAGATTTGCGGGATTTGTAGGGGGGACACTTGGGGAGGTGGGTATGACCATTTTAAAAAGTGCTTGTTCCTATAAATGACTGTTCACCCACCTCTCTCTGGGCCAACTCTTTATGGTTAATAATCTATCCAGTGTGATTTACACACCTGCTGTCAGCTTGATCCTTCATTAAGGCACTGTGGATCTAGTAAGATAATGAGCTTTACCTTCAAGGGGGCATTTAATGATTACCTTTCAGGGAGTCCCTCACCCTGTCCCGTTTCCCGGTGCCTAAACCGCTGCTTTAATTTAGTCAGTGTCTAGCCAGGCCCCCCGCCCCCTTGCACGCAGAGGCTAATGCACAGGGTAGGACTACAGGTGTCAGAGGACCTCAACTTCCTGATTCTAATCCCCAGTCATTTTCTTAACCTGAGCAAGTCAGTTAAGCATTCCGAGGCCCAGTCCCCCCATCTATAAAATAGACATATTAGTAACTACCTAGCAGGGTGGCCACTGGCATCAGTGAGAGAGAGCTTATGTTAAAGTGTCAGCAGGGAAGTATGTAAGTGTTAAGCCTAGCTATTATCTCCAGAGTTAAAGGGGAGAAAGCCCCCCTTTCCGCCTTCTCGGATGCTGTCCTTAAGCATTGATCTCTGCCTTCACCACTTCAGCAGCTTTATCCCGAAAGCATAAATGGGTGTCGTATGTAAGTGGAACCGCTGAACGAACCGCTAAATCACGGGCCACATTCAGCTAGGAACTCAGCCAGCCTGTCCAGGCCAACAAAAACCACCCCTGCTCCAGGGGACCACCACCCTACGAACAGGCAGTGGCCCCCACGGCTCCTTTCCATCTCCATTCCATGGCGGAGGAAAATTCTCCCAGCCACCCCCCACCCCCACCCCTGTCAAGCATGCAGCTGTGGGCCTGACATCCTGTTCAGTGCCTTCGTATTCTCCCCTACGAAAGTACAAGTGGGTATATAGATTTGCAAAAAGATTAAACCTAGGACTTTGTAAATCGTATCGAGGAACGGTTTTGAATAAAGGCTGTTCGTTATTGCCACGAATAGCCCCTTCCACGGATCTGTGCTGGATTTTGAAGTGGGGAAATAATTCCCCTTCAATTTCAGAGAAATCGAAGTTTACTTAAAGATGATTAAAAATCCTTCCGACAGACTCTGAGAAGACCTCTCTCCTGACTGCTGTAATTTTAAGTAATTCAGAGCCATTTGGGCGCATGTATGTGTATTAAAGTTGGGATGAAAATGAGACTGATCGGTTCGGCCACGTTATCTCACGGAATTGCGTCATATGTCTCCATAGACGCTGCAGTGAGCATCAGACACTCACGGGCATGGCTTCCCATTGGAGACTCTACTAGGGCTGTCTGCTTAGCAGACTGTCACCTGGAAAAGACGTGGCCCGTCCACTTCCCTGAGAGATTATTCCTCCCCAGGAGCACTCCGAGAGTCAGCTGCTCCAGAAGTAAGGTGGGGAGACTCAGGACGGATCAGCCCTCGGGCACTCAGTTACCAGCTTCTCAGCACTTCCTGGGGCCCCTGACGTTCATTGTCTGGCCGCCCAACCTGCACCAGGGACACAGCCCCTGTCACTCTGGGAAAGCCCTGGAGCTCTCAAGACCCCAGGCTCTTTCTGGAACTCACAAATCAATAAAATTAATAAAAATATGGACTACTCACAAGACTTCCAACCAACACCTAAAACTGAGATCAACACGTGCTTCCTTTTCAATTGGATCGGGGATGACTCAGCCTGGTGCTTTTCTGGGGAGCTGAGCTGTTCCCCCAGGCCCTCCGTCACGTGGCTCTGTCCAGCTCCTTCCCAGGGTGTCAGCCACTCCATCACAGTCATCCCCTTTCTGCCTTTGCTTGACTAACCTTCACCCCCAGGGCCCCTGATGCTGTTTAGCTGGTTTAAAACCAAAATCCTTCTGAGGTGCTTTAAGTTTAGAACAATTTTTGTTAGGAAAATCCTCTGCATCTTTACCAATGAGATTTTTCAAAAGTGAGCCCCTCTTTCTTTTTGTCTTTCCACTGACATTTTCCATCTTAAATTTTTCTGGAGACGCCATCAGGTCGGCCCTCTTACCACATTAGCCTCTGATTTGTATTCTGTGAGGTGCCGGTCTTTAATATTCCAGAAGACAAATAAAGAACCAGTGGAAAACCCAGATCCATTCGACTTTCTGACTTCGGTGCAGAATGGTGTTAGGGAGCCATCAAGAGCTTCGGGTGGGACTGGAAATTTCTCTTGGGTTTTGAAAGGGCAATTTAGTTCCAAGCAATCTCAGAATGTGTTTCTGACAGATACGTTATGAATTTTTAGTGCCTCACCTCTTGTCTGCCTCCCAGTCCGTGAGGTGGAACCACGACTTTTTTTTATTCACTTCCAGCCACTGCCAGACCCTGGAAAACGACTCCGGGTCTGAGGCTGCCTCCTCCCCGAACAACTCTATTTGTCTTGAGGTTTGGCCCTACACAGTGGCAGCTTCTGTGTCACGCAAGGCTTCTCTCCACCTTGGTCTCAGACACTGTCGACATTCAGGCCCAGACAGTTCTTCGTGGTGGGGGCAGTCTGTGCACTAAGAGGTTTAGCAGCATTCTTGGCCCCTACCCACTAGAAGCCATTAGCAACTCCTGAGAACCAAGAATGTCTCTGAACATTGTCAAGAGTCCCCCGCCCCTGGTGTGGGAGTGCGGGGTGCGGAAGCAGGCAATATCTCCCCGGATTGGGATCTTGTGGTACAATGGAAAACCCCCAGTCAAAAAATACTGATGCTCAAATTCCAGCTCGAGTGCCCTTTGGTTGGGTGACCTTGACCGCATCTGTGAGAGCTCAGGACCCCCGTCTCAGGAAGGGGCTGTGAGAATCCAGCCAGAAAATGTGGTAGGTTTCAGCGTGCTTGTCCACTGAGGCCTGATCTCCCGTCCTCTGTTTTTTAGTTAATGGTAAGGATTATGTTAAAATGTGCGGTAAATAATGAAAATCCAGCTTTTTTATTTCACCAGAGGTATGCTCCTAGCCCTTGTGCACAAACTGGTTTAGTTCAGGGTAGATTTAATGCTCTTGGAGATCTTGCTTTATCATCGGAAAGGGAAGATGTTTAACTTCAGGTGGTATCTTTTATGTGCCCCTCGATAGCTGCTCCCACGCAGTTAATGGCACCCAGCTAATTATAGACGGAGTTGCCTTCGGGTTGTAAACATAGCTCTGGGTGATTGCACACTTTCATTTATCCGTCCTATTTGCATTCGCTCCTATTTGCATTTCTACGTCTCCCACAGCTGACACTTGTTGTTTAATTTTGTGATTCCAAAGCACTTTTCTGATTGCTCTACGCCTACTAGAAAGGCTCCCCATCAGGCGAGTCTCTGGCAGCCTCCTCCGGCTCTGCCCTCTTCATTTCTTCCCTGCTTTTGGAGGGGAGCCAGTTGTTGGGGGACTCACATCTGCTGCGGAGCCCGGGCATAATGAGTCATTGTTCTTCTGAGAAGCTCGTTGGTGGCAGCTCCCTTTCAGCTGCGACATTACACGGGACCTTGTCTCCTTTTTCTCCAGAGTACACCTGGGGACCCGCTGCATTTTGTTATAATGACAAGAGTCACCTTTCTTTCTCTCTTACAAAGTGAGATTGACCTTCCTTCTGTCTCTGAAAGAAGCACAATTTAAAAAACAAAAAGTCTGAAGCAATCAGCTCCCGTAGCCTAATCTGAAATTACTGAAACAAAAAATTCCATTAAGAATTTAGCCCTGGCGCTGAGAACAGGCGACCTCTACCTTTTTAAGCCTTTCATGCCTTTCTGTTTCTTAAAATAAACAAGACAGCTTCGTGTGTCCTGCTTTCTGCAAAAGGTGTATCAGTGAGTTGAATAAAATGTGTGTCGTTAGTTTTCCCAAGCTACTAACACAGAGGGCGTTGCTCAAAGGAGCCATATGCATGACGAGCATTCGGATAGCTAATATCTGATTGCATTTCTATAATTTATTAATCCTGTAAAAATAAAAGCCATTGTTTAGTTTTCTATTTTCTTTTCTATTTTCACACGAGCCCTGGATTGGAAAGTTCCCTGTTTCCCCACGTGCCCTATTCTCCCTTCCTGCGGGAATAACAGACAGCAAGCAACCTTGTGGGTACAAAGTGTGTTGCTCATCCTGCCTGCTGTATATAAAGTTTAATGGGACTCTCCGTGTAGACAAGTTTGTAAGAAAACAGAAACATCACCAACTCTACATGACAGACAAAACCTCTAGGACGGACCAAACTCCCGCCCCCCGACACCCGCCCCCCGGGTGGACTTTTCAGATGTTGTAGTATGTTTGCTTTGCTACCCCCTAACTCAAGGAACGTCACATTTCTGCCCTAGATACAGTCACCCTGACTTCACTCATCTTCAAACAAGTTCTGTATTTAAACAAGTAACGGTGTGGATGCTTATGTTACCAACAGTAGCAGGTAGTAAGTATGTGGACAGACTTAGACGCACGTAATAGCTGTGTCCATTACAGGAGGAATAAGGAAACGTTTATCAATCAAATAGTCAAAGCAACCTGCCTATAACGGTCACACTAGTGTTCCTATTCGGGGGGGGGGGGCGGGGGGCGGGGAGGAAAGCATTGCTTATTTAATATTCGTGTAACAATCACTTCTGAAACATGCTGTCCAGATATGCAATATGCATATAGTCCACACACAGACTAGCTCGGTTGAGGTGTGGTTCGTAGGCAGAGTATAACATTAATATTTTGAGAAAGGCATTATTTTAATTTTCATTTATTAACACATGCGTACATGATGGCAGAATTAAAATGCTTATTTTTCACACAAGGACCATCCCAGCTCAGCCAAGCTTGCATTCTTTGGTCTTACCCTGTTGACTTTCTCAAGTCAGAGGGAGTCTCTTTCCGGGAGACCCACACTTCAGCCCAGGACTAACTTCCCAGTGGAGAGTCCGCTGGACCAGTGCGGCTGCCTGAGCTACTATCCCTAACATAAGCACCCACACCCTTACTTGACAAGCCCTGCTCCCAAGCTCACAAACCTTTTCCCCAGCCCCCTGCCAAAGCCCCCATCCTGAGCGGACTCCGGGAGACAGGATACAAACCCCTTCTTTATTATATGAAGGATAAATATTCATTTATAAATACTAACATTTGTAAAGCTTTTTGCACAAATTAGGAGCTCGACGCTCTTTATAAAACAACATTAACAAAATTATTTCATTTACCTTCACGCTAACCCCCCGTGTGAGGAACTAGTGTCAATCAGGCGGGATGCATAAAAAGTGTGGGTTGATTAAACTTAGGTACAACTATTCTGGGAATTTTCGAGGGCAGGGGGGAATTTGTAACCACCTATAATGTATATCAAAAAGGTTGCTTATAAAATGTTCTCCTGCGACATCCTTTATAGTGAAATAATCTCTCTTTTTTTCTGGCAAACCTTTAAATTCAACCCAGTTTACCTTTGTCATATCAAACTGCACCAAAGTGCAGATATTATTTCTTCCTGTGGTGTCTCACCCAGCCCTGTCAGGTCACATTAACCCAGTTACCAGTGGAACAAAAACGCAATTGGCCAAAGGTTATATTTCTTTGTCATGAGCACAAGAGAGCAGGAGAACATGCCAGACGAGGGCTTTCAGCAAATTACAGCCAGGATTTGGGTTTCTTCCCAGTATTCTCCAGCCTACCCTCCCTTCTCTCCCAGAAACGCACACGCCATGTTACCCTTGGTGGGGTGTTTGCCAAATTCATGTTCTGCTTTGTTTTGTTTTGTTTTGTTTATTTTTAAAGATGCATCTATAACAGAAAATGCTGCTGAGTTTACTTCAGCATGCCAAGCAATTTAAGAGGCGCTTAGAGATTTCTCGTGTAATTACGCGTTAGAGTTTTCAGAGAGCTTTGCTATAACCCTCAGGAGATAGGCTAAAGGTGTTTTGTAAAGCCTCACTTTACAGATGAGAATACTAAGTTCCAGGGAGATGGAATGACTCGCCCTGCAGTTACGTGTAGTAAAATAAAGGCCCCAATGTGTGTTGATTCTAGAACAGTCTACATTACGGTTGAGTATTAGAGCTCACTCGGAGAGGATGCTGTCTGGAGGGACTGGGGCCCCGTTTCTGGGGTTGTTCTGACATCAAGAAGAGTCTGGGTGAGAAGCAGAAAAGCAGGGACACTGTAACAAGTGTGAGAAGAGGCAGGCAGGGTCCAGCCCCCCCACCACCATGGACAGCAGGTGTTAGCCTGCCCCCCCCCCACCATGCACAGCAGGTGTTAGCCTGCCCCCCCACACCATGCACAGCAGGTGTTAGCCTGTCCCCCTACACCATGCACAGCAGGTGTCAGCCTGCCCTCCCAAGCACAGCAGATGTTAGCTTGCCCCCCCATGCACAGCAGGTGTTAGCCTGCCCTCCCCATGCACAGCAGGTGTTAGCCTGCCCCCCCATGCACAGCAGGTGTTAGCCTGCCCTCCCCATGCACAGCAGGTGTTAGTCTGCCCCCCCCATGCACAGCAGGTGTTAGCCTGCCCTCCCCATGCACAGCAGGTGTTAGTCTGCCCCCCCAAGCACAGCAGATGTTAGCTTGCCCCCCCCCATGCACAGCAGGTGTTAGCCTGCCCTCCCCATGCACAGCAGGTGTTAGTCTGCCCCCCCCATGCACAGCAGGTGTTAGCCTGCCCTCCCCATGCACAGCAGGTGTTAGTCTGCCCCCCCAAGCACAGCAGATGTTAGCTTGCCCCCCCCCATGCACAGCAGGTGTTAGCCTGCCCTCCCCATGCACAGCAGGTGTTAGCCTGCCCCCCCCCCATGCACAGCAGGTGTTAGCCTGCCCTCCCCATGCACAGCAGGTGTTAGTCTGCCCCCCCAAGCACAGCAGATGTTAGCTTGCCCCCCCCCATGCACAGCAGGTGTTAGCCTGCCCTCCCCATGCACAGCAGGTGTTAGTCTGCCCCCCCCATGCACAGCAGGTGTTAGCCTGCCCTCCCCATGCACAGCAGGTGTTAGTCTGCCCCCCCAAGCACAGCAGATGTTAGCTTGCCCCCCCCCATGCACAGCAGGTGTTAGCCTGCCCTCCCCATGCACAGCAGATGTTAGCCTGCCCCCCCCATGCACAGCAGGTGTTAGCCTGCCCTCCCCATGCACAGCAGGTGTTAGCCTGCCCCCCCAAGCACAGCAGATGTTAGCCTGCCCCCCCATGCACAGCAGGTGTTAGCCTGCCCTCCCCATGCACAGCAGGTGTTAGCCTGCCCCCCCAAGCACAGCAGATGTTAGCCTGCCCCCCCATGCACAGCAGGTGTCAGCCTGCCCCCCACCATGCACAGCAGGTGTTAGCCTGCCCCCCCAAGCACAGCAGATGTTAGCCTGCCCCCCCATGCACAGCAGGTGTCAGCCTGCCCCCCACCATGCACAGCAGGTGTTAGCTTGCCCCCCTCCATGAACAGCAGGTGTTAGCCTGCCCCTCCCCACCATGCACAGCAGGTGTTAGCCTGGGATAATAGCAGAGAGAAAGGAACACACAGGGAAATCCCTGTGAACTTCTAAGTAAATCATCTTTTCCCCCGGATGATTTATGGCATTGCTGAGCTGGAATCACAGACTAACACAACCTCTAGGGCAAAGGAGCCAATGAAGAGAATGCTTGCTAACAGAATGGTACGAAGCAGGGGGTCCTCAAATTATTTTCCCTGCACACCCCATACAAAATTTTGAAAACCGTGTACCTCCTCACAAGCATTTAAGTTCATCTGTACATTTCTTCCTAGGTGTTTGCAAAAAAAAATGACATTTCTTGAATGTAAATACTGACCTTTTTTTTTCCAAGAAGTAAAATAGCACTCCTTTGAATGACTGAAGTAGGATCTATACGCTGCAGGGATTCGATATCCACATCACTCACTTTATAAATATGTGCACAAGATCTTTACCAGGGAATTCTCATCATGCCTTTCACTCTGGCATTCCCAGTCCACTCCCCACCCCACTCCCCATCCCCAAAGCACCACGTTTTCATGTTGGAAGATATTTAATGGGTCACCTAGTATGTATCTCTGTTACCAGAATATGTGCAAAATTTTTAAAGTCTTTAAATTTCTTTAGAAACAGGATGTTCTACTGTTATTATCTTCCCTGGGTTCTCATTAAAATGATTAGTACTAGGGGTGCCTGGGTGGCTCAGTCAGTCAAGTGTCTAACTTGTGATTTCAGCTCAAGTCATGATCTCACACTTCCTGAGTTCAAGCCCTGCATTGGGCTCTGGGCTCATAGCGGGGAGATTCTCTCTCCCTCTCTCTCTACCCCTCCCCTGCATGCGTTTTCTCTCTCTCTCTCTCTCTCTCTCTCTCTCTCAAAATAAATAAACATTAAAAAAATTAGTGATTAGTTCTACACAATCAAAACAACAAGAATACCTTGCAAATTTTGATGAATAATCATCAGACAAAAAGTCAAATGTCAATGGTAATGCACATCTGAATGACATGAACAAATGCTATCAGCCTCTGGGATGAGGGAGAGTTCAGTGCAAATTCTTTTTCTGTATTTAATTTTTATTAATATGCACTAAATAACTTTGTTCCTATGAGTAGATTATAATAGAAATCTTTTCCTAGCAGTGTCATTCCATTTTAAAAAACTCATTTGCAGGTATATGCCAGAAAATGCCATAATGGTCTATCATCAAAAACTATTTTTAATTTTCAAATTTTGGGAAGCAAACAATTAGAAACAAAAGAATTTATTACCCAGCCAGCATAGTAACACACGCTTTCAGTTTCTGGGAAGTATACCAAAAAGGCTTTATGAGGCTCTAACAAGTAACTATTAATTATACCTTTATTTTGTAAATTTAGAAATCCTTTGTTTACTTTAATATATTCAGAAAGGACTGAAAAAAATCTAAATATTGTTATTTTTAATATACCTTTGCCAGTAAAATCTTTTGATGCAAGTATTTGGCAAACTCAGTCCTCATCATCAACCCAATCAACAAGATCGGACCAAGTGGATTTATTTTTTGATGTAAATAACCATGCTAATATGAATTCCGAAGAACGTTGTGAATGTCACTAAAAATAGATATCCACCTCGCAAGACATATTATGAAACTCAGGATCAGAATGACAGTGTCTGTTAATTTAACCATTTCATAATGCTTAAGAAACAAGAATAAACTATTCTGGTACTAAATTTGTAATAAAGGAATATTATATGTAGGTGAAATTATGCTGTTTATGAAGCAAGGATGGCCTGGAATCCCTTGATATTGCCTGTGTGTGCACATATTAAATGCATTTTGGTGTTAAGCATCTGTGAATTATTAAGAGCCATGTGCAATAATTCAGAAATGACTCCATCAATAATCAGACTTTTTCTATATATTTAAAGAAAGGCATATAGGTATGTATATATGTGTATATACATATATAAAAATATATATGTATATTTCTGGTTCAGCAGCCAGCATATCATTTTTTTCGTTAATAGGAGGTGGAAATAGTAAACACCATAATATGAAATACAGTGAGTATTGACTATTCTTAAATATTTTATGATATGATTCAAAATAATACAGGTTTTGGGGTGCCTGAAGTTTCAGTCAGCTAAGCATCTTGATTTCAGCTCAGGTCATGATCTCGTGGTTTGTGGGTTTAAGCCTCACATCAGGCTCTGTGCTGACAGTATGGAGCCTGCTTGGGATTCTCTCCCTCCCTCTCTCTCTGCCCCTCCCCTGCTTGTGCACTAAATCTAAAAGGAGCCACGTCAAATTTTATCTGCAGATTTGATCCAGTACAAAATGTAAAAACTTGATAGTCCCTGAAAATATTTAAGTTACATTGAAAAGAATGAGCTGCTTCAACTGTTCAAAATGTCTTTCTTTCCAGCTAGTGTTACACCCTAGGAATGAGTATTGAGACTTACCCATCATAATTGCTTACATTGAATACATGGGGGGAAAGCCATTTCAGCATTCAGTAGTTGTCAGCCATTTTCTCTCTTCACTCAGAATCCTCCCCAAGAGCAGTGCATTTACTGACAATAGGAGAAAGAAAAGGTTAAACCATTAAACAAAAATTGGGCCGAATCTGCTTTCCTCCCCACTGCCCACATTCTACAATATGCCCGAGTTTAGAACATCCTAATGAGGGACAAAATTCCCCATATAGGTCACCTGCTCCATGCTTAACTGCAATTTCTAGAAGACCTGGAAACACCTCAAGTGCTAAGGTGGGTCTTTCATGCCTGATTATTTCCTCAAGGAAGCTTTGCCCAACCAAAATAGATTTTAGAATCATCCTTGTTTGGTGCCCAGGAGATTTTTTCCACCCCAGTAGTGAGAGTGCGGAAGGTGAAGGTGTCTTGCTTTTGCAAAGTAGAAGAAGGGCTATTTTTAAAAGAGGAACGTGGGAAAGGAAAACCCACATGAGGCCAGGATCCAGCGCACCCAGAAATGGAGCCTCTGAAATGGATTCCCTTAAACTCGTTGTGCTTGAAGAGTCTTCTCACCGTGCCCCAGGGGTCCAAGGTCACTTGTGTAAGCGCCCTCAATGGTGATGCTGTTGACCCAGCGAGGCTCACAGGGGCCTGTGGGAGACCAGAGGTGGGCAACTCCAGTACCTGTTTGAGTCCAGGCCGCCTGGAGGTCATCACTGCCGGGTGTCAACTGATGTCATTGTCATGGTTTCACCCACAGACCATCGCCATGGTTTCGCCACATCTCAGAGCTTCAGAGCCACAGCTGGAAGGGACCCAAGACATCTTCTGATACAGATCTCTGATTTAAGAGATGAGGAAGCAGAGGCCTGGGGGCTCAGTGACATGCCAGCCAGAGTGAGAGGCCCATCTGGGGCACCCTTTTGAGCATGCTCTCTGGATTCTGGGTTGCTGATGGATGACACCAAAGATTAGAGTCATCTGGCAAAGGAGCTCCTTGCTCCCAGCACTTGGACTCTCATTTCCAATTAGCTGCTGACGGATGGGGACCACGGGAATATCCCAGGGGGACCTCGGACTTTAACTACTTTGTCTAAATTACTAACCCAGCCTCTGAAGCATTTCTCAGGAGCATTCTGAGGAAAAAGAAGATAGAAATAGATTTTTGCACTCCCCCTTTTTACTGTATATTATGCCATATGTGTTTAGGAATAATTCATTGAGGAATGAAAAATTATTTTCAGTATTTCCCAATTTTTTTTTGCAATTGGTCCTCTATTTCAGGTATCAGAGCTAAGGCCAACACCATGCATAGTAGGATAATCAATTAACCACACTCTCTGATAATCCCTGATTATCTGATGGTCACTTGTAGGAAAGTGTTTGGGGGTGGAATAAAGACTCCAAACAGGAATAGACTGAACAACACTCGTGCCTGACAGATCCCAGAGTTGGGAAATGAAGGTCCAGCTCCTCCATGGGTAACAGAAGGCTACTTTTTTTCTCCCTCCATCAGTGCCTCCCAGTAGCCTTGAGCAGTCCTGTCTAAGAACAGAGGTAGAGTTCTTAATGGTCTTCTGACCTAGCATCCTACTTCGAAAGAAGCCAGAATACAAAGTAGAGAAATCTCCAAAGGTCTCTCACATTTCTGCATGATTTGCAAGAAGAGGCACAGACTATCTTTCCAAGGATATTTGTACAGGGGTAGTAATACTATCCCCTTCCAGAGCAAAGGGTAAGTTTGCTTATAATAAAGATAGTATCTCCCTTTGAAGATAAGAGCAGTCTGGCTCACTGCCTGTTATAAAAGACTTTGGATTCTCTAAGCTCAGGGTTCCCCACCTGTAACACCCACTGCCCATGCAGATACCACCTGGGTCCACCTCATAGCACCCTATGAGAGCTGGGATTTGGAGGATCAGCACAAGAATAAAGATATCACTGTGAATAATACATGATCCTTTGTCTCTGACCCAGGAGTCTCTTATCTTCTGCCATGATCCATGAATCTAGGCCAGGCTAACTTGTTAGGTTTCGGGGAGGGCCAGACTTCAGACCCTCTTGACAAGGGTCAAGTTCTTGACAATTCAGTTCCTGACAAGAATTAAAATGCAGTTTTCTGCCGATAGCATTTCCAGTCACTCAAACACTTGTCCTCACTAGGGGACAATTGTTCTGCCCACAGAATGAGTCCAGAACTCACCTTCCTCCTGCATACCCTTAGGCCTATGCCTCTTCCTAGACTCCTTTTCCCCATTAGTCAGCTGTAGCCTGGACCTGAGACCTGCCAGTGACTGGTCTCTGTGATTCACAGGACAGTGACTTACCCTCCACATTCACAGTCTCCCAATTTCATCTCACAGATCTTTTTCTTGGCTGCGCCCTGTCTCCTCCATCCCTACTCTGCTCTGCATATCCCACCTGAATATCTCAGTAGCCTCCTGTCATAAAATGTAGCCTCAACCCCCCAACCACCCTCCGCAAGCCACCAGAACCTGCATGCAGCTTTGTGCTGGGACTCAGCTCCCTGCCCTGCACCTAACCAGGATCTTGGCTCCAGGGATCAGCCCACCGCCCCATGTGGCACACTTTGGCCCTCCCTCATCCTTGCATCCTGTGTCCCATACCCACACATAAGCAACACTCACACACTATTTTATTGTAATGACCTGCTTACTTGCCCACACCTGGCGATCAGCTCCCTGAGGGCAGGAACCTTGCCTGCCTTGTCCCCAGTATATCCCACACTGAGGCCAGCACCTGGCATGCATCACACACTTGGTCAATATTTGTTGGGTGGATTTATAAATGAGTAAATTGGCAAATGAGCAAGAATGCAAATGTTTTCTCTTATATGCCATGCAGTGTGATACTGGTGATCAGAGCATTAAGGGAAAGGTATATATCTCAGGGCATGTTCAAGGTCAGTAAATGGTCTGTCTGTAGGTGTCCTGCCTAAGGGAAGTATCACTTCAGCACATTTTAAATGATCTCTTGGTCATGAGCAAAGTTGCCCCCCTTCTTGAACAACAAACCTGTATAGATATGCCACCATTCCAATCTTAGGGCATAAAAGTAAACCTGACCATCAGGAAGAAGGTGGGGAGGAGCCAAGCACCCTGGGCCATGGGTCAGCTCATGCTATAGGCCTGGTTAGCAACACTGGCAGAATGGCCACATAGCGCTTACACAGCCATCTTTCTAAAAAAAAAAAAAAAAAACAAAAAAAAAAAACATGGTTTTAAATATGTGCATGTGCACACACACAAACACAAGAAGATGGAGGTCTTCAAAGGTAGAAGTACTCAGGTAGAAAAATAAAAGAAAAATATGAATGTGTGTTTCATTATGAACCTTAATATGTGTGGACTGTAGATTGTTGAGTCGGGCAGGAACAGTTGATCGCAAATTACCCTTCAGACACGGGAAAACACAGAACACAGCAAACCCTCTAAATGACCAAACACAGCCATAGTGCAACACACTTAGAAACAGAAGAAGGCTCAATGACCCTTCTGGTCGCTGCCCTGGAAGTGGTCACCAACGACACCGTCTGTCTTCCTTCGATGCTGGTGTGGCTGATGAAGGCAGCAGAGCCCAGTGATTCACAGGGTTCCATCCACTTCCCCGACCCCAGCGGTGTGAATAGCCCCTCTGTCCATCTCTGCCAGCCCCAGCAGGAATTTGACACCTTTCACCATGAGATGTCGTTAAGTCATCACCCTCTGTATGGAGACACACTGGAGTCCTTTGATAAAGGGTTGAATTCTTTTAAAGCAATTATTAATGTATTTCATTCAGAATGTTAGTAAAGAAAGAACTTGGCCTATAAGGCACTGGGATCAAGATTTATGATTTTGAGGAAATGCTCCCCATTGTACAAGTACCAGGGTGTAATGTTTGGAGAGCATCACTTACAGGTGAACCAAATACCAAGCTCCATGGAGACTCACTCAGGCTGCCAACAAACCCCCTTCTGCAATGATGGGCATGTCCCCCTCTGCTAGGACCTTCCAAGCACCTCTCCAAACCAAAAACTTCTTTCCAGTGGTGGACACTTCTGCTTTTGGGTGCATTGATAGGATTTGTCTTAGTCTGAAATAGTGCCTAGACAGAAGTGGTTTGCTTCATGTATGAGAGGAGGCAACACAAACCGCTGAACACAACCTATGTTAATCTGCACATTGCAAGTGAAATGGGAGACTTGTTGAAAGGCCTACAGTTTATCCTTCCATGATGTTCGTTAAATGCAACTATTATGGAGGACTTTGTGTATCAATCTGAATACCTCCAGGCTCACCAAACACCTAAATGTAGAAAACAGTGGAAGCTAAGCAACTCTGTCCTTAAGACAGATAAGTGACAGACGATAGATGGATACTAGATAATAGATAGGTGATAGATATCTTACATCCGTATCTCAAAATGCCTTGTAATTACGTTTCACATGTCAGATTTCATGTAATAATTGCTAATTATTAGCAACTCAGACAAGAGATAGGCTTATGATATTGCCCCTTAAATTCTGTGGCTTTTTCAGTAATTCAGAGGAATTTTAAAAAAAAAAAAAAAAAAAAACCAACTCACTGAGCCAGTCCTATCTGAGTTCTCTCCCAGCTGAGTCTTCTGTCAGCTGGTACCTTGGGTAGCTTATACAACTTTTTTTGGAGTTTATTTATTTATTTTTTGAGAGAGAGCATGGGCAGGGAAGCGGCAGAGAGAGAAGGAGAAAGAGAACCCCAAGCAGGCTCCGTGCTGTCAGTGCAGAGCCTGATAGGGAGCTCAAACCCATGAACAGTCAGATCATGACCTGAGCTGAAACCAAGAGTCAGAAGCTTAACCAGCTGAGCCACCCAGGTGCCCAAGCTTATTCAACTTCTAAGGCCTTGGATACTTAGAGGCAGTGGGTATTTCATTTTCTCTCTTCCTTTTTACTAATTTCCTTTCTCTTCTCTTCCTCTTTTTGAATTCGTTTTATTTTTAATTTTCCCCTCCTGCCTCATATTATTTTCACACCCCTACAGCTTGTATTCAGACTCTTCATTAATAACCTGGATAGCTATCCCTCATCCTCATTAACTCCCCCTGAACATCCCACTTGGGAACAAATTACCATCATCCCTAGCCACTTCTGACACCAGGGACTTGTCTTCAGAAGGATGAGGGGACAGACCACTGTAGCTCACAGAAATCCTGTGGGCCCACTCATCTCCTGAGGAACAGAGGCACCATGTGAATGTGAAGAGATTAGTGCATCTAATGAGTTGAATCTGTATTATACGTACATAAGACCATATTGTATAAAACATGAACTCTTGCATGCTTGAACAAATGAGTCTCCTCACAATCCTTTAAGAACGTGTCTGCCCCAAATGCAGTTGCATTCTTGACTTCCATCAGAAGATAGTTCACTGGGGAGTGATGAAACACCTTGCTTTGTCTGAGACAGAAGTATAGCTGTAGCCACTAGTCCATGGTCTGGTCTATCAAAAATGAAAAGCAAGTAGGGGCGCGTGGGTGGCTCAGTCGGTTAAGCCTTCGACTCTTGATTTTCGGCTCAGGTCGTGATCCCAGGGTTGTGAGATCAAGCCCCATGTAGGGCTCCGCATTGGGCGTGGAGTTTAAGATTCTCTCTTTCTCCCTCTGCCCCTCCCCAACTCACGCTCTCTTTCTAAATAATAATAATAATAATAATAATAATAATAATAATAATAAATGAAAAGCAATTAAACGGAATCACTGCCTGGATTCTGATCTCAAAAGATGAGGGATATTGAGAGACTTTGGGACTAGCCTTGGATACAGATTGAGCCACAGACCTAAAGCCATCTCTCCCTGAAGCTCATCTAGGTGCCTGATGAATAAGCCACTGGAATCTTTTATGATGGATCGTGATAGACAAGAATAGCAAGAGTTACAAAATTTCATATGGGATTTTAATGTATGCAGTGACAATATTCCAGAGGCCACATTTTGATGGGGGTGGGGCGGGTAAAGCAAAGGCATGAAATGAAGAAACGCAGTGTTCTCAGTACAATCTACCCCCTGTTGTACAGGTTTCGGTGGACTTGGGACTCTGTAATCAAACCAGCTAGTCTGAACCCCAGCTCTGTCACTTATTAACAGAGGAAATAGTTACCTCTCTGGGATACAATGTTCTGCTATGTTAAAGTGTATATGTGTGCATGCATGTGAGTGTGTGTAAATTGTGTGTGTGTGTGTGTGTGTGTGTGTGTGTGTGTGTGTGAGAGAGAGAGAGACCAGGAGAGAGAAATACCTAGTTAGATAGGTATTAGATAAATCTCCGCAAAGATTCACAGAAATAAAAAGAAACCCCTAGGCAGGACATATATAACATATGCCTATGATTAAGCTGGGAACTCACCACTACTTTCTTCAACACCTACAGACAAAGAAGGTCCCCTAATCCCCCTCCACAACCCAGTCCCACTCTTCAGAGCATTTTTAACGAGGAAGTTCTGCCTGTATCTTAGCAATTGTCTCTTCGAAGTTAAGATACAGAACGGTTTCATGTCACCCAAAGCCCCTCCACTGGCTTATCTACTGGAGCCACTACTCCAGGATAAGTAATATTCATTCCTAGATACTGGAATTCCTTCGAGACTTTGTTCTCAGTAGGTCTGCTTAAATCCTCTCCAAGCCCTCCACTCCCCATTTTGGTACAAAGAGGTGGCCACAGTGCTATGACGACTCTCTAGGGGAAAGTTATGGACATGCTGGCAGGTCCTACGGGCCGTACTCCAGTCTGCAAGATACCTTCATGCTTCATCAGTGAACATCTCTGCCTTGTGCATATATAGTCTATAAACTTTAAAAAAAAATTTAATAACAAAAACTGTATTCATTCTACTGATATTTATCAACACTGCCTATGTTACAGGTATTTTTCTGGTCAATAGATATACAATAATAAAACCCAAAGTCCCTGCCCTCTTATAGACAGATGGTGGTGACAAATGACATCCTCTAAGGGGTGAAACTGGTGGGGTGGTGGGGACACAGGGAGGGTGCTCTGGTGAGAGCACTTAGAGAAGGCCTCTCCAAAGAGGCAACTTTAACCTGAGATCAGCAAATTTCGTGAACCCTAGCCTGCGATTGACAAGGAATCTAAATCTGCAAATGTTTTGCTTGTCATCGGCCCCAAATCAAGGAATTTTAAGATGTGCTTTGTCATCCGCATTACGGAGCTTGACAAACGCAGACTATTCACCATTCAAATAAGTGTTCTTCATGCATGGATAAGTGTACAAGTTTTCCCAAATAAGATTCAGACAGTTACAATGCGTAACTGAATCACAGCACTCACCTCCCTGTTATGCACATGTAAGCCAAGAGTTACAAAATATCCATCAACTGTTATCCACTGGCTTCCTGACACCCTGTATATGGGGAAGCAGAGTAAAGGCATGATGATAACCCTTCAGATTCTAGAGAAGAAAAACGGTCTTTAATGCCCTGCTGTTCATTTCGGGGGCAGATTTTCTCCAATGAGGACGTCAAACCAGACTCATGTGAGGATGTCATAAATTAAGGATGCTGATATCCCCCAACCCGCTGCACTTGTCAGGTCTGTTCTGAGAGCGCCACTGCTCTTGATGAATCAAGGCCTTCCGTTGTCAGTGCATTTCTCACTTAATACGATACTGAGATGTGAGTGGATTTATTGGAAATATAAATGCTTTCTAAAAGCCACAAATAAAATGTCTGAATGCATGCCCAGCCTGTCTCCTATTTTGGTCCACATGCTGTGAGTGATGTGGCAGTTGATGCCCGCTACACTAGAAGAGGGCTCTCCTTGGCAACGTGATCATTAGCATCATCCCTGTTTATTTATGCACGTCTGGAATGCAAGGCCAGCACGTGACTTCTCATCTGGATGTTGCCAGACTAGAAGAAGTAGCTTTAAAATACAAGTCATTTGCCTCCTGGACATTTTTTTTCCTTTTCCTTCCTTCCTTCCTCCTTCCTTCCTTGCTTCTTCCTTCCTTCCTTCCTCCTTCCTTCCTTGCTTCTTCCTTCCTTCCTTCCTTCCTTCCTTCCTTCCTCCTTCCTTCCTTGCTTCTTCCTTCCTTGCTTCTTCCTTCCTTCCTTCCCTCCTTCCTTCCTTCCTTCTTCCTTTCTTTCTTCCATCCTTCCTTCCTTCCTTCTTCCTTCCTTCCTTCCTTCCTTCCTCCTTCCTTCCTTGCTTCTTCCTTCCTTGCTTCTTCCTTCCTTCCTTCCCTCCTTCCTTCCTTCCTTCTTCCTTTCTTTCTTCCATCCTTCCTTCCTTCCTTCCTTCTTCTTTCCTTCCTTCCTTCTTCCTTCCTTCCTTCCTTCCTTCCTTCCTTCCTTCCTTCCTCCCCTTTTTGAATTTCCTCCTTTTCCATAGTTTTTTCAGTACAGAGAAAAGGCACATAGTAAGGAAACAAAAAATTGCAGTATAAACAGAAAGAATATGTAGAAGAATATAGGCATTGGTCAAAGAAAGAGAAGAAATAGGCATAAGGTTAATTTTCTTGGGACTTTGTTTTTATCTTTGTTTTCTCCAGGTTTTTTTTTTTGTTTGTTTGTTTTTGGTTGATGTTGTTTGGCTTTGGGTGCTGAACTGAGATGGAATCTAGGTTAGTATCTTTGATATGGACCCCTCTTTGATTAGAGGCCTCTTCTTATGCTAACATTAGGCACTTTAATTTCCCTCTAATTTATGGTCTCTTTAGAACAGTACACAACATCCAGGATTGGAAACAGGACCAAGAGGCAGATTTAACTTTCTGGTCTAGCTCCCTTCTGTGATCTCAGGGGCCTCTTGCATGGTGCTGGGGGCATGGAAAAAGGAACGTCATCTGTAGAAGTTACAACATATTCTCTAAGCACCCCCACGCTGATCCTTCTTAATTTTTAGTGAAGATTAAATGTAATTACTGCATGGGCTCAGGGCATTGGTTATGACCCAGCAAGCAGTTAAACTCCAGGCATAACTGCCAATACCCAACTCCCTTCTGACCACTTTTCTACAACTTTTGAATGGAGATTCTGCACTCGCTAGTTAATTGTTTAGAAAAGACTGATTTTTGCTATTCAGAGTGTCTTGAGTACCTCCATATATGTTGAGAATTTAGTGTGTTTAAATTAATACGTAAGTGCCCAAACCTAAGTATTCGTTCAAAACAGCAGTGAGTAGGGGCGCCTGGGTGGCTCAGTCGGTTGAGCAGCCGACTTCGGCTCAGGTCATGATCTCGCGGTCCATGAGTTTGAGCCCCGCGTCGGGCTCCGTGCTGACAGCTCAGAGCCTGGGGCCTGTTTCCGATTCTGTGTCTCCCTCTCTCTGACCCTCCCCCGTTCATGCTCTGTCTCTCTCTGTCTCAAAAATAAATAAACGTTAAAAAAAATTTTTTTTTTTTCAAAACAGCAGTGACTAGTAAGTGCTTGGACTTTCCCTGGTTGTGGATTCTGGCAGGCCTCAGCATCCCCGGGGCTGCCTGGAGGGTTGACACTCATCCGGATGAACTTCAGGTTATTTTCTTACACCATCTCTCAAAAGCACAAGGAAAAGGAAGACTCCCTTTCTCTATGTATATTCTTTCCAAGGACTGTCTTTTGGTCCGTCCCGTGTTCCTTCAATGGCTCAGGTACAAAAGTAAAGTTAGCAGGGGATACGGATTTCAGAAAAGTAAGAACTTCAGTGAGTGGATTTACAACTCCATGGTGTTGAGGAAAATCATGAATTCTATAGCACATTCTTTAATGTGGCAAAACAGGAAAAACATAAGACCCAGCATACTGCCATATCTGGGTTCAAATTCTCTCTTCAATTATGTGACCTTGGACATGTAACTTAATCTCTCTAGGCCTTAATTTCCTCATTTGCAAAACCAAGATGTTACTATCAAAACGAAATAAAACCACTCATATCAAAAGCCCATCAGCTCTGCCTGGTACCAACAATTGACATTTGTAGTAATTTGTACATTGTCCCTTTAAACCTGTAAGTCAAGCAGCTTTAGAACTTTGCGGAGCTTAGCTTATCTGCACGTAGAGGTGTTGTTTCTTTAACTACCTTTCTAGAAATGTTGTGAAAGTTAAAAGAAATGTGGGTAACATGGGTAGCACAGTGTGAAACAATGGTGGCCGTCCTCCTGGTTTAGTGCCGGGGTGAAGCCCCTTTCCCTTCCAGGCTTTTCTGTTGTCCCTTCCCTCGGTGGGGTGTAGAGTCTCTCTTCTGCTCCTTAGACTAATACTGCCAGGCTGCCCACACTTTCCAAGGGAAAGCCATTCAGCTGTCTCTTGGTTTCATCTCTTTCCTGCCTCCATCTTCAGATTTCTAAAAGCCCCCTGAGGTCTTTGCAAACTCAAATGCACATTGTCGTCATTGTCCAGCACACCCTGTCCCCAGTCCTGTTCCCAGCTGTCAGCAGCAACAAGGTGCCTGGCTGCTGTCCCTCAGAGGAGGGTCTGACTCCCCTGGCACTCCACCCCCCAGCCACACGCACCCTCATCAACATCTCAGATGCCCAAACTCACTCCCTTTCTGGAGCCTTTGAACTCTGCTCAGAAGCTGTCCGCCACCAAGCACGAGCCACTCACTCCTCCTCCCCTAGATAAAACCTACCCATGGCTCAGCTCTCCCTCTGGAGCCACTTGGAAGGAGCCTCCCATCATCTCTGATTAGGCTGAGGATTCCCTGGAACTGGGCTCCGTAGGATTTCATTCCCACCAAATGACGAAGGCTTCCCTAAATGCCCCGTAGTGTCAGTGGTGGAAACTGAACACTTCCATCTTTGAAAACTGCTGAAGATGAACACCTGTTCCTCACTGCACACTTGAGAGGAGGCTATTTACCGCTCACCTATCGTTATTTATTTACCTACTTAAATTTAAAATGCATCGTGTCTCTTACACGCCAGGCCCTGTGCTAGGAACTATCACAGACACTCCCTTTCCAATCCCTAGAGCAATCCCCCTCGGAGGCATCACTCTCCATGTGCCAGTGGGGGAGGTGAAATTCAGAGAGGGTGAGCAACCCACCCAGGGCACCACAGCCTAAGTGGAGGAGCTTTTGGTGCAAACAGAATCAAAAGTCAGAGAAAAGGTCATCTGTGTGGTGGTGAGGAACTTGGCTTCTAGGTCGATATCATCTGGGTTGGTCCTACATCAATGGCTACCTAACATCACCGTCTTCCTCAAGCCTCTGTTTCACCATATGTAAAATGGGGACATAAGAGGGGGGCTAAGTGAGATATGTCTGCAAAGCATATAACTCCAAGCCTAGCGCATTATGCTCGATGAGGGATCAGTGTATTATTTTCATTACATATACATGTGTTCTTTATTAATTTAACAGTTAGTGGGTGAATATATAATTCTATATCCATGGTGTAAGTGATGTGTTTGCATTTAAAATACTTTCAGCGACTTGCTTTAATAATGTTTGATTTGCGTGTGTTTCTACGCGGGCAGCAGTAGGTATCATTTTCTGACTTGTGCTGAAATACTGGAACCCTCCATTGCGCGGATCTGTAAATACCAATGTACTTTATAAGCAAAATCAATCGCCAAATGTTTATAGGGTCAGGCAGTTAGATGTGAGGTACAAATATGGTTTAGAAGGAATTCTTACAATGGTGCTAAAGTTCTAGAAGCAAATACAACGTGGGAGGCCATAGAAAGAGTGAATTGTTGTTCACACTTCAGCTTTGATTTGGAGACACCTGTGAAAGAAAATAATCCTTTCCCAGTACTTACTGGTTATTTTATTTCCAGAAAACATGCTTGTTATTTTAGCCGAGGCAATTGCCTTGGCTTTCCTCTATGGTTTATGGTAAATGAACAGTGACACCTATTGGTTGAAGATGATAATATTTGTTTACTAGGAAATGGTACCATTCTCGCTTAGCTGTCTATGTATGATCCCCAAAATAATGCCTAATGTTCTCATTTCAGGGGGCAAAGAGCCAACACCAGAGTTTGAAAGAAAAAAATCAAGCCACATAGAGACAGATACATGAATATAGGCAAATTCACTTTCTGGTATGAAGATTGCTCTTTTCTCCTCCAAAATTGTGTGTGTGTGTGTGTGTGTGTGTGTGTGTGTGTGTGTGTTTTCCATAAAAATAGGCTCAACAGAACTGCTCCAAGTGGTTTAGTTCAAGTGCCAAGTAAAAATGTTGGCTGAGTCACCTGTTTTTCTTCTCTACATTGATTAAACAGATTGGCAGAGATTTCTCTACACTATTTGTCTAGCTCATTACATATTAATATTTCCAAAGTATATTTTCCCTCTCTGTAACTTTGTTATTCAAATATTTTTATTGACATGCAATGATCTTTTTTCAAGATGGCATCATCAACTTGACTGACAGTTTCATCCTGAAAGTTTTCGTTAGGATAATCAAGTTCAGAGAAGACAACACCATGCTAGCTGTAGGGCGGCGGCGGGGGCAGGGGGGTCACACTGTAATCTCATGCCTGGTGCCACAGAGCATGAAGAGTAGAGAAAGGATGGCCAGGGGGCTCAGACTCACCCAGGTCCAAATCCCCATGAAAAGCAAGTGAGGCAGGCTCCCTGGTGTCACTGTCACCAGGGGTGGGTCACTGACTCCAGCTCTAAAGCAAGCCCGGGGCCTAGAATGGAAAGTAAGTCAGACTTCATTCCTCCAGCTCAGCTTTGCCTGAGGCCCTGCACTTGGGTAATTGTTGGACATTGTTGACTTACCAAAGCCTGTATTTTTGTCCAATTTCATTCCCTGTGTGTAGAGGTTAACGCCCAAGGCGGGCAGGAGGGATGAGTAATGGAAAGCCCAAATCTCTGACACCATGTTGTGAAAGCTATTACCTGAGTTTTCACATCTGTAAAAATGTCTGACTTGCAGGACGGTTAAAGTTACAGGAGACAGAAGATATGTTACCCCCAGCCCAGGGCCTGGTGAGTAACAAACACGGGCTCCTTTTTTCTTCCTCCTTATAAGACACAGATCTCATTCTCAGAGCTGTGTGGGAAGATAAATTTATACATTTTATGTCAGAAATTAAATAAGTGAAATATGGCCCTAAAGTCATTGGATCAGTGACCATCAAGAACTAGTCGCCTAAACTTTAGACCCACAGTCAAGTCCTATCCTCACTCTCGACCAGGGTCTAGAGAAAGCAATGGGCCATCAGCCCTCTAGGCTCATAGGAGTGAGCACAACCACATTTCACTCTTCTTCCTTGACTCTCTCCCCCCTCCAGGCTCTCTCCTCTGTCTTCCTTCTCTTTCTTGCTCACCCTATCCCACAGCCTTAACCACTTCCATACAGATGGCCTCCCACACCAAATCTTACATCCTGACCTCTCTGCAAAGCCTTCAATCCTCCATTTACAGGGCCTGCTGGACATCTAGACAGGGCGGTCCCAAGGAGGAAAGGCCTCTGGGCAGGACAGACGGGTGGTAAATGTAGGTATAACAGCGTTGACCCACCAGAGCAGTCATGGCACAAAATAATTGATCCAAGCCCTCAGCCAGACCCGCCAGATGCTAAAAGGAGCTCTAAATCTCCAGGACTTGTCTAGAAGCAATTCGTCTTTTTTCTGCTTAGAAATACGGGTCATTCTTTTTTGCTTATGTTGATAAGATTAAGAGCTAATAGGCAGCATGTATTTTTTCCGATCTGACTGTTAGGAGCTCCTAAGGAAAGCTTGTCTCTTATGAAGCAGCAGGCACTGGTGGGCTTGGGTAGAGAGGAAGGGGTACTGAATAAGAACATGTTTCAATTTCCGTCAGCCTGTCTCGGTTTGAATTTGGACACCAAGAGCGCCTGGCTGGTCACCAGAGTGACTTTGGGTGAGCGTTTAATGACTCTGGCCTCATTCATGCTTTGATTCAACAAATATGCATTGGGTGCCATCTGTGTTCTAGGTATTGGGGATGCATTAGTAATCAAAAGAAGCAAAGATCCTGGCCCTCATGACTTAACATCAGTCCAAGAACAAGAAGCCCAGTAAATAATTAAATTGTCCAGATGTTAATGCAGCATTGGCAAACTTTTTCTGTAAGGTTCAGATAGTAAATATTTTGGACTTGAGGCCACTGGTCTCTGTTGCACAACTCAACTCTTCCCTTGTCGTGTGAGAGCCGCCATAGCAAAACACAATGGAGTGTGTGGCTTTGCACCAATAAAAGGTTATAAAGTCCTTACTGCCCCTGTGTCGGAGCATGGCACTCACTATGAGAAGGGAAATGGTAGGCTGTGGGGAGAGGGGCCAAGCTAGGAAAGGCGGTTTCAGCATGGAGTCAGGTGATCACAGTGAACTTCACTCAGAAGGTATGATTTGAGCAAAGATAGGATGGGGAGGGATTTAGCCGAGTGGGTATCTGTGGGTTCCAGGGCATTCCAAGCCAAGGGAGCAGCTAGGCTGAAGCCTGTGGCATCTTCTAGAACAGCAAGAATGGCAATGTGGCTAAAGTAGACAACACAGGGAGAAGGGAAGCAGGCAGGGGGACCAGCTAAGGACGTCTGTCTGTTACTGACAGAAATACAGAGAGTTTGAGCAGGAGTGGTGGAATCGGACTTGACATTTGAAGAAAGCTGCTCCAGCTGCTGTCTGGGTCCAGGTCTAGAGGCGACAGTGGACTACCATGGTAGCTGAGCAAGGCGTGACCACGGCTTAGAGCCCAGGGGAAGCAGCATTTCCCAAAGGATCATATGCAGGGTGTGAGCGAAGAAGCATGAAAACACCTCCACGATCTTGAGGTTCCTCACTTGCAGCTGGAGACAATAATGGCACCACAGAATCTGAGGACTCACTACATTAATTTACGTAATGTGCTCGTCCCAGGGCTTGCTGCTTAGTAAGAGCCCAATAGGCGTTAGTATCATCATCACTGCCATTAATACCAAGTCTCTCAAACCTGGTGTGAGTCTCACCAAAATCACATACTATCTGTAGATCTTCAACTGGCTCATAATCTCTGAGATTCCACTCCCCACACCTAGAAAACAAGTTTAAGAAGAAAATGAGTAATGGGTATCTGGCTAGCTCAGTGGGTGGAACATGAGGCTCTTGTTCTTGGGGTTGTGGGATTAAGTCCCACAATGGGTGTAGCGATTACTTAGAAATAAAGTTTTGAAGAAGAAGGAGGGGGAGGAGGTAGAGGAGGAGGAAGAGGAAGAAGAGGGGAGGAAGAAGGAGAAGGAGGAGGAGAAGAAGAGGAAGAAGAAGGAGGAGGAGTTGGAAGAGGAAGAAGAAAACAAGTAAGCCTACCTACACAAATGGTTTCTGTGAGGAATGAAGATTTCCCTGGCACTGAGGAGGTGTCGTGTGTGTGTGTGTGTGTGTGTGTGTGTGTGTGTGTCCTTTCAGGCATCGTTTTGTTGACTTACTTAGCCACGCCCTTCCTGAGGTTTTCTGGGAGCCACCTGTCCTGCAGATGGACCACAGATCTTTGTCTTCAGGTTGCCCTGTGTTTGCTGCTCATTCACAGTAAGTCGGCCTGCACCTGCTGTGATATGAAAAACAGATCACACGGTGACGGTGACTTCCGTGCCTCTGCACAATGGCCCTTCCCTCAGAGGAGCTGCCAACCGTGTTTAGGTCGAAGAAAGTAAATTGCTCACATGCCAACTCCTTTTCAAAAGAAGCTTAATTTCCTGCAAATGATAAGAGTCGGTACTCAAAATGCAAACCCATTAATTTCCAGTCCAAGTATAATATAGTCTTTGCCGATGGAGGTGTCGTCATGTGGCTGGGCTCTGCCACCGCCCTACTGCACAGAGGCCATCCTCTGGGGAGATGAATGTGCTTTCATACCTCCTGAGCCTCGCCTGTCACCAGGGAGAGATTGCCCACTCCACGACAGAAGCCATAGTCACAGTAGGCGAAGCAGATAGGAAATATTGAGGAGAGCGCCGTTTGACAAGACAAAAGGCCAAATTACCTGACTTCTACTTTTTAAAACAAGTCTTAGCCCAAAAGCCAGAAGTTAATAAATAATTATGCAGCTAGTCTTTTAACTAAGATTTTCACACCCAGTTCTTTGCCTCAAAGAGGAGTTCGGAGAACATTTCAGAGGAGTATTTTGCTTTTTGGTGTGTTTGAGCAGAAGCTATGGATAGCTGCCCAGGACTGTCTGGGGCAGTCGGCACACTCGAACAGGACTCAGGTCAATGTAAACAGAAACTGGGAATCTCAGGACTAAAGACAGAGACAGAGCCAGAACCCTGAACACCGCAGGTGAGGCAATCCCAGCCATGTGGAGAAGGGACACGCCAGGTGCACGGCTATGATGTTTGGGAGAGAGTTCTGGAGAGAACCTCTTCTGTGAAGCGTGCAGAGACCCAGAACCTACTGTGGGGCCTCCGCCTGCTCCCGCAGCATTCTGGAGCAAAATGAACAGTGTGGTCTCCAGAGAGGCATTTAGGGCTCGGAAAGAGAGCCCTGCGGAGGGAGATCTCACTGATACCCCACCCTCATTTGCCCTCCCCACCTGGCCCCTGACAAAGTGCCACAGAGGAGCTAGCTAACCTTCCCTCCCTTATCTCTTCCTTTACCCTCCCTTTAGGGATCTGTCTCCTTTTCCTACCTCAGCCTCAGTTAGTTCCTCCCAGATTCCTCTGAAGACAGCAGGAGGGAGAGACAGGAGAGGGGGAGGGGTGCCTGCAGCCCACCTGCCTGCTTCATGCTGCAAATGCCTTCCTCTCCGAGCAGTTTGCCTTTTCACTACAAATTACACCCTGGAATCGACTTCCTCAGAGCTGGGGTGATTGGACGGCTCATGTGTCTGACGTTACCCTTGTCCCCAGGAATGGCACAGGTCTCCCTTCTCAGACTGACTAACATGGATGCGATTGATGGAAAGCCACTACCCTCCGTGGCCCATCCATGTGGGGACCAGCATGGCCCTGTCCTAGTGTGGACTTCCCTTGTCCGGCCCCTTCGTGCCAGCCCCACTGTCCAAGGTTTTCTCGCCATCCCCCAGCCCACCCTGTGCTGTACCTGAACCTGCCCGGTTCCCACCCTCCCCCCCCAGCCCCCACTGGAACACCCCCACCTTGGGCTCCACCCTCAGCTGGCCGCACCCCCAGCCTTCTGCAAATCATTCAGTTAACCTACGTTGATGTGCTGATGAATTGCTAAAACCATCATCCCCTTTACTACAATACGTATCTTTTTTTTTTTTAATTTTTTTTTAACGTTTATTTATTTTTGAGACAGAGAGAGACAGAGCATGAACAGGGGAGGGGCAGAGAGAGAGGGAGACACAGAATCTGAAACAGGCTCCAGGCTCTCAGCTGTCAGCACAGAGCCCGACGCGGGGCTCGAACCCACGGACCGTGAGATCATGACCTGAGCTGAAGTCGGACGCTTAACCGACCAAGCCACCCAGGCGCCCCACACGATACGTATCTTTATGAATCTCCAGTGGCCTTTCTCCTAAGGGAAGAAGACTTGAGCAGACAAGGGGGAAGAGAGGGAGGGCAGGGCCCTGTCCGTGGGCCAGGGAAGGTCTGGCACAGACCTCCCAGGTCATCCTTTGGAGGCCCCCATGCAGGAGGCACAGCTGGTTTCCAAAAATGAAGGGCAACACTGCCCAATACGCAGTCCTCTCCTAAGGCCTTCTCAGAACCAGGCTTCCTGTGCTATTTAGATGTTTGGAAAAGGTAATGCAGTTTCCACAGGAGTCAGAACAAAGTTGAATCCTGAGATGTTCTAGTCCTGTAGCGTTGTGTGAGTGTGGTGAGTAGTGAGTGTTCTAGCCCATCCGACGAGACGCTGAGTGAGGCAGACACAGACAACAGATCACCATTCTATCTTTGTACAAATCACAGGAATGACATAGCTGTTGCTTAATAAACATACATTGAATGAACGAACGAACAAACGAATGTGTTCCCAGGCCACAAGCTACGCCACTTGAAGCTCTCGCAGACGGCCCCTACATTTACCTCTCTGGTTATGCTTGTTGCCATGGTGCCCAGACCCTCTTAAACAGGGTCTCTGGGGTCTCATCAACAAAACAGAGGTAATAAATCTGACCTCATGATGAAAAGAGAGCTTACAAGTGTCCTTGAAAGACAGCGATGGTTTATATTATCGCTTACAGTATTAACTTATTGATCTGCACAGTAAAATCAGCTAAGGGGAGGCAGTATACGTGTGCGCTGCCTTCTTTCATGGGAGGAAATGGTTTCAGACAAAGAGGCCCCACCCGCCGGCCACCAGAATTTATGACCGCCATGAAGCCATCACACGGCCCCTCCTCCAATTCTTACGTGTGGGTGATAGATAAGTTGCTCTGAGGTGACATATCTCAAATGGCACTTCTTCCTGGTCCTCGCAGCTACCAAGTCCTCCTCCCCACCTTCCTGGTACCTCTTCAGCTCCGTCTGCTTCCTCATAATCAACCGTGTGGCCCTGACGCGAGCCAGGGAGCCAGAGTGCAGGAAATTGCTCCCTGTTCCCATCTCGCTGAGGAGCATCTGGCCGGCTTGGACCCCAGTCTCCTTGGAGCATCAGCCCAGAAGCAGGGCGTTAGGCAGCCACGAGTGCTGTGCGGGCTTGAAGGCTCAAACTGGCAGCCCACAGTTCATCCAGGGGCCCCTGGTCTTAGTGACCACGGCCGAGCTCAGCTGATCATAGCTAGGGGGTCATAGGTGCCTCTGCCAGGCCAGGACAGAGCTGACAAAGAAGTGGGTCTTACAGGCGAAAGCCGAACTTGGAACAGCAGCGACACTGGCCACCATTTCCAGACACATGACCAGAGGGGACCAGCAGGCCACCTACTCCGGAACAAGGGCTACCAGCTGCCACTTGGCCTGTGACCCTTACACAAACATTTGGGGCAGCCATGCCTCCATCAGACCCACACACTGCCCCCAAGTGAGACACACTCACTAATATTCACACACCCACTCACACTCACTCTCAGATTCCCTGCCCGTGTGCCTGCCCCAGACCTTCGCCACTCCTGGTACTGGATGCCAGACATCTTCTCCGCCCTCCTCTTCGAGGACAGCCAGCACTCAAGGCGCCAAGTTGCTGACTCAACAGGTGCACGGAGCTCTGCGCCTACACCCATGATCCTTTTCATCCTGACCCAGGAGCCAAAAAGAACATTGGTGCCCGGCTTAGCACGTGAAGTCATGATCCACATAAGACAGAATTTAATCTTCCCGTTTCTAATACTCTCTGAAATATTTTTCAGTTCTGCTTCTCAGCTGAAAAGCAAGACAAGGGTAAACTTGATGAGAATGGATCTGCTACTCGGATTTATATGGATACATTGCAGTTCTATTGATCTAAGAGAACTGCAAGAAACTTGGTGATAAAAAAAAAAAAAGCAAACTGCCTTCAAGAATGTGTGCTTCTTTAAGCAGGTCTGAAGGTGGCGGGGTAATGCGGATCAGATTGTGAAAGAGAACTAGGTTTGCAACACGTGATTTCAAATAGGGTTTTAAATTCTGATTCCACGGATTGCTATCTATTACAAAGTATCAAACCAAGGTTGGGGCTTGCTTTCATTTTTATAGTGACAGCCTTATGTGATTCCATGGAACCTTCAGGCAGTCTAAAAATATCCAGCAAGCACACAACTCTCCTTTGAACTGAAAAGCACTTCCAGGACGAAAGTCACTGTCTATGCTCCTGGAAATGTGCCACACCAAAAACTCTGGGTGCCTCCCCGCTTCGATGTATTTAGTAGTGTGATATGTGCCATTTGGTAATTTATTCTTGAAGATGCCACTCTGGGAGCCATACAGTCATTATAACCTGGCACATTAGAGAACACATAATGGTCTAATAGTCTGAGAGATTTTCTGTCCAAAATGCTTGTAGTATTGAAGGCTATTCTCAACCACACAACCGCAGTGTTTGAAAAATTGACTTTTCCAATATGGCATCTGCAAGACTTATTTATGAACCATGATGGGCAAGGCCTCTCCATTTTGGATAGGACTTCTTTTGCCATTTCTTAATACCATATTTCAATAAACCAAGGAAGGAGGCGTCGTGGTGAATTAGATCTGGATTCTTTCTGAACCTCTGTGGATGATTCAAGTGATGTTTTGTGGGTACAAAAATGTCATTTATGCTGTCATTATGCCAGCAGCATCCATGCAGGTCTCTCTTCGCTCTTCAGATCCTTCCTGTATTCAATATGCATCTGTCCACAGTGTTGCTGACCCTCTGACCGGTGTGGGGGGCGGGGCGGGGGGGATGTCTGTGCTCATCAGCCCTCAGCAGTGTTGGTCCAGGAACAGTCCAGCCTATGAACTCACCCCAAATACCTTTGTCCCGAGGCACCTGGGTGGCTCATCAGTTAAGCGTCCTACTTCAGCTCAGGTTCTGATCTCACGGCTGGTGGGTTCCAGCCCCACGTCGGGCTCTGTGCTGACAGCTCAGAGCCTGGAGCTGCTTCGGATTCTGTGTCTCCTTCTTTCTCTGCCCCTCCTCCACTCACACTTACTCTCTCTCTCTCTCTCAAAAAATGAATAAACATTAAAAAAATTTAAATACTTTTGTCCAATGAAAACCGAAAGATTCTTCAGTATTACGAAAGCAATGCATGCTCATCATAAACATGTCAGAAAATTATAGAAACACTGAAGGGGAATAAAAAGAAAGCAACTATAATCCCGCATAGTCAGAGGTGGGGTTTTTGACTCACTGCTGTAGAAACCTTCTGAATGCCCTTCTCAGGCACACAAACACACACACACACACATTTTTTAAACAGAAATGGGTCCGTACAGATGTGCTGTGTTAGCAGTTTTCTCCCCTTAACACACGTCGCAAATATCTTTGCATTTCTCCACCGTGCTTAACGGTGACCTAACATCCATTCAGGAGGCCCTGGCATGGTTTATTTAAGTATGTATCCTACGAATAGTGACACTCTTCCTGTGGCCTAATTTTTCCTACCTTTCTTACTTCTTTCTAGAAAGGATTCCTGGAACAGATTTGAGGGTCAAAGTATGTGCATGTTTTTAAGGCATGCAAACGTTTCCTCATTTCCAAGAAGCACATCTTTATGGATTTTAACATTTCTGAATTCAGGCTAATGTTTTAAGTCAAAGTCAATGTGGATAATGGCAGTGGATTTTTTTTTTCTTTCTTCTGTCAAGCTGTTATGAGATGGAAGGTGCTTTCTACAATTAGCGTCATCGTGGAATTAAGCCACCCAGGGCGTGAAGTCACCTCCCAGAAAACAGTGGTGCCACGAGTGGCCTTCCTGCACTCAGAGGGGCTGGTGACTTCCCCACCCCTGTCCTCTCTCGCCTTTGCCAGACGATAAGCACTGTTATTTCTTGTTCATCAGGCCAGCACATTTCTGTATTTATGACTCACTCATAATTTGTTACAATTACTGTGTCTTGTGATAATTGTAATAATTTTGGCATGACTTTGAGTTTCCATGCAAAAAATTGTGAAATCATATTTATGAAAACGTAAAGAAATTTTAATGACAGATATAGCATACTCATTATAGAACCTCTGAAGTTAATATAATTTATGTTAAATTAGTCTTGGGGTGCCTGGGTGGCTCAGTCGGTTAAGCGTCCGACTCTTGATTTCGGCTCAAGTCGCGATCTCACAGTTCGTGGGTTCCAGCCCTGAGTGAGGCTTGGTGCTGATAATGCAGAGCCTGCTTGGGATTCTGTCTCCCTCTCTCTCTGCCCCTCCCTGCTCATGCTTTCTCTCTCTCAAAATAAATAAATAAATACTTTAAAATTTTTAATTTTCAATTAATCTTAATCTTAAAATTAAATCCCAAATTCCTCTGAAGTTCTATTTTATTAAAAAATATCAAACAAACCTAAAGCCTTGCCTGGCCAGTACACATAATGTCTCCAACACAGTGCAGAGCTTTGCACTTACCTGTAAGTGCCCGAGCATTCTTCCTTAGTTCCAGCTGCATTCCCACATTCTTTGGAGATGATGTAATTGTGTTGACACCATGGTTCATTGCCTGAGGAGTGATAACAAATTTGTAAATTCCAAATTGTGGTGATGGCATTGCACAGATTGGCAGAAACAAGTTGTACTTGCATTTCAACATTGCTGATCCCTGAACCCGGAGGGAGAAGAATCCATTTCATGTGAGCGGAATGGAAATTACTGGGGATAAAGGAGTTTAGAAATTGCTGATTGAAAGTCAATTTATTGCCATTAGCCTAACAGGCGTTCCGTTTGAGCTAATACCACTGAGAAGCCACTTTGTCATGATGTGGAAGGCACTACTCAAACATGGCTCAGGTCACAGATCAGAAGAGCAGACTAAGATGTTCCCATCAAGTTACAGTGATTGAAGCATTAAATCTGACATCTCGCTCCAAAAGAAGAACTTGGAAGCCGCCCACCCTACGGTTTTGATGGATTTGAGAAATCGCAAAAATGTGAAGCTTCCTTTCAGAAAGCACCAAATTAAACTTTATAACATAAAATAAAATAGAAAATTAGACACTAAATGGGAAGATTTCATTGTAAATGCCAGAATTGTGTCAAATCAAATCACAGATATTTATGAGGAAAAAATTAAATCAAGGGGTCATAAGGGTCATTCCTGTACACAGACAGTTCATTAGCTTCTTTAGTTAGTGGGTTTATTACCAACATGAACCTTATTTTAATTCTTGAGACTAACTTATCCTCCTTCAGCAAAATAAAGTGTATTTTTCAAAACTCATAGGATCAAAAGTCCACTTTAAAAAATCCACTCTCCGGGCGCCTGGTGGCTCAGTCGGTTAAGCGGCCGACTTCGGCTCAGGTTACGATCTCACAGTCCGTGAGTTCGAGCCCTGTGTCGGGCTCTGTGCTGACCGCTCAGAGCCTGGAGCCTGTTTCCGATTCTGTGTCTCCATCTGTCTCTGACCCTCCCCCGTTCATGCTCTGTCTCTCTCTGTCTCAAAAATAAATAAACGTTAAAAAAAATTTTTTTAAAAAGCCACTCTTGTAACTGCCATATTGAAAGCAACAGGTGTAGATTTGCGGCTTATCGTATGCCTGGTCCCCTGTTGTCGCTAAACACGCGACAGCTAAATTACCCCACAGGACGTGAAACTCGGAACATGAGCCTGCCTGGCTGTGAGCCCTCAAGGGCCCTTGGTTCCAGTGCACATTCTCCAGAACCCGGCCATAGACACTGATTGTGGGGGACCCGCTTCGCACTAAAGTCCCGTGGCAAATTCACCTGCCACAAACAAACAGCAATCTGGAGAAAGAGGTACATGATCACAGGGCAACAAATGGCAATTAAAGGCCTTTTCCCCCCAAACCCCACGGTAAATCTTGTCATTGTGTGACCAAGTCCGTCTCACCCTTAGCGGCTGATTCTTGGACTGTAGTAACTAAAGATCTGTGAGATGCCTGGGGACGTAAATCAGTATTCTGGGCAAAGAGCCTTCGAGCTGAAGGAGCTGGTAAGAAGCAACTTTATCATTTAGTCAGTCTTGCTGCCTTCGATGAAAATAAAAAATAATAAACCTATGTCAAACCATCCGAATAGAAGAATCAGTTCCTTTAAAAGAAAAGAGAAAAAAAAAAAAAAAAAAAGAATCCGAGGAGGAGATTATACTTTTCTGCTGGAAAGCCAGCCTCGTAAATACAACTTTGCACTCTTACAGTTTTCAGGAGTCTGTTGCTGCTGACTGAAAGAGGAGGGTGTCAGGTTTTGCAGAACAATAAAGGAGAAGGTGTGGCCATCCGCGCCTTTCCGTGGCTTGTTTGGAATGAGCATCTCACGGCTTAGACTCAGCGCCTGCTAATGAAGGAATTTTGCTGCGACTCATGTCGTCTGCAGGGAGTGATTACACACCATGGTAGGTTTCTCTGCAGGAAAGCCTTTCTGAACACGGAGTCATAGAAATGTATAATTACAGGTCATGGAAACGGGGAAACCTTGGTGTATTTTGTTATCTTAATTCTGGATCTCAACTAATTGGCTGAGGCCGTCGGGGTCGCCGAGACAGGAAACCATATTCAAGCTTAGTCTGTAGGACTGTCCTATTCTCGTCTCACTTAATCCAGTTTGCCCTTCAAGCCTGGAAGTGTCACCCAGGCTGGGGAGTTTGGCCAGACTCCTGGAGGGAGCAAACCACTCCCTAGTCTGTGGCCGTCTATAGTGCACTTGTCTGAGTAGGTCTCTGTTCTCTCTTCACCTGCCCCCTTGCATCACCCTCTCTTACGCATACAGGGCCAAAGGCTGGGGTTAGCGGCACTCAAGATGCACGGGTAGGCATTGCTACGTCCCCACCCTCAAGAAACTTGGGTCTGGAGGGTATGACGGATAAGGACACGCCCAGCACAGGTGAGGGGAATGAGGTTAGGGTGAGATTCGGACTGGTGAGCATGCCAGGAGAGCAGCAAACCCAGGCTTGAGGTAAGGGAAGTCTGTCCAAAGTAAGTTCCTAGTCGAGAATCAAAGTCCCACTATTACGGGTTAGCTGGGCAAAGGAGGGCCGCGGGGGACACTCACGAGAAGCCGTGACTGTGGCTCTGCAGAGACCCAGCCCCCCAGAGGCCTGCCGGCCCTTTTCTCTGCGCCCTTTCCGTGGGTCCCACACTGCCCAGTGTGGCACAGCCTCCCAGAAAATGCTCTTGGAATGGACGAGTGATTCCATTCAAACCAACAACCGACCCGGTGAGCAGTCTGCCTTCCCTCCACAGGATCATAGCAAAGGTTCCTTTATGAGCTATTAGCCTCTTGAAAATTTGATTCTACTTACAGACAGACCTAGAATTTCTAATAATAAGGTATTAGATCATTATAATCACCCCTAAAAATACTCACTAAATGTCCATTATGCTCGGCATCATCCAAAGTATTGGGCAATTTTTTTTCAATACAGAATAATATTTGTCCCAACGTGAGTAAGAATGGCAGAAGAAACGGGGTGCCTTTCCACCGTAAAGATGATGGATCCACTCTGCCGGGGCCCCAAGGCTCTAACATCCTCCACCACCAAATCCACAGGGAGGAGAGGGGCGCCCAAAGGGAAGGGTTGACGCTTCTCCATTCATTGTTATTCAGCTTAATGAAGGTCTCTTGTGCTTTGGGACAAAAAGCCACCAGTAAAGAGGCAGCAACGTCGATGACATTCCATTTCTGTCCCCTGCAATCTGCTGTTATCTTAGCAGCCCTGAGACTCGGGAGTCTAGCACTTGCTCTTTCGCTGCACTTAATTAGCTTTTTTCTACTTCCTTAGCAAAGCAATAAAATCAGGAGGGAAAAAAAAAACTTAGAAGGGAGAGAGTCCTGTAAGTCTGGGTTTGATTTTACACTTGAGTCAGGCACTGCAAGGTGTGTGTTGCTGAGAGATAACATTTCTCAGGTCCCCGAAGGCCCTTGGCTTGGCTTCCGCTCGAAACCCCCCATAGGCCAGCGTTATCTTATGCTAACACTTGTCCTGAGGAGTCTTTGCCCCACCTTGATGGAAGACAGGGATGCCTGCTCCTCCACTCCGTGGGGACCAGCTCTCTAAGTGTTGTGAGCTCTCACCATTGTCTGATGGTCAGGGCGCAGATACATATCAGGGGACGATAATGTGGGAAATGTTCCCGCCATGATCAAGCGCCCAGGCTGCGAACTTTCTCGAAGACGTGTTGAGAACATAAACAGAAGTGTTAAGTGGCTTAGCTCCATGGAGACTGGCGTGTGAATGAACATCCAGATCCTTCTTCTCTGTCCCTCCTCGTAAGCTTCGAGCTGGAATAGTCATAAATAATGATTTAGGCCAGGAGTCCTGGGGCAGAGAACACCCGAGGTCCAGCAGAACCTTGAATAGGGGACCGCTGGCCTCCAAAATCCAAATAGCACACCAGGACTGCACGTAATGACTCACACATGGAAAGGATCGGAGTGCCTGAGATTTGTTTCAGCCTCTGTCATTAGTGTGTGCAAACTTCAAGGGTGAAATTCAAGTCATGATTCTAACTTTCAAAATACATTCTTTTTTTTTTAATTCAGGTTAATTGACATATAACATTATATTAGTTTCAGGTGTACAACATAATGATTTCATGTTTGTATGTGGGACCAAATGATCACCAAGTAAGTCTAGTTAACATCCATCACCACATATAGTTACAAAAAAATGTTTTTTCCCCTACTGATGAGGACTTCTAAGATCTACTGTCTCAGGGACTTTCAAATATGCACACCGTATTATTAACTGTTAGGTCACCAGGCCGCATATTATATCCCCCTGACTTACTTATTTTATAACTGGAAGCTTGTACCTACCATGAACTCTTTGGTGCTGTGGGGTCACTGGCCCTTTACTTAACTCACCAGGATCTGTCTAAGCTATGACAAATGAAAGTCCTCTTGCTAAAATCATGTGGGACTAAGGCTTCTCCACGCAGGGCTCCAGCTTGATACTTCACACATAAAAGCAAATGTCCTTGGGGGGCCTGGAGGGCTCAGTCGGTTGAGCATCCAACTTCGGCTCAGGTCATGATCTCACGGTTTGTGAGTTCGAGCCCCACGTCGGGCTCTGTGCTGACGGCTCGGAGCCTGGAGCCTGCAATGGATTCTGTGTCTCCCTCTCTCTCTGCCCCTCCCCCACTCGTGCTCTGTCTTTCTCTCAAAAATAAATAAACATTAAAAAAATTAAAAAAGAAAAAAGCAAATGTCCTTCACGCAAATCCTGTGTTTGGCTAACTTATAAGCCTCGAATAATCCCGGGTCAAACTCACATAACTAGAATTGCAGGTGTCTGTGACTTTCTATTTATTCAGTTCATCACGTGATATCACTTAAGCGAAGGCTGGCATCACAGACTCACAAACGGTTCTTAGTGCCCAAGTCAGATCGGCAGCCTGTGCGGTGATTAATGGTGGGACGCTATCTGCCCCTGGTATGCAATCTGACAGGGTGAGCAGGCAGGTGAAGCAGGCACCCGTGACACCAGGAAAGTCAGCGATAACTTGGGTCAGTACTGATCTTCGGGCTTTCTTTAAACAAATAACTCACAGTGTGTGACAGGGAGATTATCACCAGAGACAGTTACACCTCGTTCTTCTGTAACTGATTTTCTGTTTCTGTAGGTTCTTTCTTACATCATAATGCAAAGCCAGTCTTCCAAGGTTAAGAATAAAGAGCATCCCTCATTAGAAAAAATGTATGAATTTGGGGACACCTGGGGTGGTTCAGTTGGTTAAGCGTCCGACTTCAGCTCAGATCATGATCTCGCAGTCTGTGAGTTCGAGCCTCGCATCAGGTTCTGTGCTGACGGCTCAGAGCCTGGAGCCTGCCTCAGATTCTGTGTCTCCCTCTCTCTGCCCCTCCCCTGCTCATGCTCTGTCTCTGTCTCTCTCTCTCTCTTTCTCTCTCAAAAATAAAGAAATGTTTTAAAAAAATTTTTTAAAGAAAAAATTATATGAATTTCTTTCCATGAACCCTCTTCATTTTCTTATCTTCTCCTTGTCTCCCACCTCACCTTGCCTTGCTTATTGTAGGCCACGTTGAAGGTGTTCTGCTGTTTTTGTTCTGTTGTTCCTGAACTGACCGTCTACATCATCATCAGTAGCCCTCAGCCTAGAAAGTTCTAAAGCATCACGGTCCAGCGTGGTAGCGGCCAGCCACGTGTGGCAGCCAAGCACCTGGAAGGCAGCTGGTCCAGACTGAGATGCAAAATGACTATAGAAAACCGACCAGATTCCAAAGACTTGGTGAAAACAAAAACCGGAAAATAACAACACTTTTTATATTGATAACATGTTGAAAATACTCTTTAGGATATATTGGGTTAAATATTTATTTCACCTGTTTCTTTTGTACTTTTTCATGTGTCTACAAGCACATATAAAATTACTCCTGGGGCACCTGGGTGGCTCAGTCAGTTAAGCGCACAACTCTTGGTTTCAGCTCAGGTCATGATCTCACGGTTTGTGAGTTCGAACCCTGCGTCAAGCTCTGTGCTGACAGTGCAGGGCCTGCTTGGAATTCTCTGTCTCCCTCTCTCTCTGCTCCTCCTCCGCCGGCTCTAGCTCTGTCAAAGAAATGAATAAATAAACTTTAAAAATAAAGCTCGATCCCACAACCATGAGATCACAACGGCAGCCAAATCAAGAGTCAGACGCTTAACCAATTGAGCCACCCAGGGGCCCCCGGACTGTGTCCTTTTGCCAGTGGTTTCAGAATTAAAGAGACGAAAACGCTGCAGAATTCCACTGGGAGATTCTATTCCAGCTGGGGTTCAGTGGTAACACATTCACAGTATCAAACACTGATTTTCTAAATGAGTGTTTTTTTCCCACCACCCACTCCTGACCTCGTACACGGCCGTGCTGTGACTTCCAGCTCCCCGGGCCCCCAGCCCGGCTCAGTCTGACCGCTGGCTGGTTGCACCTGCACCCTCCGTCCCCTCTTCCTGCCCCAGCCACCCGCCCAGAGTCCCGCAGCCGCCCACAGAGCCCCGCTCCCAGCCCTTCCCCTCACTCTCACCCCAGCCCCACCCCATGCCTGGGACCACCTCCCCTATGCTCAGCAACTCCAAGCCAGTGGTGCTGAGCGAGAGGAGCCGTCCTTCCCCTCCACCTCCAGGGCTTGCACTGTTCAAACACTTGGAATTAGCACCATGAGGGGGCCTATCGTTTGGACCGAACTCGGTTGGACCTCGGTTTACCCTCCACTTCCTCCTGGCGACCAGGCATTACTGCCCAGGGTAGTGCGTGCTCCTACCCTTCATTCACCCAGAGCCTCGCCCACCACAACGATTATGACACAGGGAATATAAATGCAAGGAGGTCAAGAAGAATAACTGACATGTTCACCACTCGCACTACCTAGCACAGCACCAGAACATTCTCCATAAACACCTGTTGAGTGGACGGGGTCTGGGCAGAGGAAGGGAAGGGGGGGGGTGTGAACGGTGACTCATACAAGACTGGGAATTATATCTTCTATACCTCTCTATACCCACGGGCTGCCGGACACACAGTGAGCGTGCTCAGTAAATTTTTGTTGTGCGTACTGGCTAGACCAGTGCTTCTGACCTTCTGTGTGTGCACGAGCCAGGGTTTGTGCTGAAGTGCAGATTCTTTCCTTTTTAAATTTTTTTTTAAGTTTATTTATTTATTTTGAGAGAGAGGGAGAGAAAGCGACATGTGAGCGGGGGAAGGGGCAGAGAGAGAGAGAGAGAGAATTCCAAGGAGGCTCCGCATGCTATCAGCAGCTCGAACCCACGCACCATGAGATCATGACGTAACCTGAAATCCAGGGTCAGACGCTTAACTGGCCGAGCCACCCAGGCGCCCCTGAAATGCAGATTCTGATTCAGCACGTTAGCCCCAGGTGATGCTGATGCTGCTGGTCAGGGAACCGGAGGGTAGCGCTGTTACGTCAGTGGGGTCCTCAGTGTGGCTGGACCTCTCTCAACTCTGTCATCTCCTGACGACAATGACTAATCCAGGTCTGCTCGACGTCCCTCTTCCCCTTGACTCCAGAGGATCACCAGCTGGCATTGCACAGGCGGGGTCTCCTTCAGACAGTCTTCTCGCCAGCGTGGTGCTGTCCCTGGATTTCACCTTCCCAGGAGCCTGGAGACCCAGCCCTCCTCCTTCCCGCCACCGTCCTCTGACGGCGTCTGGGTCTCCCCGGCCCTGACCAGCTCCAGGGCGTTCCTGCCACTGCTACGCCCTCTCTTTCTAGCATCTCATAGCCTCTTTTTGTTTTCTTTTTCTGCTTTCACACCAGTTCAGATCCCTCCGTGGTGAAGCCCTCTGCACTCCCTCAGCCCTGTGGACTTAGCTTCCGAATTTGGCTAGTAATCGCATCATTGCACCAAAAGTGTGGGCTCCAAGGTCACGAAAGAACTCCCCCTCGTTGAAGGTCTTGGTCTCCTTCCTCCGCATTCTCAGGGCTCGGTTTCCCGACACTGCGCCGCCCTTGTGTTTCTCCGAAGTGTAGACTTTTCTAGCTCCTCCTGCTTGTTAATTCTGCACACGTCGGTCCATTCCCGGCCATGTGACAACTGCTCCGTCAGGCCCTGGAGGATGAATAGGGCTAAGCTATTTATGCCCGCATGGGGCCTCCAGCCTAGTGAGGAGAATGTGCGCATAAGCGGGTAATAATGCTGCACTGCCATGGGTTCTGCGTGAGCAAGACGTGGACCCGTGCTGTGGGGGCGCAGGAGAGACCTCCCCACATCGGGCAGGTGCAGGCTCAGCATCCGAGGGGATGAGGGGCCCGTGCCGAGCATGTGAGTGAAGATCACGGGCAAAGAGGGAAGGCCTCTCCTGAGACGGGTGGCCACGTGGGCGGCGGGTCTGCTCCGGAAACTGAGTGGGGGCTCCAACCTCCTTCATCCCTCACTCTTGGCTGCACCATTGGCCCTGAGTTTCTGCCCTGCTGCCCCAGTGCTCTGTTTCTCCAACAGTGAGGACAGAGGCCGGGAGCGGGGTGGTGGGGAGAGACTTTGAGAAGCTGTCTGCAGACAGGTGGGAGATGCTGTTGGGAAGCGCTGCCTGAGGACAGAATGGAGCTCAAAGGGCAGGAAAGCAAAGGCCGGTCCCACCGATCGCGACGTACCCAGAGTCTCCGAGTCCCTACAGACCTGCTTCCTGCAAATAATTGAGCACAGGACCGCAGATCGTAGGCTCTTCTTCTCCGGCTCTTTCATTTTCCGTAGGCATTGCCTCCCCAGCTCGGCTACAAGCTACTGGAGCTGGGTACCTGGCGTGTGCAGAACAGACATGGATCGCCTCCCGGGTTCCGGACACTGGATCTTGGGGAAACAGAGATAAATAAGACACAAATCCTCTCAGTGTAGAAGACGCGGTAAGCAAGACTAGTTCCGCACAGAGCGGCAAACGTTTAATAGAGGAACGTGTAAGGAAAGGACAGTTCGTAAGAGAAAAGCACCCCTAGGGGCGCCTGGGTGGCTCAGTCGGTTAAGCCTCCGACTTCGGCTCAGGTCATGATCTCGCAGTCCGTGAGTTCGAGCCCCGCGTCAGGCTCTGTGCTGACAGCTCAGAGCCTGGAGCCTGTTTCCGATTCTGTGTCTCCCTCTCTCTGACCCTCTCCCGTTCATGCTCTGTCTCTCTCTGTCTCAAAAATAAATGTTAAAAAAATTTTTTTTAAAAAAAAGAATTATTTAAAAAAATAAAAAGAGAAAAGCACCCCGACTTTTTGGCTGAGGCTGGGGGGAGAGGGGCAGGAGCAGGTAAGCTCACAAGGCACCTATGAAGCTGCTCGGTGCACAGTGAAGCCTTCTGTTGATAGATCGGCGGGCGAATCATTGATTCGCTGGCTCCTTCCCAAAGGGGAATCATTGGCTGGCTCCTTCCCAAAACTGACCCTGACCCAAGCTGCCTGGGGTCAGGCCCAGGTGTTCAAGGAAAGCATTCGGTCCCCCTGCTATGCTAAGAGAACAGAAGGATGCCCAGAGGCACATGGGACAAATTGGGCTCAAATTGCCATATGGCTCGGAGTTCACATTTTGACTGGCATAGTGTAATCATTTTTACAAAGTCTAGTGCCTTGCTACAGATTGTAAATGATAAGGTCACAAGGATTAGAGACCAGTTAAAAATGTTAGAAGGCATATGCTGTGCATTTTACTAATGAATGGCCATATTCAAACATGTTCACTAATTAATGGCAATATTTGAATGGGTCCACTAATGAATGGCAATATTTGAAAGTGGTATTGAATTTGATACTCTGTGACCAGTGCTCCATTTCTGGAAGGAGCCAAATGCTCCATAAGGTCTGGGAAATGCTGATTTTAAAACAAAATTGAGCCGGCCTTGCAAGATGCTAAAGGGAATTTTCAGTCCGATACAGAAATGTGCCTCCAAGAAGTTTGTCCAGATGACCGTGGATGGTGTGAACATTATAAATACAAGAGTCCCAGCTCATGGCCAAATCCTAGTTTACCCTTTGGAAACATGGGAAGCCATGATGTGAAGGCCAGAGCCGGGAGATTCCGTGGATGGGGGTGAGGGCCATCATCACAGGAATCGTTCTGTGGTTGATTACAGAACGATGGTTACAGCAGAGGGAGGAAGTGGAGGGATTTGGGAGAGCATCACTGCCATAAATCACGTTGTCCTGGCCCCCCAGGGTCCCTGCCCACTGCTGCTGTAAGCCATGCCCGGTGAGCAGCACTGAGGGCCGATTCTGTTCAAAGTGAAGGCCCAGAACACAGCCCTGGCTACTGAGCCTGTTGCTTCCTTGTCTCCCGTTTCCTTCTCTCTGACCTGGACCTCCAGGATGTTGACCGTCAGAGTGTAAAGTCACCAAGCTCACATCCACTTAAAGTCCTTTCCCAGCAAAGGACCAGATTCGGGCCAGAGCGAACAAGGAAACGACAGGCTGGGTGCACCTAGTCTCAGAGCTGGGGCACCAGGAGCAGGGAAATGACAGGTGGGGACGGACCACAGGCCACTTCTGACTCTGGTTCGGCCAAATGGACAAGGCTCAGAAGTGACTCGGGATTAGTTATTTGGCCAGGAGCCTGTCTCTGTGGTGATACAACATGGATAAAGAGGGTCTTAGCAAAAATGCTGCATTTATTTGAGATCCTTCTCATGCCATTGTTTGACCACGGTTGGTCGTCAGCGGTCACACAGTGAGCAGGGGAGGCGGGGAGCAGGCTTTCACACACCTCGCTGCTGGGCATCGACCCCCGGCCTCATCTTCCACAGAGGGCAGGTGTGCAAATGCCATCAAAATTGAAACTCCGCATGCCCTTTGACCCATCCACCTCACTTCTAGAAATGTAGCCTACAGATTTCCTTGCACATGTGCAAACTGACCTGCGGAGAAGGACATTCCCTGCAGCTTTGTTTATAATGGCAAAATATTGGAAAAGACCTAAACCGTCGTCGTCAGGGGCCTGGTTAGATGCAGGAAGGTACATCTATCAACTAGAACACTGTGCAGCTGCTTAGGAAGAACGGAGCTGTTCAACATGCACTGATGGAAGGCAGGCTGTGAATGTCATAAACAAAAGCAAGGAGCAAAGCACAAGACATAAGGCGATATTTTATATGCCATTTTGCCTTCAAATATAATGTGTAAAAAATTTCCTGAAAGGTAAAAACAGGTGACAGCGATTATCTCCCAGGAGCATTGTAGCCTCAAGGAGGAAGAGAGACTTACTCTTCACCATATACATGTTGCACCGTTGGAGTGGGTGCTGTGTGCACGTATGATCCACTCAAAAACCATATAAACTACTTTTTAAAACCCATGACTCTGTGAGTTCTATCTCAATAAAGCTGTTTAAGAAAGGGTAAAATAAAAGGCCAACAAACATTTTTAGGTTTTGAAAAACTATAAACATTTTGAAGTAGGAAATCAGTTTAAATATCTTGGTCTATAATTATATATCGGACAGGTCAATTTCCAGCAGCCATCATCAAGGGCACCGCCGCACCACTGTCTGGAGAACTGATGAAGTGCCCCTTTTGACTTGAGGTTTGGAGGTCAGCCTTATTAAGGGTCAATGAGGGGACATGGTCCCTTCATCTTGCAAGCTCATCGTCTCTAGTAGGTCCCTGGTTCTGAGACAGATGGTAAAAAAAAGTTTTCCACTAGATTGTACGCACAGTGGATGTATGAATTAGGGCACTGCACGTCGGAAAGATTGAATGGGTACCACAGTACTTGATGAGATCCTGTGATGTAAGAACAGGGAATTTTCAGAGTTCGATTAAGAGCTCCCCATGAATGAAAATTAAACCAAGGAAAGTAAGGGCCTTTTGTAGTAGGAAACCTAAAACAAAACTAATGTGGGGGACGAGCAGGGTCAATGTCACGGTATTTTGCGGGAATCTAGATGGCACTATTTAACCCTCCTTCGTGATTCCTATAGGATCTGAAAAAGACAAAGGCATTCAGCCACTGAGCTATATTCAGCTTCCTCAAAATTATTTCTTTTTAGCCATTTGGAGGTTATGTGCAAAAGATTGTCTCAGTCTGTTTACATCTGGAGCATGGCCTAGTCTAAGATTGCTTCCCACCATGAGATTCTGTGATTTTAAGATGTGTACTTGAAAGGAAACAACCTGACTTTCTTCTTTTCAAAATTGTGTTCTAGTGCATTATAATCTAATACCACTTCCGGTCTTGTCAGAACAATTTTGCATGGATCAGCGGCTGGTCACCCGTGGGGCGCCTTACTCTTTTGATACACTATTTTTAACACACGGAGGTTGGATCATATATATCACTGCTGCCATCTTCTGGAAAGTCGTACACCTAAAGGAAAAATATTTCATCTGGTCCCACAGAAGCACAGACAGATGTGTGCCTCATGCTTTTGATGTTTCCCTTGACTATAGTAGGGGGTCCTAAGGTAGTATTTGATTCTCTCCCGTTCTTTTAATACAAAACTTCAGAGCTACGGAAAAGGAAATAAATGGCGGATAACAAAATGCTTTTATAATCGATGCTGTCATGACAGAAAATACGCAGGAAGAAATTTGATCAGATAGACATCATTCAACTTGAAGGATCAAACCCTTATTTGAGGGTCATTGCTTATAGGTACCAACTCACTCTCAACTTTATTGATCAGCAGACACTGAATGTTCTGATTGCATTGGAGACTGTTCACTTGATTCCTTTTCGTGTTTCCAAAGAGGAAATATACATATGTCTCCTTTGGAACGTCTCCATTATGGGCATGTGGGAAATCAAACTCCGACATCAATCAAATGACTCCTCTACTGACATGATATTGAATGATAAACATGACAGGCAATTCACAGAGCTCTGGATGGTCTGAGCACTGGATGGTCTGAGGGGATTGACCATGGAGTTACCTCTTCACATACACGAGCAAAGTGAGGCATCCCTTTCCATAGAGCAGTTAGGGGAGCAGACACGCCTGGCATTTCCTAGGAGGTCCTCAAGTTCACAAGGACTTTCACATTTATTACCAGAATAGTGGGAACTGCTTTCATTATCAAGGTGCTTCACTGTCAGTTTACTTTTCTATTGAACTTTATTGCTTATAAAGCATCATAACTCTATAAGGAAATCATTGATTCCTCTGTGCCAGAAACTGTGTTAAATACTCATCACCTTATTATTTCTTCCTTACAAAATAATAAAGGAAAGAAATGTTTAGGGTCACACAGGACAATAAATGGTAGAGAAGGGCCTCTGTCCCTAGGTCTTTCTGACTTCAGAGGCTTTACTTTTAAACATAAGTATGTCCGACTTTTAAAAATATATGCCTACTATGTGACTTCATGTGTTACAATGTGGTATTCTTTTATGTGTGGTCCGGATCCAAGATTTTATTTGTCCTAAAAGCAAATACTCAACACATACTAATTGCAAGGCCAATAAAATATGTATTGAATGATAACAGTAGTTTAGCTATTACTTCTTACAAAAAGTTTGTCTTATTGAATTTTTCATTTACTAAATAGCTGCTTTAAAGTTGTATGCCTCATTTTAGGCACCGAGGATGAGCTAGTTTCTACAGTTAAGTGGAAAGTTGGGCACAAAACTCCCGGGCAGCTCAGCTAATCTGAGGATAAAAATGAATTGGATTAGCATATTCATTGTCACATAAAGGGACACAGTCACAGTCACGCTGTTGGGAGTGATGACCTTGTTCCTGATGTTGAATTCTAAGGGCTAGTGTCCTGTGTGTACGTGAGATTAAAAAACACACACAGAAAGAGATTTGAACTACAATTTTGCAAATAACATAGAAAATTCAAGTAGCGATTTAATGTCATGTTAGATAATGTCATATGGAAACATTATATCCATTTGCAAAAGAATTAACTGACCTAGTAAAATTTTTTCTGTAGCAGCTGAGCTATATCAGCCAGGATTCCCAAAGAGAGGCAGAACCAGTAGGAGGCAGATGTAGTTATATATGATACAGATAGACAAGGGTCTATAAATATACTCAGCTGTCCCCAGAGATCTACAGGTGTATAGATCGATATATCCGTATAGCAGCATATCCATATCCACATACACAGGGAGAGAACTGACCTAAGTGACTGTGGGGCTGAGCTGGCACAGGCAGGCCTCCAGGAAGGGCAGGCTGGCCCACAGCCTGGCTGTTGTTCCCAGACAGACTCTCTTCTTCTTGGGGAAACTTCAGTTCTGCCATGAAAACCTTTCAACAGATTGAATCAGCCACACCTAGATTATCTAGGATCCTCTCTGTTTCCTAAAACAAATTGAGTATGGATGTTGTAGGCTTACAAAATATCTCCACAGAAGCAGCCAGATTAGTGTTTGACTGAAGAATTGGGGACTGTAGTGTAGCCAAGTTGACATCGAAAGCTAACATCATAGGAGCTAAGATGATACAGTCCATATAGATTGCTTTCTAATTAAATCTAATAAGGGATAGAGTTGAGGGAACCAAAATTGTAAGTATGTATTACTTTTATAATTTTTAAAGGCTTTCATTTTTTTTTAACTACAGAAATTGATGCATTTATCAGATATCTCAAGAGAGAACAACGCAGGAAAAGTAGACTACATAAATGTGTGGCAGTCCCTTCTATTCAATTAGTATTCACTTAGAAGGCATCTTCAGCAAATGTGAGACCACAGTTAGTTAAGAGCAAATCCCTAGGTAAATTGCAGCTTTCTGCATATCGGTTAGAACAAGATTCATGTGTCCCAGGTGAGGGATATACAAAGTCAGCAGACTGAATGTGAAAATGTTGGAGCCAGATCTGTCTTCTCAAGCTCTTTCTCTAGAAATATCTGTGCCACTGGCAATGTTTGAAGACTGTCCCAAAACATTATCTTGGGAGCATCTGCCCATGCCGGAGGTCCCCGACCTTCCTCTGTTTGTCATGCCCTTAGAGACTCAGTAGGTTTTCATGGTGTTCCTAGGCCAAAAGAAATGTGGTTTTGTTTATCAAATACTTAGGTCTAAGCAGTTTTGTGTGTTAAATACTTAGATCCAAGTAACACAATAAGAACGAATGCCTTAGCAACTTAATAGCCATTTGAAAAGATAGTTCACAGAAATTGAAAGAAAAACGATTTTTATTTCATTCTTAAATAACTGCATCTCCTGTAGCAAACAGATGTTCGTTCACATGCTAGTTGTTTTTCTATCACAATAACCAAAAACCCATCTTTGCAAAGATATGTCACCAAAAGAAGGAGAGCACAAGCCACGATAACATCATGAACTACCTTGCGTTAGTTCACGTAGCATCCAACAGATAGTATCACTGTAATTTCCTCAAAGATGTAAAATTTCCCACTGCAGCCCTGAGAGCCTGTTATGCCCCAGAGTACCTTGGTGCACAGTTTGGGAACTGAGGGGTCTAAACATTTGTACAAGCTCCCGTTTGAATTCTGAATAACACGATTAAAAGCTTGAACATTTTCAAGATCAAACCAGACTTTCTAGATATTTCCCCATTTTGTATGAGACAGATTCAAGTTATTTACCTAGGAGGCCCCACTGCATGGTATCTCTAAATTTAAGTCATACTTTCTGCATAGAAGCAAATTAACAAGTACATTAGTGTTAAATTATCCCCAGCGTATTCTTGCAGCTTCCGCTTGCCTTTTGCCAGGCTGAAATGGCGAGGCCTTCATTTCTGTGTGCTCTTCCCTTTCTGTTATTTTTTTAGTCCATTCTTTGTAGTACCAGTGTGAAAGGGAATTTAATGTCTTTGTGTCAGGAAAGGCCTATTTATTCTGACAAACTGATCAACCTCCAGGGTGTTCCTCTACCATGAAACTGATTTTATATCTCATCCACTAGCTAATAAGATGTGAAGCGTTTTCCCTGTCACGCCGAGAGATCAGACTTGCTTCCATAGAAAGCGGTGGGATGAAATCACACAGCAAGCTCTTCTCGGTGACTGAAGCACGCAGTCTACGTTTTTCCAACATGAGCACATAAGAGCAGAGCAATGGCTCTGAGGCAAACCCACAGATGAGCGGAGACATTAATAAAAAAAAAAATGGTTTTAATCTGAAATGGAAGCCCTGAGATGCACTTCATTCATCGTTCCCTGGATCAGCTTTCGGTTCAGGGAAAATGAAAATGCCAGGAATTAAAACCTGATGGTATTGGCGAATTGCCTAAAGACATCCTGACATACAGCCCTCTCCCGCCAATCTGAATCTTTAAATAAAGTTTACATCCTACAAACTTGAGGTCAGGCTCTTTGCTGTGAGAAGAAGTAAGACTACAGTATCCTGAAATTGATGGATAGAAGGTAGATTGTATCGTATCTAAAGAGACCTTTTCCTTATAAAATACTTGCCTTTTCTGGTTTGGTATGTACTGAGATTAAGACGATTCTCAGACGAGGGGTTAAAACAAGAAATTGGATGTGGGGAAGGAGGGAAATCTGTTTCCGTGGTGAAGACAGCACGAAGGAAAATTGCCTTGGACGGGCTGTTTTTGAGGCAAGGAGGGATGACAATGTACTGGGGCATAAAGCTGGACTTTTCTGTATCCTGTTTGTGATTTTGTTTATCAGTTCACATCAGTCTTATCTGAGGCAAAATTGTGCCAACTTCCTGGCTCATGCTATAGAAGAGTCATTTGAGAACTTTAAGCATCCAGAACTTTCTTGAGTCTTCCAGATTCTCAGTGCCATTACTATATCGGTTATCGATTGCTGGGTAAAAAACACCAAAAAACTTAGTGACTTAAAACAGCAACAGTCTTGTTCCTGTTTTGCTTTATATTGTCTTTCCCCCCACAAGGCTGTAATTTTGGCCGTGTCCTATAAAGCCAATGTGTCTCTGTTCCACACGGGGTCACCTGGGCCAACTCATCCAGGGGCTGGAAGATCCCCTGGAAACATGGCTCAGATGTACGGCTGGCAAGTTGGTGCTGGCCGTCTGCACTCAGCCAATTCTCTTGGCCAAGGGCTTTGGTTCCTCTGTACATGAGCCTCTCATGAGCCACTCACATGAGAAGAGGCTGCCAGTTTCTTAAGGCCTGGGCCCAGAAAGCAGCACACCATCACTTCCACCATGTGCTATTGGTCAAGTAGTGAGCACATCCGTATCTAAGCAGAAGAGACATCAAACCCACCTCTCCATGGGAGGAATACCCGCTCATCCGGGGCCGATGCTATAAAATCACCACCACTGCCCACACACCATACTCATTAATCACACTGGTTCTCTTGTGAGACCTGTTTCTCTCCAGCGAGGTAGAGAATGTTTGCTGAAAGGAACCTGTTTTCTAGTAAAGCAACTCCTTCTTCAGTTGTGAAATGGGGTCGGGGAAAAGCAGACCCTGGCCGTTATCTGTGTAACAGAACATCTTGTGTCCCAGTTAGCACGTATGATCTCACCTACCTCTTCCAGTGATCAGAGGAGATAGTTACCAGTGTTATCCTGGGTTTTCAAAGGATAACTGAGGCCCAGGTGACAAGGTGGCTTCCCAAGGTATCTCCGTGGACAGGCGATGGGATGATGACTTCAATCCCATGTGTCTGACTGCAGAGCCCACACCCTTAGCCACAACCCCTGGAGCATGGCGGGTGATGGTGAAGTAGTTCTAGAAGGGTCTACTGATGCCAGTTGCTAGCAGGACAGCCTCCTTTTCCAGCATTCACTTGAATAGCTTCCTTCCCTGCAGATGAAAGGTAGAGGGCAGTTGGTTGGTCCCCAGATCTCATCCATTCCCTGGAGCACTATCACCAGGTGAGGAGATCCTCTCCAGACTAAGCATTGGCTTCCTACAGCCACCATAACAAAGCACCCTGGTCCGGGGGCCTCAAACAACAAAAACTCTTGAAGAAAACTTAAGAAACAGTCCTGCAGGTTAGAAGCCCCAGAACAAGCCCCTTGGTTTCTACTGAGGCCTCTCTCCTTGACTTGCAGATGGCCACATTCTCACTGTGCCCTTGTGTCTCTCAGCCCCTGTGTGTGTCTGTGTCCTAATCTCCTCTCATAAAGACCAGTCATGTAAGATGAGGGCCACTCTAATGACTTCATTTTACCTTACTTACCTCTTCAAAGACCCTATTTCCAAATGCAATCACACCCTGAGGTCCTAGGTGTCAAGACTTCACCATATGAATTTTCAGGGGACACCATTTATTTCTTCTTTCCATTATAAGCTGTCATTGCAAAACCAAGTCCATTAATATGAACATATAAATCCACTATGTATGTAAACAGATACCAGATGTGAAATTCTTTCTTTTTAAGTTTATTTATGTATTTTGAGAGAGAGAGAGAGAGAGAGAGAGAGAGAACAAGCAGGGGAGGGGCAGAGAGAGAGGATCCCAAGCAGGCTCTGCGCTGTCAGCTCAGAGTCCGATGTGGGGCTGGAACTCACAAACCATGAGATCATGACCTGAGCCAAAACCAAGAGTCAGACACTCAACCAACTGAGCCATCCAGGCGCCCCTAGATGTGAAATTCTTGAATAACATCACTTCCCTCGAAGCCTAACACCAAAAACACTTTACTACAGATATTTATCTGCATTGTTATCTTTTCTGCCAGACTGGAAACATCTCGAAGAAAGGAAACATGACTCATGCATCCTTGAAACCCTGCAATAGTGCTTGGAACATTGTTTAGTAAAGAATTAACAATACCATCAAAATATAACTTTATTTCCTCTTTGCAAAAAGTAATCTGGCTCAGAAGCCATCACACACGTCAGAGGAATGAATCCAATGAGCTTGGAAAAGGGAAAACATGTTATGTCCAGATGCAGCCCACAAGCCCGTCCCTAACACATGTGTGTTCTTCTGCAGTTCGTCTTTTGCCGGGACTGTAAGGAAGCGTACCATGAAGGTGAATGTAGCACCCTGTTTGAAGCCTCAGGAGCAGTTTCTCAGGTACAGTGACCTCTTCCTGCCATAAAACAGGGCTCAGGATATGGAGGAGAGACAAGAGCTGCTTCCTGAAGCCCAGGGAGGGTTTCAGTCTTTAAAAAAAATAGTTTCAAACAGAGAGGTTGGCAAACCACAAGAGACTCTTAAATACAGAGAATAAACTGAGGGTTGATGGGGGTGGGGTGGGGGAGAGAGGGAAATGGGTGATGGGCATTGAGGAGGGCACTTGCTGGGATGAGCACTGGGAGCGATGAATCATGGGAATCTACCCCTGAAACCAAGAGCACACTGTATACACTGTATGTTAGCTAACTTGACAATAAATTATATTTAAAAAGTATGATAAGATGATAAGATAAGATAAGATAAGATAAGATATAAACCCCAAACCAGACTAAGTAGCCAACAACCATGGGATGTGGCTCTGGCTACTCAACCCTCAAAGTCCTTCCAGAACCATCCACCTCCTCAGGGTAGGGCTGTAGATGGCCATTGGGATATGTCCATACTTTCATAATAGTTTTTCCCTAGGGGTATATGGAATAAGGAAAAGGAAAATAGCGTGATGAGAGGAGACTTTAGAGGAACAAACAATTTAACAATTTCCAAATCAGATCAAGCAATATTAACCCTACATTTATATCTTTTTTTCAAAAATGTCTGGTTTAAAATCTTTGGTGAAACTATGATATGCATAGAAGTATTATATGATGCAAGAATATTACTGTTTTTTAGCAACATCATGAACTATGCTAAATTGTATTTCAGTCTTGATTAGGTAAAGAATGTGTTTACTGAGCCTTACTCTCCAATCTGCTATATCAGGCTTAGGGAAATGCAAATACATTTTCTTTTATTTATTAATTATGATCAACCAAACCTTAGAGGAAAGGAGTAAAATTTCAGCACAGTTGATGAATTTACTCATTATTTTTCTACTGATATAGATGTTAACAAGGTTTTAAACATTAAACCTATCCGGATAAATCTTTTAGTTACTTTATTGACAGGAACCTCAGAAACAGGCATAGAAATTTCAGAACATTTCAGTTTTACAGTAGAAACATTTAAATATCTGAATGTTCTGGGGTACCTGGGTGGCTCAGTGGGTTAAGCGTCTGACGTCAGCTCAGGTCATGATCTCACAGTTCATGAGTTCGAGCCCTGCATCTCATCGTGCACTCTGCTGTTACCACGTGACCCTGCTTCAGATCTTCTCTCCCTCTCTCTCTCTGCCCCTCCCCCACTTGCACTCTCTCTCGAAAACAATAAACATCAAAAAAAATCATCAAAATATCTGAATATTCTAAAATCAGAGCATAAAGAAGTATATCTTTGTAAGGCATTATGTGGATTTATTTACTAATATTAGCACAACCAAATAAACATAATTAGTGAACTCAGGTCTTCTTATCAGCTTCTAAAATGTTGGCTATGAGCCTATGGGGAGATTTAGACCTGAACTGCCATTTCTGCAACAGAGGCAGCAAATGCTCTTTCTGTTGATTTTATTTTAGCTCAGGGGCATTCAAATACCAGCTCACTGCATACTTATGTCAGGAATAATATTGATCCTGAGACTCCCCTGCCTCAGGACCATGGTAGCCCAGAAGAGCTAGCCTAGTCTGAGGCTCTAAGAAACGGGTTTGGTCTAGCAACTTATATCCCTGGGCTCCTATGACCGCAAACATGCACAAAGCTTTCTAAGAAGTGATACCTTAATGTCCACTTATTGGAAAACAGTAGAAATAGGGTGAAGAAGAGAACACATTAACCTATAGTTGCCCAAGTGCGAGACGCACTAGATAATCCCCTTCATTATTCATTCAAGAACTAACCAATCTTGGTGTTAAAGATTGAGGTAGCCCTCCTCCCCCCCCCCAAATTTTTAAACTATTAAAGCATTAATGTTCAATTCAGGAAAGTGGGAGAAAGAAAGTTAGAGCTGGGCTGAAGCATAGATGACCAGTACCTAGGGGCCTGTGTCTGCAAAGACCACCCATTAGCAAACATTAAGTCCAGCATTTGTATGCACCAGACATCCTGCTGGAAAACTGCAGATAAGTATTTCTTTTCAGTATATTGTGCAGATAAGCACATGAGGGAGTCATAGGGGAGACTTACAGAAAAATATATAATAATAGTAATGTGCTACAACAAAGTTCAGGAAATCTTTAGCTTTGCATAACACTTCCCCAGAAAAGTCATAGAAGGTGGGTAAGAGTGGCAAAAGGACAGTGGGAGAAGGATGATAAAGAACATTCCAGCGAAAACACTGCATGGACAAAGATACAGAGGCAAAAATTTTATCTGGTGCACAGATATTTCATAGATGTTTGCTGAATGATTGTGGCTTCTAAAAAGAAAAATACATTCTTTCATTTATTCAATGAATATGTATTAAACATCTATAATCCGTTAGACTTTATGCTAGGCTCTGGGGATAAAGTACCTGCTGTCACAGAGGTGAGATTGTTGGCTGCACCAACAGTCATTATGACAGGAATTCAGAAGAAGAATTGTTAATTCAGGACAGAGATGTGCAGGAAAGAATCCAAGAAGAGGTGGCCCTGCAATAAGACGTCCCTGAAATGAGGCTCCTCCCTGCCTTGTTCACACTCCTAGGCAAACCTCATATTCCCCTTATTTGAAAACAAAGCAAATTGACCAACCAAACTGGAAGAGCCTGTCCATCCACTGTTGTCTGAGAACAGAAGGCAACTTCTTGGGATTTTGCTGCCCTTTTTCCATACATCCAATTTATTCAGGTCCTACAGGAAAGAGAATTCAGCTCAGATGGGCACATGAAGAGACTTTAACTGAAAGGTCATGGATGGCCTACAGAGGTGGGGAAAGGTCACAAGAGCCCCAAACAATGTGGAGGGCCTCAAAGTGCAGCATCAGTGAGGAGCCATGAGCCCCTAACTCTGAAGGGACAAGAGGAGGGAATGGTGTCACACAGGGAATAATCCTGTGAGCTGGAGCCACGGAGGCGGGGCCTCTTGGCAGGAGGTGTAATCACAGAGGGTCCAGCATTGACAGAGGTAGGCCCCCAGCAGGAAGGGCATGAAGGGACATCTCCATTTCTCTCTCCCATCCTCTGATCTCTTGCTAATGTCTCCCATTGGCCACACCCAACCGAAAGTCAGCCTCGAGGGGTCGGAGGGACACAGCCTATCCGAATGAGCCAGCCTTCCAGGTGCAGAAGAGGGGAGGGGAAAGAATGCAGAATGACGAGTGTATTCCTATAATCTGATTTACCACGTCTCCAAAACCTCTTGATTTCAACCGTAGCTCCTCCTGAGCCTGGAAAGAAATGAACCAAATGAACTATTTCATCAAACTAAAAGACCCAATTCCATTCACTAAGAGAAAGGAGGACTTCTCTTCTAATAGGGCCAGCTTGTTTTCTGTTCCTATATTTCGCTCAAATGGGAGTGATCTCCAGGTGGATCACCTCTGCAATTCCACAGACACGAAATCTTTGAAAGAGGACACGCTACACATCCAACCACAGAAATCTAATTGCAGCTCCCTTCTTGGGACTGAAGCCTTTGGATGCAGCCTCACGGATAAAGTCTGCTAATACAAACAAAATACTCTCATTAACCCTCTTCACATTTCCTTCTAGTTCAATTCACTTGTAAGGCGTTTCAGCATTTGTGGCCACTGTCCATTGCTCTCCCTTGAAAGCTGAGTGGTTTCTGGACTTTGATATTACATTACCCAGCCAGGCAAGCCCATGTCTCCCGGGGCCCAGTCAGGCTGTTTCCATCAGTTGGGCTGCTTGACCCTAAACTTAATGCACTTTTTGATTAATGCAATAATTTTTTTAAAGCAAACTCAAAAATTGGTTTTAAATTGGTTTTAAAATATTGAACACACTTTAGGTCAAAACTGCTGGGCATTTGGGGAATCAGTGACAGAAGATCGATCCGTCACAAGCTAATGAGAGTCCATTCCCATTTGCTTTTCCTTGTTCTTGCCTGGTTGTTCTCCTCCCCGTGCTCCGTCCCCTTCCACAAATTCCCTCTGGAGGCTTTCTAATAAGTAAACACTTGCTCTTGCAAACCACAGAAATTGATTCATTCCCCCCCAGTGGTTCTAAGTAGTAGGTGTTACTCTCCCTATTCAACAGGAAGGCAAACTGAGATTTCTAGATTTTTAATGGCATTATCCAAAGACACAAAGGAAATCATTTTCAGTGGCATCACCTGATCAAAATGGTTCAGGAACAGTGAGCACTCTTTCTGAGTAATAAATCTACAGTGTCTAAAGGGAGTGTGCCCATCCCTTCCTGCCAAGCTCCTACTCAACCTTCAAGACCCAGATCACACATCACCTGCTGCATGAACCCATCTGCCCACCCTACAACCTCCTTGAAGCTTTCAGACAACTGTACATACTTCTGTTACACATTCATCGCACTGAAATATTGTTTCCCTGTCTCTTCACTAAAATTATGAGCTTTGCTAATGCAAGGTTTGTACCTATTTTATAACCCCCAGTGCCTAGGATGCCTAAGATATAGTAGGTACTCTATATAGATATAGTAGGTGCTTGTTGAAAGAATGACAACTCCTTCCTTCATCCCCAACCCTCCCTTCTCTCCATGAAGCTGGGCAAGCACTCTACAAGAATGAGTGGAGAGGAGTCATCCAAGATGGTGACATAGGAGGATCCTGAGCTCCCAACCCCCATAGATGCATCAAACCTGGAGTAATGCCCTCTGAAAAAGATCTAAAAACTGGCCAAGTGACTCCTGTCTACCAGATGAATGAGAAAATACCCACATCAAAATGGGGAGGCTGAGACACACTCTTGTCATGAACCCCACTACTGGCACTGTGCCATTCAGGATGAAAGCCCCAACCCCCTGCTTCTCGCAGAGTAGCAAAGGGTTTTGACCCCACATCTGGCACCCCCACTGTTAAGACTGGGTGCCAAACACCTGGCTCTGCAGCCAACAAGGCTGATAATAATGAGACCCACAAGACTATAGCAAACACAGAAGCAATTCCTACAGGGGCACACCACAAGCCCCACATCTATCCCCACAGGACTCAGCACAGAGGGAGGCAAAACTGCCCACCTTCCAGCCTTTCCGTGAAGGAGGTTTGCCTGCATACTTTGAAAGCTGCTGTCTCTGGACCAGGCTTCTAATTTAGCAGGCACTAGCAGTTGGCTGCATTCCTCCCCAAAGACCAGGGAAGCAAGAGGACACCTCTCTCACCTTCTCCCTCACATCCACCACAAGGCACCTGTGTCCTCTTGGAAGGAGCTTGTGAGCACATCTGCACCCTAACTTTCATGGCCCAAGGGATGGGGCTCTGATCCCTGGCTCTGAGAGCCAAAGAGACTTCCATTCAGGAGTCCCACAGGACTATAGCAAACAAAGAAGCGCTTCTTGGCTGGCTATCCCCCCAGAGCCCAGCACAGAGGAAGCAGGCAAAAAAACACTATCTCCCATCTTTCCCTGAAAGGGATTTATCAAAATCCTTTAAAAGTTGCCACCCAAGAGCCAGGCTTCTATTTTAGCGGGCATCTAAGGACTGGCTGCACTCTTCCCCAGAGACAAGGGAAGCCAGCAGATGCCTTCCCCACCCTCTCCCTTCAGCTTGCTCCAATAATAGAACCAAGTTGCCAGTAACTCTTTGGAAGGAGCTTGTACATACATCTGGCACCCCAGTTTTTACAGCTTCCACCTGAAAGATGGGCACTTAGATTTATCGCCTGGCTTCAATAGCCAAGGGAGTTTGCATTCACAATTCCTACAAGACTATAGCAAACAAAGAAATAGTTTGTAACAGGTGCAGGAGCACCACCACCATTCTGTGGCTGTATACCTGGGCTCAACGTGGAGAGAGCAAGCAAAAACATTCATCTCCCAGATTCTCCCTGGAAAGGGACTTAACTAACTACCTACTTTCCCATCTGCTGCCTGAGGCTCCCACTTCTAATCAGCCTGCATCTAGATGCCGAATGCAGTCCTCCCCTTCGGTATCCTGACAGGTCTCGACATAGCCTCAACTACTGGAAGCTGCTAAGAACAAAGAAGGAGACCTGGACAATCACAAAAACTTCAGAGACAGCTAGGAGCTTGGGCCGAGTTAATTGGTGAGGCTCGTCTCCTGCATGAGGACTCTGTTAAGACTGGGAGAGGTGGCTGTTTAATGCACAAATACCAACACAGAGAATCAAGGAAAATCAATGGAGGAATATGTTCCAAACAAAAGAACAAGGTAAATCTCCAGAAACAAATCTTAGTGAAACAGAGATAAGTGATTTATCTGATAAAGAGTTCAAAATAACAGTCATGAAGATGCTCACCAAGGTCAAGAGACCAAAGCATGAACAAAACAGAATTCCAACAGAGAGACATAAAATATAAGAAAGTACCAAACAGAAGTCACAGAGCTGAAGAATACAATAACTGACCTGAAAAATACACTAGACAGATTCAACAGCAGGCTAGATGAAGTGGAAGAAAGTCAGTAAGCTCAAAGACAGGCCAGTGGAACTCATCCAATCAGGGCAGCAAAAAGAAAAAAGAATTTTAAAAAGGAAGATAACATGAAGGACTTACGGGACACTATCAAGGAGACCAATATCCAAATTATAGGGGTCCAAGGAGAAGAAGAGAGAAAGAGTCAGAACGCTTATACAAAGAAATAATAGCTGAAAACCTCTCTAACCTGGGGCAAGAAACAGACATCCAAAACCAAGAAGTCCAAAATGTACTAAATAAGATCTAAAGATATCCACATAGAGACACATTGTAATTAAATTGTCAAAAGTTAAAGACAAGAAGAGAATTTTAAGAGCAGCAAGAGAAAAGCAACTTGTTATGTACAAGGGAATCCCCATAGGACTGTCAGCAGATTTTTCAGCAGAAACTGCCAGCCAGAAGGGAGTGGAGTGATATATTCAAAGTACTGAAAGAAAAAAACTGCCATCCAAGAATTCTCTACATAGCAATGTTGTCCTTTATAATGGAAGGCGAGAGATGCTTGGGTGGCACAGTCATTTAAGCATCCTCCTCTTGATTTCAGCTCAAGTCATGATCTCACAGTTTATGAGTTCAAGCCCCACATCGGGCTCTACACTGCCCTTCTCCCACTTGTTCTCTCTAAATAAATAAGTACATAAACATAAATACATAAATACATACATACATACATAAACAACATAAACTTTTTTAAAAAATTAAAATAAAATAAAAATAATTGAAAGAGAGGTAGAGTTTTCCAGACAAACAAAAGCTGTAGAAGTTCATGACTATGAGACCAATCTTAGAAAAAATATTAAAGGGAGTTCTTCAAGCTGAAATGAAAAGCCTACATCAAGAAACAACAAAAATCTCAAACAATCTAACTTTACACGTTAAAGAGCTAGAAAAGTACAAGCAAACTAAACCTGGGGTGCCTGGGTGGCTCTTAACTAGAGTCTGACTTTGGCTCAGGTCATTATCTCATGGCTCGTGAGTTCAAGTCCCACTGAGCTGACAGCTTAGAGCCTGGAGCCTGCTTCAGATTCCGTGTCTCCCCTTCTCTCTGCCCCTCCCCTGCTCACTCGCTTACTCTGTCTCTCTCTCTCAAAAATAAATAATAAATTTTTTTTTAATTAAAAAAAACTGAACCCAATGGGAGTGGAGAAAAGGAAATAACAAAGATCAAAATAAATGACATATAGACTAAAAAGATAATAGAAAACATTACAATTAAAAGCTGGGTTGTTTTTTAAAAGATAATTAAATTGGCAAGCCTTTACTAGGATTAGCAAGAAATAAAGTTCTCAAATAAATTCAGAAGAGAAACAAGACATTACAACTGATCCCGTAGGAATACAAAGGATCATGGAACTACTATGCACAACTATACACGAACAAATCAGACAATCTAGAAGAAATGGAGAAAAAAACATACAACCTACCAAGACTGAATCATGAAGAAACAAAAAATCTGAACAGACCAATTACAAGAAAGAAGATTGAATTAGTGATCAAAAACCTCCCAACAAACAAAAGTCCAAGATCAGATGGCTTCAGTGGCAACTTCTAACAAACATTTGAAGAATTAACACCGATTATTCTCAAACACTTCCAAAAAATAGAAAAGAAATACTTTCAAATTCATTTTACAAGGTCAGCATTATCCTATGCCAAATCCAGACAAGGACATTATAAGAAAAGAAAATTATAGACCAATATCCCTGATGAGCATAGGTCCATAAATCCTCAACAAAATATTAGCAAATTCAATTCCACAATGCATTAAAAGGATCCTACACCATTGTCAAGTAGATTTATTCCAGGAATGCAAGTATGGTTCAACATCCACCAATCAATATAATGTGTCACATTAACAACGAAGGATAAATATCATATGATCATCTCAATAGATGCAGAAAAAGCATTCGACAAAATTTAACATCCATTCCTGATTAAAAACTCTCAATGAACTGTGTATAGAGAGAACGGACTTCAACATAATAAAGGCCATATATGAGAAACTCACAGCTAATCATATGCAATGGTGAAAAGCTGAAAGTTCTTTTTCTAAGATCAGGGACATGATAAGGATGCCCATAGCTTTTATTCAGCCTAGTACCGGAAGTCCTATCCAGAGCAATTAACCAAGAAAAATAAATAAAAGGCATCCACATAGGAAAGGAAGAAGTAGCATCTCTATGTGCAGATGGCATGACACTATATACAGAAAATCCTAAAGATTGTGCCAAAAAGCTGTTAGAACTAACAATTTCAGCCAAGTTGCAGGATATAAAATCAACATGCAAGAATCAGACATACAAATGGCCAAAAAGTGCATGAAAAGTTGCTCAACATCATTAATCATCAGGGAAACGCAGTTCAAAACCACAACGAGACACCACTGCACACCTGTTAGGAGGGCTAGTCTCAAAAAGACAGGACACAAGAAGTGCCAGTGAGGACATGAAGGAAAGGAAACCCTTGCCAGTGCGAATGTAAACTGGCATAACCACCATATAAAGCAGAATAGAGGTTCCCCAGGCAATTACAATGAGGACCACTGTATGATCCAGCATTTTCACTTCTGAGTATATATTCAAAGGATATAAAGTCAATATCTCAAAGAGATATCTGCACTCTCGTGTTCCTAGCAGTACTAGTCACAATAGCCAAGATTATGGAAACAAGCTAAGTGTCTGTCAACAGATAAAAGGATATATGTGGAATGTTACTCAGCCTTTAAAAAAGAAGGCAAGTCTGTCATTTACAACAATGTGGATGAAACTGGAGGGCGTTATGCTAAGTGAAATAAGCCAGACAAAGACAAATACTTCATGGTATCACATGTATGTGGCATACCTCAATAAAGCTGAAAAGAGAACCACTATGTAGATAAATTTTCAGATGGAAAATATTTTTCAGAGGAAAATCTGACACACTCGTGTCTTTTCAAAGGCAAAAAAAATCTACTTTCTTTCATAATTAGGAAAAAATTAGGAAAGCAGGAAAAAAAGCTCACTCTAAAATGCTCAATGAAGTTTGTTTTATATAATAAAACAAAATAAATCATTTCAAATTTTTAAAAAGAATGGGCAGTAACTTCAGGGTTGGCTTTTGTCCTGGCCATCTTTTGAATTGTAAGAGAAAATAAGATTGCCCACAGCAAACCACTGTTCCCTCCATCTACCTCCTAAACTAGAAGAATAAACCTCCAATTTGCCTGGGATAAAAATAATAATGTACACTCGTATAGTACTTATTTACAAAGCACTTCCTTTTTTTATTTAAAATGTTTTAATGTTTACTTATTTTTGAGAGAGAGAAAAACAGAGCACAAGCAGGGGAGTGGCAGGGAGAGAGGGAGACACAGAATCCGAAGCAGGCTCCGGGCTCTGAGCTATCAGCACAAAGCCCAATGAGGAGCTAGAACCCACGAATGGTGAGATCATGACCTGAGCTGAAGTCGGACGCTGAACCGACCGAGCCACCCAGACGCCCCTACAAAGCACTTTCAAATACACCATCTCATTTCGAGCCTCTTGACGACATTATACCACATACTTAGATCATAGGCAAGGTACAGGGAGAGAGACAGAGACACCCAGGGTCATGGAGTTGACAATCAATAGTTCTAACTGGTGTCACGCTGCATGTTGAAAAGGGGATATGTGTAGGCTATTGTTGGCTTGTGAGATGTTATACCAGGGTGGCACTCATAATAGTATACATTAGATTAGATTCATGGACTTTCCCATGTGTTGATAAGGATGAAGACACATTTTACTTCTCTTCTAGCTTTCCTTTAAAACAAATACAGCAAGAAAAAATCACATTAAAACAACTCTCTGCAAACACAATTGCACTTAGCCTATGTCGGAGGAGGGGAGGGAGTGGGGTGGCCTGTGCAAAATTGGAAGCACATGGCTTCAGCCAATCTGGCCAAGTAGAAATGGGGGACCAACATTACCAGATTTTCCAAATTGATTAATTTTTCGGTAGTTCGAAACTCATGTGTTTATGTTAAATATCCTTATTTTTAAGTGTTGAGAGCTAACTCCATAAAAATTAAACACACCTATCTACAGGTAGAATTTTGTCTCCAGCCTTTGTGTTACACCTGTTACATGACTTGGAATTTTATTTTGGCTGTCTTAATTCCTCATAATCAATAAAAACGAGAAAAAAGAGGGATATCCAGTAAATACTTATATAAAATCTACTCTGTACCATTAAGACTACAGGTATTTTGGATACAGCATTAAACAAAATAGAGCACCCCCCCCCCAATCTTATGCAGTTTATACTCTAGTGACATAAAAAAAAACTAACAATTAAAATATCGTATGCTGAGAGGCAGAATCGGGAAGTTGGGGATGCTCTAGCGTTTAGTCTTCTGAGACGTTCAAGGAATTGGTCACAGGAAGAAATGAAATCTGAGACGGAAAAGACGAGCTGGGGCGATCCTTCAGAGTTGCTCTGCATCCCAGAGGGGCCAGGCTTTCGCACCCCTTTCGTCCCCAATGGTCCAGGCCCCTAGTTTCATACCATACTAAAGCCACAACTACCAAACTTGACCGTTTGCTATCGAAAGGATTGCTGCTTAGACCAGCCCCACAGGTCAGGAGTGTGCCAGGGAGCTTTTTTCCAAATGGTGCATTACTTTCGGCTGCAGGGCCCTAGATGCCATCACCGTGAATCACTGTGATTGCAATAAACTCCGCGCGACGTCTTTTCCCGCCACAGAAACCTTGCATACCCTGGCTCCGTGGCAGAGACTGTTTGCATAGCCCTTTGCAGCTCTGGACCCCTTCCAAGCGGCCAGTGCTCATCTGCCACAAGTAGGCCTCCTTTGTGGCCGCCACCTGGTGGGTCTCTACCTCCACCACCTCCCCGCCCCCATTTTAGAATTTGTGTTCTAGGACCACTCCTAGTACCAACTGTCATAGGTCAGGTTCCCAGGGAAACAGTCCCTGAGACTTGCACCCAGAAGGGACTTGGGAAGCACTGTCAGGAACAGCCCCTTAGGAGAAAAAGAGGGGGTGTTGGAGGTAGGGTCCGTGGACCTTGGCAACGAGAGAAGCGGCAGTTCTGGTCAATGCCTGGATTTCTAACTTGGGCGGAGGGTGGTGCCCTTACCTGGAGGAGGAAACAGTGGAGGAAGAGCAGAGAGTGTGTAGGGACAGAGACCTCACTTTGGACGTCTGAGCACAGGTGAACAGCCCGCCAAGGAACGGATGCATAGAGCACCTTAGAGCGGATGCGGAGGCGGAAGCCAAGGATAAGCCACAAGATTAATAGTGTCCAGTCGCTGGCCCCCCAGCCACGATCCCTACCCCAGCCCCCTAGGGTTTACAGCCAGGGCTGGGAGGGGGCCTCCCTGTGGTGGAGAATGAGACAAGGAGGCTCTGGAGAGGCTGGAGTCCTGGATATATTTTGCCTCTGTATCTCATCGCCCTCATCTCTCGGCCATTTACTACTTCTGCACAAGTGCCGCCCCAGAACTGGGAACCGGATGAAACTTACTCTCCCCGGGGTGCAGGTCCCGGTTATTTAGGAGTGTAGTTCGGAATCACGTGTTGGTTTAGGCAAAACAGCTTGATTGATCACCACCTCCCTGAAGCCCTAGGGTCTGGACGTACAGCCTCATGGCCTCGCGGATGCGAATGGCCTCGCGGACGCGAACGGCTGGGATGCATCTGCGGTCTATGCAGGTGCGTCCCAGCGTGTCACTCCTGGAAAGTTGCTGAGGAGGGGCCCTCCCCTCCCCGAGCCCTCGGTAGCCCATTTCCCCAGTGCTCAGCACGTGAAAGGTAGGCTCTGGGGGAGCGGGGCTGGTACACTGAAGAACGGGTTCCGGTTTTCTCCATTTCCAGGCAAGTCACCCAAATTCTAACAGCATTTTTTCCTCATCTGCCACATGGGGCCAGCAAGCTCTACTGCGCTATAAATAATGAAATGAGAATGTATGTGAATCATTTTATAAGTTGTAAAGTACTACAAAATGGTCAAACTTGGGCTTTGGGTATTTTTAAGGCTGAATGCTAAAAATACCAGGCATTACAGAGAAAGAAAATGAAAGACAACACCAGAGGCCAAATGAAGGCATGCACACACACACACACACACACACTGACAGACCCTTACCACACAGACCATGTCCCTGTCTTTCCAAGGACCCTCCTGTCCTTCAGACTCTTTCCTTCTCGTCTGGGGCTGTCACTGTAGGAAGAGCCCACACTGAGCCCGGATGCAGCACTTCCTGGGGCTCAGCCCCTCCCATGGGGCCTCTCCCCTCCTCTCCAGAAGCCGCCCCAGCCCCCGTGAGTCCCTTCCCGCCTGGTGTCGACACTGGGGGACACAATTCTCCAGGCTACCTGAGCTCTCATACCCCAGCCCCAGCCGGACAGCTGCCCGGAGTCCCCGACCTTCCCCGGGCTCTGGAACACCTCCGGGAGCAGGGCAGTCTCGCCTGAACAGGGGGCTACCTCTAGGGTGCTGGATCCGGGAGGCGCTGGGATGGAATCCTGGCCAGTTTGCCAGAAAAGGACCAAATGTAAACTCTTCACCCTCATTTGCAAGTCTGCACCTTGTGTGACAGACAGAAACTCACACATGCACACATCCCACACCACACACCCCCACGTGCACATCCCACACACACATCCACCGCACAACACCCCAGCCCCCTAAACACACTACGCATGCATCAGACTCCCGACATACACACCTCGCACCCCCACAAACACCCACACACACACCCACATACCCATATACCACACGCCACCCCCACCCCCCCACACACACCACACGCTGCCCCCACCCCCACACACACACCACAACGCATCCCACATATCCCACACGCCCCACATACACCATGCACCCCACAGACACACACACCCCAGAGACTATTTTATCTCCACCCAGGAGAACACGCCCAGGCCAGCCCGCCTGGATTTCCTCTCCAGCAAGAGGGAAGCACCTGCAGAGCCCCTCTGTTCCACCAGATGGCGCTACATCCTTAAGGGAGACGGTATTTTGCAAGAACCCGTGGCCACCTGCAAATGACCGGGAAACGAGGCCCCTTTGCCACTTTCTCCACGGCCCCCCGGGGCCAGGAGGACCGGAGGACGGGTCCCACGGGAGAGCTGACTACCGGCTCCCGTAAATCCTTCACTCGTTGATAGATGAGAAACGAGGGGCGATAGGTGTTGTCATCCGCAGGAGGTTTGTTGACCACTCGTGGGGAAAAGGGTTCATCTGCTCTGCCCTGTCACCTCCGCGCAAACCAAGCAGGTGCCGAATGCGAGCCCGAAAGGGGGCAGCACGCTTCAGGTGCTCCTGCTCTTTGCCCAGTTTTCATGTCCTTTTCCTCTGTAAGAACCACTTGTGCCGCTCGTCTGCCTGGCCTTATTCCGTGAGGAATCCCAGGCAAGGCAAAATGGCTTTGTAGTCCAACGGATCTGGTCTCGAAAATGAGTCGCAGCCATGACACGCTGTCACAGTTACTTTCCATGACCGTGACGCTTAGCTGGGCAGTGGAGCCCCACTGCTTGGTCAGACGCTGGTCTAGCTGCTGCCGTGGAGGTATTTTTAGATTTGGTCAAGGCCATATTTCTAGGTATTTGTTTATTTCTTCCGTAAAGGGGATGCCCGAAACGCAGGTGGGCCTCATCCAATCAGTTGAGGGTCTTCAGAGCAAAGACTGAGGTTTTTCAGATAAGAAGGAATTCTGCCTCAAGACTGTAACAGAAACTCTGCCCAAGTTCCCAGGAGGCCAGCCTGTGCTACAAGTACTGAACTGGCCAGCTCAAACAATCCCATGAGCCAATTCCTTAAAATAAATCCGTATATTACATATTACATGTTACATATTATATATACATATCCTATTCATTCTGTTTCCCTGGGGAACCTTGACTGAGACATTAGTTGTAGTAATTTATTAAGTGAACCATGTAATCTCTCAAAGCCATGCTTCCCTCATCTGTAATATGATGTTGTAAAACCAGGCAGATTTCTTGAAATAACGAATGCGTGATGCCTAACTCAGAGCCTGACAAATCACAGTGCGAGCTGGGTGAGGTCATTCTTTCCGCATCCATCCCTATCCCTACAGGATTACATAAGATGGGGGGACTTTGGGGCCACACGCCCTGAATCCATTCTGTCTGTGCAGACCGCAGCGCATACATTCTGCCAGCGGCTTCTCAGAGGCTGGTCCACGGAACCGCAGCATGAACGTCACCCAGGGATGTGTTAAATCCCAAGCTCTCGGGCCCCACCCCACACCTGCTTCAGAGACTAGGTTGGGACTTTTGGGGGAGGATGTGTGGCAGTCTGTGTTTCAGGGAGCCGACCAGGTGATGCCAACGCGTCCGAAGAGGACGACTCTTCTGCTAACGTAAGCGCCACACGACAGGGACATTTTGGTTTGCTGTCATCTCTTGTGTGTTTCCTAGTGCATCTCTAGAACCTGGGACAGTGCCTGGTACATCGTGGGCACCCAACACTTGCTTACTGAATGAATAGATCTCTGTGTCAGCCCTAAGAAAAATAATGGTCTGCTTTGTACCAGCATAGCCTCACTTTGCACAGAGCACAAGCTATGTGCTCTGCTCTGGCTTCCCCTTTGTATTAGTGGTGCTCCCGCATTCAAACTCCTATGTTGATAATTCTAGTAATTACTTACCTAACCCAGCCGTGACCCAGAGATCTTCGTTATCAAAAATACAAGTTAGGGGCGCCTGGGCAGCTCCGTCAGTTAAGCGTCCAACTTCGGCTCAGGTCATGATCTCACGGTTTGTGGGTTCGAGCCCCGCGTCGGGCTCTGTGCTGACGGCTCGGAGCCTTGGAGCCTGCTTCGGATTCTGGGTCTCCCTCTCTGTCTGCCCCTCCCCCCCTCTCAAAAATAAACACTAAAAAAAATTCTTCTAAATTTCATTTTAAAGTGTGGCCTGTGAAATTTAGAACTTAGTGATGAGAGTGGAGCCTAGTAGCCTATACAGCCTTCGGCCAGACACTCTATTACATATTAGTACTCCAACGAGTTCTTTCCAAATATATGTGTATGTGCAATCTACATCTGTATCTGTAGATATATAATAAATATATAGAAATTAATTCTAACCTATTTATTTTCTAATTTTAAATTGTGTAATATTAATAATAATGTGTATATGTATTCCCCCCAAAGAGACAGCAATAGTTTTTAAAATGTGAGAACAAAAACAATTTTGTTGACATCCTTGTGCCTGAAAGGTACTGCAGTATTCTGACTCACCAGCAGGGGGCGGGCCGCTCACAAGAAGTGGTCGTCAAGGAGAACATCCGTTAGACTTTGCTGGGACTCTGGGAAAGTTGGGAGGGCCGCTGTCTGCAGAGGTGGGAGTTGTCAGTAAGGAGGTGGCAAGGGACGTTACCTGGGCATTCGATTTTGATGAGAAAAGTGATGACACTTCAAAGCTGGCATTCACCTGCAAACATTCCCATCTGAACTGAACCAACTATGTTTTTGGTGATTAATGACAATCTAATCCTTTTTGGAAAATAGATTTGTTCTTGACTTTTAGAATTGGGATTTACTTTTCCAAGTGCTGGCTAAACAGGTGTAACAAGTACGTTTCCTAAAGCAGGAAAGAGAAAATGCACGTGAACAGTAGTCTCTCAAGTTGTTCTAACTTACCTATACATTAGCAACAACCCCTCGGCACAAATTTTAAAACCTCTCTAAGGACGCTTTGATTTACCTGTATTTTTCAAAGGAGACTTAAGGCCAATCCAGACCTTCAGCAGCCTTTTTAGTTTATACAAACTCGCATAGTCTGATATTCCCACCTCTATAAGCCAGAGATGATGGTGATGATAAGGAGGGTGAGGATGATGGAGATGATGATGGTGGTGAAGGTGATGATGATGGTGACAGTGATGGCAAAATAATGACAATCATGATGAGAGGAAGCAGGAAGTTAGCATTCAGGGGTACCGTGCCTTGTACTAAGCCCTTTGCCCATTTATTGTACTGGCCCACACCAACCCTGTGAGGTAGGTACCACATTCTTCACACTTAGGGATGAGCAGACACCGAGTTTGGCCACCTGTCCAGTTACACAGCAAGTAAAAAAAACGAAGCTGGGGCTTAACTCAGGCATGATAACTTCAAAGCCCCACTCTGAACCACCACCTCTGACACAGACACCTCTAAATATTCACTGACAAATTTTCACTGCGTGAACAAAAACCATCGTCCTCTTTTGAGCCACAGATCAGGTATCAGGCCAACATTTCACCTCACTAATGCAACGTGGAAGACATATAGGAAAATGCAGGAAATTGCTGTCTTTAGCCGTCTAATATGTAAGACAGAAGACATTCCGCTCCCACCCCTGTTTCACACACGCACACGCACACGCACACACACCATTCCTTCTCATGATGGGTAAGCAATAAGCAATAAGCAGGCCTATGCAATTAACCTAATTGTTGCAATGCCCCATACGAGACACAGCTGATCGCACGTAGAGCCATAACGCTGAATCACAACAAAACCTTCACCTCCCAGCAACACCAGCCACTGCTTTGTAGCTCGACAACTAAACTCATAACAGAGAAAAAGCTTACCCTACCAACCGAGGGAGATGGTCCTCAAACCTCCCTACACCTCACAACTCCCCACGGTGTTCTTAAAGATTCAAATCCAAACCTGCTGAACGCAAATCTTCAGGGTGTGAGCTCAAGAATCTTTTTTTTTTAAATCCCTCCGTGACCCTGAAGCAGTGGGCACCTGGCCACCACTTAACAATCATTCCAGATGGATTGGAACAGCAGTATTAAAGATACTCCTGAAACATGAGAGTCTGGTCTTAGTGTATGCAGCTTCTCAAAAATATGTTTCCTAGGTCGCCTGGGTGGTTCGGTCAGTTAAGCATCCCACTCTTGATTTCAGCTCTGGTCATGATCTCACAGTTTGTGAGTTGGAGCCCTGCGTCTGACTCTGCACTGATAACATGGAGCCTGCTTGGGATTCTCTCTCTGCCTCTCTTTTTCTCTGCCCCTCCCCCCAAAATAAATAAATGAACAACAAAAAAAGATACTCCTAAAGGATGCTAAGCCAAGATGGGCTCATGTCAGTAAAAAGGGCTTGATAACAACAGCCTTTTCCCCCGGGAATTGACCGTCAAAGGTCTAACACAGACTGTCACCTGGGCACAGATGGACCTCTTGAAGGATGCTCCAGGACTGTCTCGTGGCTTAGAAATAAGTGTCAGTTAGAGCTGTAGCAGTGAGGTGAGTCTCTGACTGCCCCCCCCCCTTGTGGATCCAGCGGGTGAGCCAGGAAGCAACAGGAGTAACTTTGCTTTGTGGGCGTGGGCTTCCCGAGGGCCTTCTGGGGGACTCTGTTCTGCCCAGAAGGAAGGAAGCCCAGGAGTGTAAGGCACCGTGCAATGCTTCGAGGTGATAAGGACAAAGAGAAGGCATCGGCTTCGGCAGCTGGGGCCTCACCCCTGTCCCCTCTGAGAACCATTTCAACAGGCCACGTGGAAGGGAGAGCCAGACAGAAGACAGTGATGGCAGAACAGACAGCGGTGCTGAAGGAAGCAGGCGAGTGGGGCTCCGTGGCCGTGGCAGCGGAAGCCAAGGTCTCTCCCTCTTGCCTGTTGGTTGTGAGAAGTACTCCATGACCTCGTCACGGCCTCCAGTCCCCTAGTCCTCTTTGTAGCAGGTGACATCTAGTGATTATAGTTGCAAGAGCGTGAGGGTATGAAATCAGAGAGCTCAGGGTTTACATTCCGATTCTGCTGCTCACAGACTGCGTGACCTCAGGCACGTTCTGCCGTCTCTTGAAGCTGTGGTTTCTTCAGCAGAGACAGTTGATAACAAACCCTGCCTTTTAGGGAGGCTACAATTGCTAACTTAAAGATCGCCATCGGGGTGCCTGGGTGGCTCAGTTGGTTGGGCATCCGACTTGGGCTCAGGTCATGACCTCCCAGCTTGTGAGTTCGAGCCCCGCGTTGGGCTCTGTGCTGACAGCTCAGAGCCTGGAGCCTGCTTCGGATTCTGTCTCCATCTCTCTCTGCCCATTCCTTTCTCTCTCTCTCTCTCTCTCGCTCTCGCTCTCTCTCTCTTTCTCACAAATATAAATAAACATTTAAAAAAAAAAAAAAGATCACCATTAAGCCCCTGACACAGAGAGCACCCTTGCTGATGCGATAGAAACTGTCACCATTTCTTCTCCAAACCCTTCCCCTCCTGGCCTCCAAGATCCCAGAGGAGCCGGCTTCCCTTCCTTCTGCACCTGCTCACTGCAGACTGTAAACCCACAACTTCACGGTGTCTCGGCACGACTCCTAACACAGTTTTGTGTTAGCCCACACCAAGTGAAGTCTTCTCCATGCACTCAGCAGAAAAACCAGCAAAGGGACGAGAAAGAGAGCTGCCTCCATGAGCATTTGAGGAATGGAATGCCCTATTGCTTATTGGGAAAGGACGTTGAAATGCTGTTTCTAAGTTATACACAAACTAGTTAATGCCCTGGGGTGGGGGAGGGGAGGGAAGTAACCTCTGCCACCAAAGAAGGAAGGAAGGAAGGAAGGAAGGAAGGAAGGAAGGAAGAAAGAAAAGAAAAGGAAAAGAAAGAAAGAAAGAAAAAAAGAAAAATCCTACCTTAACAATTTTCTACGAGTTAACTTCTAATTTTTCAAGGCTATAAAACACCTGGGCCCTAACCGGCGGTAGGTAGGTAGTCAGAGCGACCTCTCCCAAGAGACAGTTGGCTGTCAGGCAGGCATATCAGAAACTCCTCGAGCACGGAACTAAAAAACATTTCACACAATCCCCATTTGGCCTTGTTGCTAAGGTGCTGGCTAATTCCTCCGGCCCCGGGCTTCCTCCTCTTGGCTCAGATCATTGAACGTGGGCATCTCCACAAGTGTCCTTGGCATCTCGTCTCGCCTGTGCTCCTAAGGCATCCACATAGCTTCAGGCATCTCTCTGAAGAACGGGCACTGAGATCTCTCGCCCCTGCCCCCACCGTGGGTCCCTGGGCTTTCTTCCAACACCCCCAGCTGCCTCCTGGGCCTCTCTACCGGGCTGGCCAGCCAGTGACTGGACACGCCATGTGCCCGCAGCTCGTCCTTCCCCCATATCACGTCTTCTTCCCATGCCTCACCCCTCAATCTAATAAGTGTCCCCACTGTCGTGCAAGGTCGGACTGGCCAGTGTCGGTGACAGCTTGCACCCCTGCCGCCCCGTGTTTCACACCTAAAGCCGTCCTCATGCTCCAGATGTGCCTGTGGTTCGGCATTGGCTCCTGAATGACCACACTGTGGTGGGAACGTGGACGCTCAGGAAGCAAACAGACTTAGGTCTACGTTTCCATCTATATCTCCTTGGGGAGGCGATATAACCTCTCCGGGCTCATTTTCTTCATCTGCAAAATAAGGATAGCATTTGCACTGTATTACGTGTGGGATTATTACAAGGATTAAAGGTGATAGAAACAATGTGTTTCGCACATAGTAGGTTCTCAACAAATGGCACCTCTCGTTATATAAAAACAACCTGCTTGCTAACCTGCTAATTGTTAATGAACACAGCACCCAATGACCCATCATCCAAGCCAGGATACTTCTGAGACAGAAGGGCATTTTAACAGTTTTGCTGGGACATTAGATATACACCGGTTTTATCTTAGGTGTTCTGAAAGACAGGTTTTATTACTCAGGAATATGAAGCCCAGCAGATTAGGAAATGACTGCCATGGAAAAGATAGTCTATTACTCACAGATCCCGAGAGGAGGGCAGGTGACACCCTGCGGGACCACATAGGGAAGCCCCAAGGTTGGTCAGGAGGCACAGGGAGCAGGGGAAACGTGGACAAGAGCTTTTGGTGGTTTCCATGCGAAGGAATGGGTGAGGCAGGGAAAGGGGGCTTTGGATCAGCTCGGTTGAACGATTTCATGAGATGTGGGGTGCAAGAGCCATCCCTAATTGCCTGGTGCCTACCTGGCCCGGGTGTGATTAGGACAGGACACGGTGGCCAGGAGTGTGGGAGCCCAGCAGAGGAGACAGCTGGGGTATGGGCTCCGGACTGGCTGGTTTGCATATGAGCAGCATGCTCCCATCTATCTCCGGAATTAGCTAGCCCTGGGAGGGGTGGTCTCTCGGGTGTCAGTGAGGCCCCAGATGTCAGAGCATCAGAATACAATGACGTCTGATACACAAGGCAAACAAAGCCTTATGGTCGCCCTATCAATATGAGAAGTCTGTCCTCTGTGCCCACCCCCACCTCCCCTATCAGTGCCACCCACTGGTCTGCCTAGGGCTTTTCTCCCCCTCGGCGTCTTGGGAAAGTTCCTTTGCAGTAGCCCATGCCTAGCCCAGGCGGTGACAACCTAACGCTCCAGATCCTAACTGGTCCCTAGAATAAGTAATCAGATTTTCAGTATTTCTAATACTGCAGAAACTGTACACACGTTTGAAATAAGGAAGGGATGTGCTTTCTTCCATGCGCAAAACTCTTCAAAACCCGGAGTCTGTAAAGGAAATGATGACAAAGCAAAAGCCAGAAGATGAAAACAGAAATTGCTGCTCTAGCGTTTTCCTTTTCCCTCTTCTCCCGTGAATCAAAACCTCCTTACCTACCTCCCAGCCCGCTCAGGTATCCCAGGCGGACTGACAGATCCAAATCAGTTCAGCCGCACGTGCAAATGGTTACACAAGAAGTATTTTGTTACTCCGGGTGTGAGTTCGCAGTACCCTATCTGGAGGGACCTTGGGCCGGGGATGTTGGATACACAGACGTTTGGGAGCAATCTGTTTTCATATCATGTTACAGTTGCTACAGATAACCTAAAGTATCACTTACACTCATCACAATTTCAAAATAATGGTAACTTTACATCAACCCCTGGATCCTGCTAATGTGTTCCACCAACAAAACCCATACAGCATTAGGTCAAAAATTATTATTTTATTATTTAACAACCATATTGCAAGATAGCTGGCATCCTCTGAATTTTATATTAGAACATTCTGAGAAGTCCAAAGACTGCCAAAGGGAACCATGGCACAAAAGAGAAAAGTTGAGAAGCCCACTCTAGACCAGGGGCAAGTATGGTAGGTCAAGTAACGGCCCCTCATCGATAGTTGCCCATACCCGACTCACTGACCCCTGGGGATATGGTGCCTTGTCAGAAGGGACTTTGCAAACGCGATTAAGGAGTGAGTCCTAGATAATCAGTGGGTCCAAAGAAGGAAACCTTTCCCAGATGAAGTCAGAGAGATGGGGCAGACGAAGAGGCAGGAGAGATTCGAGCATGAGAAGGATTCCGTCCACCGCTACTGTTGACGAAGGGAGCCAAGAACCAGGGGATGCAGGCAGCCTCTGGAAGCTGAGAATGAGTCCCAGTTGACAGCCGGTCAGGAAGCAAGTCCTCAATCCTGCAAATGCTTGCAGCGGAATTCTGCCAATAGTCCTAGGCAATATGTACATGAATGAACATGGCTGTTCCAATAAAACGTTATCTACAGCACCGTGGCAAACCAGACGTGGCCCGTGGGACATTGTTTACCTACCCTTTCTCTAGATTACCGTCGACTTCACATCACCGTGGGTACGGATGTATTTGCAGTCATTTCGGCCACTTTATTTTATACTTTCCGTATCTTTCTATATTGCTATACTTCCATTTCTTGCCTTCTCTTTAACTTTTCGTTGGTCTGCTGTTTCCATTAATTTTTTCTTGTTTAGAAGCCAAGTGCTTTCTCTCTTTTCTTTTAATGATTACACTAGAAATGTAAACATATATCAGTGTAACAAAGTCCATGACTCTCAGCCTAAATAACATAAGTACCTTAGAGCCACTTAATCCTTTTACTTACATGCAATTCTTGTCTAGCATTTTAGTTCTACCTTGGTTTTTTAAAACCAGCCAATGGAACATGATTTTGATAGTTTTGTATAGTCAGTATTTGCTTTGATTTATCTGCATATGACCATTTTCTTTGCTCACAGTTCCTTATTTTAAAAAAAAATTTTTTAACTATTTATTTTTGAGAGGCAGAGAGAGACAGAGCACAAGTGGGAGAGGGGCAGAGAAAGAGAGAGACACAGAACCTGAAGCAGGCTCCAGGCTCTGAGCTGTCAGCACAGAGCCTGACGCAGGGCTCAAACCCACAAACCGTGAGATCGTGACCTGAGTTGAAGTCGGAGGCTTAACCAACTGAGCCACCCAGGCGCCCCTGCTCACAGTTCCTTCTTGTGATTCAGCTCTTCCTTTGGACTTTATCCTATGTAGCTGTTCCTTTAGTGAAGGTCTGTTGGTGAGAAATCCTCTGTATCTTACGTCTCTAAGTATTTTTATTAATGTTCACTTTGAAAATTAATTTTGCCTGTAGAAGATTCTAAGTAGGCTGACGTTCTCTCAGTACTTTGAGGACATTCTATTACCGTCTGCTGGCATCCAGGTGTCAAGAAATCAGCTGTCAGAGTAACTGTTACTTTGTAGATAATCTGTTTTCTTTGCCACTCTGTGTACCAACACTTCTCCTATTTCTCTGTGTCTAGAACTCTAGAGAAGTGTTCTACCTTTTCACTGTCCGCACTGACTCTCACTCTACTTTTCACGTTTTGTACTGATTGCCTCTGATCTGCAGTCTGTGTTTTTTCTTCAGTTTTATCTTCCGGTTCATGAGTTACCCCACATCTGTGTCTAATTTGCTATGTAATTCATCAAGTGAGTTTCTAATTCTAATCATTAGTTTCTTTGTGTTCAGAAAGAAATGCACGAAACAAACATGTGTCTTTTCCAAATGTGCCTGGTTAATCATGATAGTCTCTGATGCCTTTACCACACTTTGTATCCTTTAGGTGTTTGAGCATATCAAATATATTTATTTTGTATTCTGTATCTGATTGTTCCAGTATCCACACCTTTGTTGGTCAGGTTCTTCAGTTTTATATTTCTGTCACTTTCACTCATGATAGTTTGTTTTCTCCTATAGTTGCAACTTTTTTGTGTGATCTCAGGCTTTTTGGAATTTTATTTGCATGATTTTGTTTTTGAAGTTTGGCTTTTTAAAGTGCATTAATCTAGGGGCATCTGGGTGGCTCAGTCAGTTAAGCGTCCGACTTCAGCTCAGGTCATGATCTCTCAGTCGATGGGTTCGAGCCCCACGTCAGGCTCTGTGCTGACGGCTCAGAGCCTGGAGCCTGCTTCAGTTTCTGTGTCTCCCTCTCTCTCTGTCCCTCCCCTACTTCTCTGTCTCCCTCTGTCTCAAAAACAAATAAACATTTAAAAAAATTTTGTAAATAAATGAAGTGCAGGGGCGCCTGGGTGGCTCAGTTGGTTAAGCGTCCGACTTCGGCTCAGGTCACGATCTCACGTTCCGTGAGTTTGAGCCCCGCGTCGGGCTCTGGGCTGATGGCTCAGAGCCTGGAGCCTGCTTCCAATTCTGTGTCTCCCTCTCTCTCTGCCCCTCCCCCGTTCATGCTCTGTCTCTCTCTGTCTCAAAAATAAATAAACGTTAAAAAATTTAAAAAAAAAATAATAAATGAAGTGCAGTACTCTATGGAAAATAGTTCTGCTTCAGCCAGGTTCATGGGTATGCTACCAGAGCATTCTGAGTATTTCAAATTAACTTTTTGGCTTGGGTTCTTTTTTTCAGGTAATCAGGTAGTATGCATTCTTTTCACAAAACCTTGGGTGTAAGGCTTGGTGGTTAGGAATTCTCAAACTTTGTCTCCCCAACCCGCATCACCATAAGGCTGAGACCAGCACATAGCTTTATTAATTCTTTACCAATTCTCTCTTCTGGGAAGATTTTTTTCCCATCAGCTGAGGATATCACCCCTCCGGAGTCTAGGTTGTGTGTGTGTAATGGGAAAATTTGATTCCACCTTCCACCCTGCTCCGGTCCAGGTTTTGTCCGGTCTATACTCTCAGGGCCTGTAAAGACCCAGCTCTGGGCACCCTGAGACAAAGAATACAGCCCCATAGCAAACCCCAGATTCCTCCCTCCTTTACCCAAGAGGGTTTTCTCTTTCTTTTTTAAATTTTTTTAATGCTTATTTATTTTTGAGAGACAGAGTATGAGCAGAGGAGGGGAGACACAGAATCCAGAGAAGGTTCCAGGCTCTGAGCTGTCAGCACAGAGCCTGACACGGGGCTTGAACTCAAGAACCGCGAGATGATGACCTGAGCCAAAGTCAGATGCTCAACCGACTGAGCCACCTAGACACCCCCATTTATTTTTAACTTTTTAAAATTTCTCATTCTAGCCATCAGGGATTTCCTGTATTCTCCCACCAGATCAGCCATGCATTAAGTAAAGATTTTTCTTCCATATTTCATCCATCATTTTTAGGTGCATAGACCTGAGAAGAATTGCATTTATTGTACAGCGAGCCATATTGCTGAAAAGAATTTTGAAATTAGTTTTTACTAAGTAGAACTATGTATTTCTCTGATCTATATGCCCCCGCAAACAATTTTCCAGCATCACTTTAGAGATACGAGCTCCTGGACCTTAAAAAAGAAAATCTTGGAGCATATGGTTAGGGGATGTTTGCTTTGTATCACTGAGGATTAAGCCCACAGGTGAATCTGAGCTGATTGGAAGATGTGTACTTAAGATACAAACCTACTTACTAAATCTTGCAACTACTGTCATCGACCACAGCTTTATCAGCCTGCACTCTCGGCCAGAGTCATCATTAAATCATCCCGGGGCCAAAGGAAGTTCTCAGTACCTGTGGTTGTTCTTAGCCAGTAAACTTACTCTGTTTTATCCTAACAAAGTATTGACAAATCACATGACAGCCTCTGAGTTATAAAGGAGGCCTCCTTTGTGAATGGGATAGCTAATTCACAGAAAGAAATTTGCTTCACTGCAAGGCCGTCATTAGGATGCACCCCACGTGCCCCACCGGCTTCTTGGGGCCTTATCCCTGGATGCTTATCGTGTTAGCGTCATTCCTTCATTACTCAGCCGAAACATCGCGAGTGCCTACCAGGTGCCAGGCAGATCCTGGTCGTGGGAGGAAGATACCAACGTGATCCTGGCCCTGGACAAATTCGCTTTCTATTGGAAACAACAGAAACATACATGCGAATTACAGTAAAAACCACTAAATGCTGCAAGTTAGGTACAAACATAGTTATTTACCTCAGAATACATCATTCTTTTTTGAGATGTTATTGAAATATAACATTATATTAGTTTCAGTGCACAGCATAATGATTTGATATATAGACAGAGAAATGATTACCACGAGTTTAGTTACCATCCATCACCATACGTAGACAATTCTTTTTCTTCTCCTAAGAGCTTTTAAGATCTGCTCTCTTAGCAAGTTTCAAATATATAATACAGTATTGTTAACTATAGTCATCATGCTGGACATGACATCCCCAGGATTCATTTATTTGATAACTGAAAGTGTGTCCCTTGTGACCCCCTTGACTTACCTCTCTCCCGAACCCCACCCCTGGCCACTGTCAGTCCATTCCCTGTAGCCGCGAGTTCAAGTTCAGGTTCCACATACGAGTGACATCATATGGTATTTGTCTTTCTCTTGGACTTATTCCACTGAGCGTAATGCCTCCAAGGTGTATCTGTGTGGTCACAAGTGGCGGCACACTGTGTAACCACAGCCGCTGCACGAGTTTACATCTCCACCAACGGTGCGCAAGGCTCCCTTTTCTCCACATCCTCACCAACACTTGGGATCTCTTATCTGTTTGCAATAGCCATTCTACCAAGTGTGAGGTAAATAGCTCACGGTGGCTTTGATTTGTATTTTCCTGGTGATTCGTGATGGGGAGCACCTTTTTACCGTGCCTTCTTTGGAAAAATGTCTGTTCTGATCCTCTGCCCATCTTTTTCCCTCAGATTTCTTGGTTTTTTTTGCTATTGAATTCTAGGAGCCTTATATACAGTTTGGATATTAACCTCTTATCAGATATCTGATTTGCAAATATTTTACCCCCATTTCATTCCGCTGAACGTTTCCTTTGCTGTGCAGAAGCCTTTTAGTTTGACAGAGTCCCCCTTGTTTATTTTTGCTTTTGTTGCCTTTACTTTTGGTGTCTTTATTAACACTGAAACACTTTAACATTTCAAAAGTATTTTGAATGTGACAGTGAATGTGCTGGACGTTGGATTCGAACGTGGGACGGAGGGTTCTACTCCCCAGACGTGGCGTCTCAGATCCAAGTGCCTCCCTGCACCGGGGCCATAAGAGGATGACTGCCTACTAGCTCTTGCCTTCATGCTCACCACCTAGAAAACCTGCCACCTGCCACGCATGATGGTGCTGGGCAGAGTTTGATGCTCAAAGCACAGTGTCATGGGCGAGGAACTTGTGTGTGAGCACCTCTGGTTTGAGTTCCCATCTTTCAGGTTTTCCAAATTTTTGCATTTGAGAGGCACTGATGCTGCTGCATAAGTGTAAGCATCCTGAACTTGGCACCTGACCTTTGCCACTCAGAGGGCTCATCTGTGAGTTTGTTAACTTATTAGACACCGCACCGTTTCCTCTAGGTTATTATGACAAGCAACTGAAATGATGGGAGTCAACGTGTAAAAACGAGTGTTATGAATTTGTTGAGTATTATCATTATCATTATTATTAGAGTAATATCAGAGTGTTAGAGCATGTTTTGGTATTTGATTTCTTACCTACTTTATATTTAAAGTTAGTAAGGAGTTGATTTTCATAGTTTCTTAATGTAAATTAGCTCTGGGAATATATTAAAATAATTATTACAAGTTAACCAAATGACTTGAATGCTCACAAAAAAATTTGCTTAGATGCTATAGAAGCCAAAATGGAGGGATTCTATTTGGATTAACATGTTGAAATATTTTAGATATAGACCGAGACTACACGTGTCTTGTACTGAATCCAAAAATGTACCAATCCATGGGGCGCCTGGGTGGCTCCGTCGGTTAAGCGTCCGATTCTTGGTTTCAGCACTGGTCACGATCTCGTGGTTCGTGAGATCGAGCCCCAAGTTGGGCTCTATGCTAACAGCACGGAGCCTGCTTGGGATTCTCTGTCTCCCTCTCCCTCTCCCCCTCCCCTGCTCTCTCTTTCTCTCTCTCTCAAAATAAATAAATAAACACTTTTTAAAACGTACCAATTCTTTTTCTGCACACGTCATCCAATATCGAAGTAAGCGGGAAAGACAGCAGCGTCTGAGTGATTAGACAGGAGCAGAATGAATGTCTGCAGTGGTTGCATGAAACGCCCCCTCCTCCTGTGCTGAGGGTCGGGGATGACTCAGTCCTCTGCGTGAATAGTGTTTGCAAACATTTCTGAGAGCTCACCGTGCGATAGATCCCGAGGTAATTCATAGCATCACTTCACAACACGTGTCAGATACTAGTCCCACGCCTTCAAAGAAACACACTCCGTGCTTGAGACCCCCAAAGGCATTTTTTAATTCCATTTAAGAGATGAGACCTTTCAGAGAGGTGAAGGGGCGTCTCAGAGTCACCCACCCGGCTGCGGCCGGGACGGGAGCCCGGGCAGATGTCCCCTGAGCCCAGAGTCCTCACATGGGCTGTTCCCGGCTCTCTCTGCATCCCCAGCCACGTCAACTTTGTTTCCTTCTTCTGGCTCCTGAAGACAGAAGACCGTTCCCCAGGTGCAAGAATGAAGGATAACAAGATGAAGAACATTTAAATGTCCCACTCTCCAGCTTTGGACAACTGTGTAACTCCCTTGATCCTCGATGGAAAATAAAAGTGAGGACACTCTCCTGACAAAGCATCGAACAAAGAAGTGTCTGTAGAGCACTGATCACCCTGCCTGCACATTGGACACCTGATAGATGTTATTTATTACAATTATTCAAAACAACAAAAGAGAGGATCTCGCACTATAAAATCAAGCCGTGTTTTCTTAGCTTGCAAGCGAAGGGCCCATACCAAGAGAAGTATATCCCATCCATGTCAAACCTTGTCCACCACTTGCCAAGTGACTTTGTGTTTGTTCTGCCTGAAGACACTTCTGTCTCGAAGAAGTTCCCATATCGGTGTTTCAAGGATCCTCAACCCTGACATAAAGATCCGAATTTCAATTCTTTTTGTCTTTATTCGCAGGCCTACAGAGTTGACGAGAAGGCCGCGGAACAAGCTCGGTGGGAAGAGGCCTCTAAAGAAACAATCAAGAAAACCACCAAGCCCTGTCCCCGTTGCCATGTGCCAGTTGAAAAAAATGGTGAGTCTGGGCTACGAAAAAAAGTGAGGATTTGGTGAGCTTCTTGGAGAACATGAGCTGCGTGGTTATAACAGTCAGGAATTCTAGGAGGATGTGTAACTGAATAGTAGTTCAGTACTCAGGGAATTTGGAACCATTGGCCAGAGTGCAAATCTCTCCACTGTCCCACATCAAGTCTCTTAACTGCCTAAACCCACGGTCCTCCTCTGTCAAGTAGAGATGAAAACAGAAGCTGTCCCCCAATAGTAGAAGCATGAGACGTCATGCAGGGCAGATACTCGGCCAAGTGCCTGGCATAGAGAAAGCACTCCATAAACCCTAATTACCCTTATTATTATTTATTATTAATAATATTAGGCACTTTGTATCTGGTAAGTTGTCTACTATATATATATATATATATATATATATATAAAACCTTGGACTGTGAGTAACTTGTCCTGCTAGTGTTCCACAAGATGAGCAAATATTTCTAATAAAGTTTAGCTTGATAGATGAGCGATATCTTTTGCAATACGAGTCGTACGTGATGCTGAATGTCACATGATCACAACTGAGCCAATGGTCCTTAAAATTCACTTTGATACACAAGTGCTTTGAATTAAAAGTATGTTTCGGAATGAATTATGCTTGCAAACCAAGGTTTTACTATATATATATATATATATATATATATATATATATGTATATATATATATATATTTATATTTCCTATTCCAGTATTTCTCACTGTATCCCCCATAGTATTCTGGTGTCTAGAGACACTCAGTGGGGAAAGGGGGAATGTCACCATGCCAAATACATTTGCCAGGTCATTCCTACTAGAGCCCCCTCTTGGATAATACCAACAACACAAACAATTAACTTGTATTGAGCATTTGTTCTATGCTTGTTCTAGGTTCCTTACAATTATCACATCATTTAGCCCTCACAGGAATCGCATAAGGAAGCTATTCTTATTATCCCTGCTCACAATATACATTGGCAATCCAGACTTCCTTCTGTAAAAGAAATCTGTTTAATTTTGTTTAATGGACAGGTTCCCACTTCTTTTGGCCATGATATTCTTTTTTTCCTCCTCACACCCACTTGTGTACCTTTCAATGGCAGCACACACTCTGGGCTCTGATGTCCCCATCCCTGCTGTGGGACATTTAGTACTCGACGTTACTACGACACTTGCCTCCTTTATTAGAGTATCCTTCGCATGAATCTGTTTCTCAATAGAGTTATTCCTTTGGCCTTCTACCAACTACTCTCTAAATTTTGAGAACGTGAACTGAAACTTTGGGGATGCCGCTGGATTAGCTGACATTAACCGCAGGCGGTCTTTTAGGAGCCCACAGTTGTGCCCTGGTTTGCGTGAGTCAACAGGCTTAGAATCACAGGGGCCACACTCGAACGGTTCTCTCCCTGACGATGCTCCAAACCCAAGGCATCAACTCCCAAGAGGGGCTGCTCTTCCTTCCTTACACACCCCGTCACACCCGTGCCTCCTCATAAATGCTGGAGGCCACCGTGCCTACGGGGACACCGGGGAGAGCTGGCAGACGGAAGGACCGCCCTTCCTGATCCCGTCCTAATGGACAAGTGACCCCTGTCATACGCTGTAGGACACGGAGGGAGGCCCGCTCAGCTCCGCGATGCTGTGTCTACACTTGCAGCTGCGGTGTTATTCTCCTCCTGAGTGTGCCCTGCTCCCACGATCGCGTGGCGGTCCTGTTGCCTGCCGGCCATCGTTGCACAACCCGCCCCTGCTCTGCGGCATTCAGTCTATATTCAGAGTTGTACTTTGGGCCGCCCCGTTCACGGTCAGTCTGATACCCCGCAGCAGCCAGTGGGGTACCTGCCACTGTCAGTCCTGGATGTGCCGGCCAGCTTAAAGCCATCACGGCCCCCGGAGCCCGTCCTAAGTGTCAGACACCTCTGCGTGGGTGAGGTAGGGGCGGCAGCCCTGCCCGATGAGAAGTAAAACGAAGCACCAGGTACACTTTTCCCACACTCTCCCCACTAAGCATGAGCGGCACCTGCCCGGCAGGCCTCTAACGGCTGGCTCGCCGTGGCGTGAAGCCCGGCAGTCTGGAGGTGCGCCCCCCCCCCCCCCCGCCTCTCTTTCCTCGGTCATGCCCTTCAGGAGGTCTTTATTCTTGCAAACGGGAGAGTGTAAGCACATCCCAGAGCGGCAGGAACGGGGCTCAGTTCAGGCCAGGTCCCCGGCGGAGTCAGTGGTCTCCTGGCAACAAATAGATCCGCGTGGGCCGTGAGCCGCTGTTCTCCGTGCGCTGGGTTGTGCCCTGGGTTGACACTCCAGTGCGCACAGAGGACGTCAGCGGAGCCAGGGGCAAGACCTCTTCCGGTCCTCACCGCTGGAGCGGTGATGCCGTGTAGACAACCTGAGGTCAGAGGAGACGCAGAGACCCTTCACGAACGCTCACTTCACGATGCAAGTTCAGTAGCGAGAGACCGTTCTGTTATCACCAAAGGTCAGGAGCCTTGTCTGTCTGTCCCCCAGGCCCAGAAGAGTCCTGACAGATATCTGTTGAATTAACAAGTAGCTAGTAAATACATGAACAGATATTTTATATAAAATATGAGAGAGAGAGCAAGCTAGCAGAGCGCAAAAGCCTGAGGGCTAAGAGTTGTCTTCCCGGAGGGGCGCCTGGGGGCTCAGTGGGTTAAGCATCCGGCTTCCGCTCAGGTCGTGATCTCACGGTTTCTGAGTTCAAGCCCCGCATGGGGCTCACTGCCATCAGCACGAAGCCTGCTTTGGATCCTCTGTCCCCCTCTGTGTCTGCCTCTCTCTCTCTCTCTCTTTCAAAAATAAAGTAAAAATTATTTATTTATTTTATTTTTATTTTTTTTAACATTTATTTATTTTTGAGACAGAGAGAGAGCATGAACAGGGGAGGGTCAGAGAGAGGGAGACACAGAATCTGAAACAGGCCCCAGGCTCTGAGCTGTCAGCACAGAGCCCGACGCAGGGCTCGAACCCACGGACCGCAAGATCATGACCTGAGCCCAAGTCAGATGCTTAACCAACTGAGCCACCCAGGCGCCCCTAAAAGTTATTTTTAAAAAGGTTTCCCAATCCACCATTTCTTTGAAATAGCGTGACTTAGTATAAATGGAAAGCACTGATTTTTCACCTATAGATTTTTAACCTATGAACAGAAAAGTTGAGACTTTAAGCTTATTAATGTTAGTCTCCACTGATTTCAAGCATGCAGCAGAGATACATGTGAGCTCTATGGGCCAGAAAAGCTTGTTTCATGATCTCGTCCTCAAAGTAAATTCATGATCTATTTCATGGTCATCTGAATCCCAGAAAGCAGTTCTTTGTGCAGCAAAGCTGTAATGAAAATGAGGCTCATTTCCATCTTAAACATAGGCTAAGCCTGCACTTCCTCGCGCAGCCTTCCACCTCGGAAAGTGGCTTCCTTCATTTCTGCCTCAAACAGATGAGATTCCAGTCCCATTCTCTGATCAAAAAGTGCCAGGGTGTTCAAGAACTTCTCCTCTGTCTTTAAACCTAATGAAAGAGTGGCTGGCCCCAGCCATGGGGCTGACGGGGCATAGGCTGGGCTTTTCATGGTTTGAGCATCAGTCGGTGGATAGAATTCTCTATAAGAGAAGCCATGTTTTCTTCATTCAAATGCCCTCAAAGTCACGTGAAGTTGTCAGCTTCTTGCTCACATTTACTTTTAAGTTGGCAAAGCTTTGGGGCACCTGGGTGGCTCAGTTGGTTAGGCATCCAACTCCTGGTTTCAGCTCAGGTCATGATCTCACCATTTGTCAGATGGAGCCCCAAGTCAGGCTCTAGGCTGATAGCTCAGAACCTGTTTCAGATTCTCCCTCTCCCTCTCTCTCTGCCCCTGCCCCGCTCTGGTATGCTTGTGCTCTCTGTCTCTCAAAAGAAATAAATACACTTTTAAAGAGAAGCTATGACCCAGCAATCGCACTGCTAGGAATCTACCGAAGGGACACAGGAGTGCTGATGCATAGGGGCACCTGTACCCCAGTGTTTATAGCAGCACTTTCAACAGTAGCCAAATTATGGAAAGAGCTTACATGTTCATCAACTGATGAATGGATAAAGAAGTTGTGGTTTATATATACAATGGAATACTACTTGGCAATGAGGAAGAATGAAATCCTGCCATTTGCAGCAACGTGGATGGAACTGGAGGGTATTATGCTAAGTGAAATAAGTCAGTCAGAGAAAGACAGATACCATATGTTTTCATTCATATGTGGATCTTGAGAAACTTAACAGAAGACTGTGGGGGAGGGGAAGGGGAAAAAATAGTTACAAACAGAGAGGGAGGGAGGCAAACCACGAGACTCTTAAATACAGAGAACTAAGGGAAGATGGGGTTGGGGGAGAGGGGAAAGTGGGTGATGGGCAGGGAGGAGGGCACTTGTTGGGATGAGCACTGGGTGTTGTATGGAAACCAATTTGACAATAAATATATTTTAAAAAATAAAAAAATAGACATTACAAAATAATTTTTAAAAATAATAAAAATAAATAAATACAAAAAAAAAGAAGTTGGCAGAGTTTTTAGAATTAGAGTCCCTGATTCTTCTCCATATTATGAGATCTAGCATACTGCCTTGCATATATTAAGCACCAAGGTGGAAAAGAAAGTTAATAACATGAATATTCTTTCTTCCTATTTCCTTTCTTCTTATTCTACAGAGCCATTATGTTTCTAGTTTCTATAACGAAATCTCATTTGTAATGTTAGTATTCCATACCCGTGAAAATTTGGTATAGTAGGAAAACATTATATTATTTATATCATAAATGTACAGTCATTAAATATGTGTGGAAAATTACACAGTCCTGCCAATGTGTAATCCTAAATGAGAAATATTAAGATGAAAGTATCATAGGTGAGTTTTTCCCCTGATTTTCTGCATATTTATAATTTTTTTTTCAATATATGAAATTTATTGTCAAATTGGTTTCCATACAACACCCAGTGCTCATCCCAAAAGGTGCCCTCCTCAATACCCTTCACCCACCCCCCCTCCCTCCCACCCCTAAATGATCTTTAAAACAAACCAAAAGGAAGTTGGAAAAGTATGGGATTTTAAATGCCCTTAAATTATCCTAAAACAAATTCCTTCAGTTACATATTCATAAATATTTTAAATCGGTGGAAGTTCTTATGCCAGGTTTCTAATAATAAAAATGAGACAGTGCTGAAGCAATTACCTAGAAAATTTGGCAAGAAAAAAATGACTTAACAAGATAATTGGTAAAATTGAATAATAGAGCACATCCAATGTTATATCGAGTTCAAGCAAAGAACCGCTTTTGTCTGAATTATCTAGGAAATTCGATCAGAAGCCATTCTCTACATGTAACTTCATACGAGTAACTCCCTCTGCACTCCACCGCAGACTTGATGTCTGAGCCCCAGAAGCAAATAAGAAATGAATTTAACAAGTGTGGGAAGGGGCGGAATCCCAAAGTGAATCCCCGAATAAGGGACCTTTCATCTCATGCGGCCAAGGCCCTGTTCCGTGAAAGAACAACAGATCCTGGTGAAATCTCAGACTTTGCCGTTTAAAAGTCCTTGGCCTTGGGGCGCCTGGGTGGAGCAGTCGGTTAAGCGTCCGACTTCAGCCAGGTCACGATCTCGCGGTCCGTGAGTTCGAGCCCCGCGTCAGGCTCTGGGCTGATGGCTCAGAGCCTGGAGCCTGTTTCCGATTCTGTGTCTCCCTCTCTCTCTGCCCCTGTTCATGCTCTGTCTCTCTCTGTCCCCAAAATAAATAAAAAACGTTGAAAAAAAAATTTTTTTTTTAAAAAATAAAAAAAATAAATAAATAAAAGTCCTTGGCCTTAAGAAAATTCTAGAACAGGGTAACACTGCTCTCTCACAAAGTGCTTTTGAGGAGTGAATGAGGTAGTACATGCAGCGCCCCCACTTCTCCCCGTCTGCTCACCCTAAATAAAAGTTTGAATCGCATTAAGGGCTGCGTTCCCTATGAGATACTTTCAATACTGCTGTCCCAACTCCTGTTTCAAGCCAAGTTATATTATATATTCCATATTAAGTTGCTAAGTATATTAACATCTATTTAAAACATCAACCTTGATATATATTTAGTAAGGAATTGACCCCGTTTGTGAAACACAAGGCATTTGTCTCTAAGTCCCATTTCAGGAGAAGTAAATAAAGTCAGATTTATAAATAAAATTAGTCCTAGATGAGGACGGCATGTTTCACCCTCACTCCTTTTTTTTTTTTTTAATTTTTATTTTGGGGGGGGGGCAGAGAGAGAGGGAGACACAGAGTCCGAAGCAGGCTCCAGGCTCTGAGCTGTCAGCACAGAGCTGGACGCGGGGCTCGACCCCACCGACCGTGTGGTCATGACCTGAGCCGAAGTAGGAACCCTTAACCCACTGAGCCACCCAGGCGCCCCTCGTCTTCACTCCTTTCTTGATGAAGGTCATTAACTGCACAACTTCCAGGGAGCTTTCCGACGGGTTTGCTTCAGTCCACGTTCTGCCCTTGGATTGCTTGAGACATTCCCTCAGAAACCCTTTTCTTTTTTTTTTTTCTTTTTTTCTTTTTTTCTTTTTTTTTTTTTAAGTTTATTTATTTACAGGGCGCCTGAGTGGCTCAGTCGGTTAAGTGGCAGACTTCAGCTCAGGTCATGATCTCGGGGTTGGTGAGGTCCAGCCCCACCGCCAGCTGGGAGCCTGGAGCCTGCTTTGGATTCAGTGACTCCCTCTTTCTCTCTGCCTCTCCCCTGCTCGTGCTCGCTCTCGCTCTCTCTGAAAATAAATAGATATTTTTAAAAATTGTAAGTTTATTTATTTTTGAGAGAGAGAGTGAGCAGGGGAGGGGCAGAGAGAGGGGGGAGAGAGAATCCCAAGCAGGCTGTGCGCGGACAGTGCCGATGTGGGGCTCGAACCCACCAACCGCGAGATCATGACCTGAGCCGAAACCAAGAGTGGGATGCTTAACCAACTGAGCCACCCAGGTGAGCCAAAAGGCATTTCTAGACCGGGGTGCCGGTGCGGGAAGTGGTGTCGTCCAGGCGTTCACCTGTGTCCTTTGCCCGCAGGAGGATGCATGCACATGAAGTGCCCGCAGCCCCAGTGCCGTCTGGAGTGGTGCTGGGCCTGCGGCTGCGAGTGGAACCGCGCCTGCATGGGGGACCACTGGTTCGACGTGTAGCTGCAGCCCTGCGCGCGCCCCCTGCCGGCCGGCTCGGAAAGGCGCGCGAGTCCCGCCATGCCCTGGTCTTCTGTCTCCAAATGCTCGCTCTCTCTCTCTCTCCCTCTCCCTCTCTCTCTCTCACGCACACGCAGCCCTCAAGGTCCTTCCAAAACTACAAAAACAAAGTCAGAGGAGAAGGTCCTCGCGTCTCTTGCTTTGTGCCCATGAAAAAGAGCGAGAAGTATTCTCAGGCCTCAGCAATACGCACAACCCAGAGCAGAGGTTCAAGCGCGGTTCCGCTTTTTTGTGTGGATGGCCATTCCCGCGTCATTTCGAGTCAGGCTAGACACGTACATAGAGATTCCTCAGGTTTTCTTCATTTCTCGCATTTTACCTTCAGCAACGACTGGGTGAGTTCTCTGTAAGACTGACCGCGACGGATTCTGAGCACTGTACTCACAACTTTAAGAGCAATGTTCTCACTTAAGGTTTCAGAGAGCATCTGTTCCCGAAGAACCACAGGCAATAGTCAAGACTGCCTTTATCCCCAAGAATCCTACTATATATATAACATTGACGGAACATCAACTAATCGGCTGGTCAACTAGTGAGAAATTATGAAAGCTGATTTGAATGTTGAATGATTAAATTCCAGGAGAGAAATCAAAACTCCATGTACTTTCATTCTATTTCATTATTTGCGACTTTAGAAAGAACTTGTTTTTTCTGAAAATAATTACAAAGTCTATAATTCGACCTCAGACATTCATTTTGCGGCTTGGAGAACAAGCTAGTACCTTTGGCTTCGCTGTAAATTTAATGGATAAGGGGCCCAGAGGGGAGACATTTTTATAAATGGCTTTATAATGGTTCTCGATGGTAACAAAAGTGCAGAGTATTAAAGCAGGATCTTTAAAGAAGGAGCATTTCCGGGGCTATGGAAATGAGGCCAAACCTGATTCTGCACCACAGGAGTTTATGCTCTCTCTGCACCTGCTCCCCATCTACACACCCCAGGGGCTCTGCCTACCCAGTGGGTTACTCCAGGGAGAGCCCTTTCCTCTAGGACAGTACAGTGACACCAGAAGTTTTCCTCACGTTGACATGGATCGAAATGGAGCCTTCGCCAAGTTTTTGTCTTTTTTTTTTTGAGGCATCCACAACACATCAAAAAGAGATGTGTTTCACTAAACGCAACAAACCTCGTTTCCTACAGCACACCCTACAGATGAAAACGTATAACCACCATCGTTTGTTCTCATTGTCTGTCTTCTCAGGGACAATCGTGACCACAGCATAATGAGTTTCACTAGCCCATGGGGTCCTCTTTGGATGTAGGGCACCTGGAAATTATCAAATCAGTAGCAAGGCTTCTCTTTGTAGACATAGCACCAGAAATCCTTGCTAGGGAGAGAGAGGGAATGACCTCAGAATATTTCCCAAGGACCTCTGTCCCTCTTTCCCTAACCATCCATCCAGGGGCAGTCCTGCCTGATCTCCCTCTTCTCTCAGAGGCTAGACCTGGGACAAGATGGGGTGTGGCAGCCACAGTGGCATTAACAGCCTCACTTGGCTTCGCTGTGTCAGAAAATCCAGCCTCCCCCACGTGACCCCAAAGCTGCCAGACTCATGTCAGGAAGCCCTTAAGATCACAGAGAGGTCCTGGAGAGCCATTATCTGTGAGTGTGAGAAAAAGGAGGGTCAGTAGGCATGAGCCCACGTGTCCCAGTATCAGTGATCAGTCCAAAACCCACTCAGGGCCCGACTGCACAGTACTGACAATCCCAGTAAGTAGGAGCTTCATACAGTGACCCAACGTGACAAATCCGACGGTTCCCTCTGTCATGTGGAGCACCCAGTATTTTATATCCACTAGAGTTTTGGGGTTTAGCGATACTGTTGTTTTTGCTTCCTGCCAAGCTTGCATGGTGTGTTGGATGTGTGAAGCCCGAACAAGGGTTGCTCTCATGGGTTCGGGCACCGTAGAAGTTTCTAGGTCTCTGCTCCTTTCCCGGTGGTGGTCTCTTTTATTTTTTCTCCCAGAGGAGGACACTGAAACAAGTTAAAGAAAAAACAGCATCTGTAAATGAATATGAATCACAAACCACTACAAATGAACGTGTTTGAGCATGAATGCTGTAACCAAATGTGAATGTATCAAAAAAGTAGAAATAGAATCTTTGCGGAAGAATATTTCTCTCTGAAATGTGTAAAGGAATATTTGACAACTAAATCTAAGGCTGTACTCAACTTATCAATAAAAGCATCAAAAAAGCTGTTGAGTCCCTCTCTGAAGATATATTTCCAATAAATGCTGAAGGTGTGGGAGGGAGGCACAGGACACCTCGCTCCGGGAGCCTCCCCCGTGGCCTGAAGGGATCGCCTGGTCAAGTAATGGCCATTTTTATGGCCATCAGTTGAAAATCTAACGGTTACTTTCCTGCCTTATCAGCAAACTTTTCTAACAAATGTCCAAAACAGAAGTTTGAGTCAGGAAAAACCACAAGGATTTTCTCTGTAGTGTCATTTCAGAAAAGCTCAGTGACCTTGCGTCGCTGTTGACGTGGGTGTGTTGACACCGCATTTCTTTAGAACTGTTTCAGTGGCTGTGAGTTGACAATGAGTCTGTGTTTGAGCAATCTGGAATGGAACGTTCTTGGAGAGCTCCTATACATATAGCGGGCAAGCCACATGCCATGAGGGCCCATTGGTACCAAGCACCACAGGAAACGCTCTGAAGAAACACAAAGTTGTTAGGAAGGGTGGCCCTGGTGCTGACTCTCATCTCCGGCGCTAAATTAGAGAGCTGGTGTCGTGAGTGGAAATGAATAAGCACAGAGGTGGAGGGCTTATTTGAAAAGAAGCAGCAGATGTGGGGGAAAGCCGGCATCATTGTTTGGGTGGGGTACGGGCTCCCACCAACACCCTTGCCTGGCTATGTTCTTGTACCATGGAAAGTATCGATGTCAGTTTTTAGAAGAAAACCCTATTTCTTTTGCTTTAAGGATTGTTTTTTTGAGAGAGAGAGAGAGAGCACACATGCAAGCATGAGCCAGGGTGGGAGTGTGGGGGGAAGAGAGAGAGAGAGGGGGAGAATTTTAACAAGGCTCCATGCTCATGAGGAGCCCAGTGCAGGGCTCAATCCCATGATCTTGGGATCATGACCTGAGCCAAAATCAGGAGTCGGATGTTCAACCGACTGAGCTACCCAGGCACTCCAAGAAAACCCTATTTCAAAACAACATTGAACCTGCCTCCCACCGCCTCTGAGTAAACTGTCCAACCCCAAACGTTTAAGAATTTCCACTGTGGCTTGGATAATCACGCAAAAAATAAGGTGAGAAGTGTTATCTGGGAAGACATTTGGCACACAATGGGTGACACTGTCTGGATGGGCCCACAGTGTTCCCTGATCCCATCATCCGTAGACTGAGAGAATCAACTTTGTCAGCATCAAGAGGTAATTGAATGCCAGAAGACTGACTCACGCTAATCCAACTTCTGAGAGAACAAAGTACAAAACCTAGAACATCAATTTAAATCTACATTTACAATGAGAAGCTCACACCCTGGTCTTCACACGTGATTTTCCATCTGCCTAGAATTTTTACAGCCCTCTTCACAACGCTCCCCTCTCCGCTTTGGCTGACCAATCTCAGGTCTCCATTTAATCAGCTTTTCCGGAAACCCTTCTCTTACCATCCTGGCCTTCATTGAGGGTCTTTGCCGTATGTTCCCAGAGCTGTGCTTCTTCCCACATCACAACAATACCAGACAATTCTCCAACTCTCCAGATAGCAACTGGGTGTCCTACAAGTCAATTCTGACACTACCAGGAGTAGGTGTCAGACCCCACAGGTTAGAGCTCAATTCCACAAGACTACCCTCACTTGAGATGTGGTGCAAGTCCCAGGTTACCACCTGTAATTCTCATTGGCTATGAACCCGGGGTTCCCATGGTCGCCTCTTCAGGCTTAGTAACCTGCTAGAATGACTCACAAAACTCAGGAGAGTGCTTTACTTACTACTACGGGCTCGTGATGAAGAGTCCAGACTCAAGAATCACTGAACGCAGAGATGCATAGGGCAGGGATAGGATGGGATCAGACCTGTGTGCAGAGCTCCCGTGTCCTCTGCAGGGGCCCCGCCTTCTCAGCACCAAGTGGGAAGCTCTCTGAAACCCGTTGTTTAGGGGTTTCTATGGAGGATTCATTAAGTAGACATGATTGATGAAATCATTGGCCATTAGTAATTAACTCCATTGCCAGCCTTCTGGAGACGGTTACGGACTGGGGCTGAAAGTTCAAGCCTCTAATCATACCTTGGTTTTTCTGGCAAGCAGCCCCTATCTTGAAGCCATCTGGGCACCCCCAACCACAGTCATCTCATTAGCATACAAAAGACACTCATCACTCCACAGAGATTCCAAAGCTTTGGAGAGCCATGTGCCAGGAATCAAATATGTATCTTATGTTTATTTATACTTATTATAAGTATATATGTTATTTATATTTATATTACATATATAAGTATAATTACATCTGATATTTATAATAAGTATATATGTAAATATAGATATGTGGCATTTATTATGTAAAACTTCACTCATTTATCCTCCCAGGAGCAGATAAGAACAGAACTATCATGCTAACCTTTGTCTCTAGCCCTAGGCTTGCCACAGACCAGGCTCCCTAGCCAGGGAACTTCATGCTTGAATTCTGAAGAAATCTACACGGAAAATCAAGATTCAGTGAAAAGCTTACCTGCTGAGCCTAGACTCAGAGCTCAGTAACTTAACGATGTGTTGACCAGTATTCCCCGGACAGATGTATCATTTTCCATTACAAACGTGTATCAGACACAAGCCAGGAAACCCTGGTGTCAGATGCGGTAACATTACCTCGAAGAGTTTCTGAGATATGTGGCCAAAGGGTTGGACTTTTAAACTCCCTATTATGACTTCACTGCCGTCCTTCCTCTCAGTGCCCCAGGTGACCTCACCTACGTGTCGAGTGTTCCTAAAAACTCTCCAACTGCACCAGCAGCAAAGGCTTACTCCACTGGGTTTCCTTTCTACAGATGGTTTGTTTCATCCACGATTCTTGGATCTTTAATTTCAACCTCAGGGAAACTGCAGTGACATTTTTGAAGAATGCTATTTGCAATCAAATCTCCACTCAGTGTTCTTTCCCTGTATAGTTTTCCTTATGTTTTTATTTTTTTTATAAAATAGGTATTCCTTTAGTATGTGCTCATTACAGAACATAAAGAAGGCAAAAAGAAAAACCGCCATCTAGAAATAATTATTTTGCATCTTACGTGTTTCTACTTAAAGCATGTGATAAAACATCTTATGTCAATAGATATCTTTTTTTAATATTTATTTATTTATTTATTTTTGAGAGAGAGAAAGAGACAGAGCATGAGTGAGGGAGGGGCAGAGAGAGAGGGAGACACAGAATCTGAAGCAGGCTCCAGGCTCTTAGCTGTCAGCACAGAACCCGACGCGGGGCTTGAACTCATGAACCAGGAGATCATGACCTGAGCTGAAGTCGGACACTTAATCGACTAAGCCCCCCAGGTGCCCCTGTCAACAGATTTCTAAATTGACAATATTCCAGGGCTTCAACATGGTCTTCTGTATGCTAATTAAGTAAGCTAATCTTTTAAGCTTTCAGATCTAAATCAAAAGCATGTCTTTTATATAGTCATTAAACAATTTGGTTATGAAAAGTATCCCGCAGCCCGAAAAAATATGTTTGCAGTATAACGTTAAGTGAAAGGAGTTTACCAAAATTGTGTGTGTACTGTAACTGAAACTGTTGGAAAAATTCTAAGAAAAAAATGATTGAAGAACACACATTAAAATGCAGTTTGCTATGGTGATAAAATTACATGTGATTTCTTTTTTACTTGTCTCTACTTTCCGTGTCTTTTGGCAGCGTGAAAACTCACTTTAAAGGAAAATAATAGTTTTTTAATTTCCCGTGACCGTTAAAGTGGCTGATCTTGCATGCGGCCAAGGAGTGGAGCTTTTTCCACTCAGTAATTCTGTTCTTGAAGTACCTGAACTTGACTAACATAACAAAACAGCAGACACACTCTACTGCTTCTTTCGGAGGACCTCTAGCCAACAAACTTGGGAGAGGTGGGCTGAGGGGCTGACTCTCTGGGAAGGTGCAATGGCCCTGGCCACCCAGCGCGAACGTGACGTTTCTGAGCTTCTCGTGCACCTGCTCGGCCCAGCACGGAGAGGGGTCCTGACCCCTGGAAAGACTCTTGTTCCGTAAAAGGCAAAGAAACAGAAGGTCAGCGTGCCAACCTACGTGGCCACTTCTGTCTTATTCATAGGAAAGAAAAAAAGGTTTTATGTTTCTGACTTCTCCCTCAAAAAGCATCTCTCCCAGTGTGGACTCGATCGATGTCAGGAAGCTGGAATAATCCGGCGGCAGCTAACAGAGTGTGAGAACTCAAATCAATGTCATGCAAGGGGTGATGACCTTATTTTGTTCCTGAGTGATGGGAAATACAAACCCGCTTCTCTCTTTTGTGTAGTAAGTTGAACAAAATGGAATAAAGTCATTTTGATTTCTTCTTAAAAATTTGAAATGCCGAGACGGTGTTGGGTGGAGACCATGGGATGAGGGCCGGCCCCGGGGCAGCACCACGCACTGGGGCCTCCGGAAGGTCCTGTCACCTCCCTGACGGCCACTGCTGCTTCTGTGCAGCCGGCCTCTTCCGAGGCTTCCCCAATCCATGCTCAAGCCAGACTCCTCAAGAGGCCAACATCTTGGACACTGATGCCTCCCAAAGGAGCTTATCCTACTAAAAATAGGATCTACTGGAACCACAGCGAGCCCTTGATACTCACGAGGGACCATCAAGTGGTATTCGAGAATCCCTAAATTGTGAAATGTCTCTCTGCACAAGCAGCTGGCTTTATTCTGGGGGCCGTTTGTCACAAAGACATTCAGATGTCACGATCTCACACCTGTTCTGTGCATCATCCCAGCGAGCCCTCGCTCTCTACAGCCTGTGCCCCTGCAGTGACCTCCAGATGCGGTGTCTGAATCGGACACCCTCTTTCCCCACATCGCCTGTGCCCTCCCTCCCTCCCTGCAGGCACTTGCTCCCTGCCCCTCCTCCACCCTCTCTGTCCCCCATCCTGGCTTGCTTTTCTCCACACCACTCACCTGTCTCTGAATGCACTGTGCAGTTTACTTGTTTATCTCGTCTCTGCCTGTCTTCCCTACTAGAATGTTAACTATGGGGACAGCTCATTTGCTACACTTGTCTTGTTAATGTTAAAGTATAACCATCAATAATCAACCCAGGGGCTCCTGCCCACCCTCCTGCTCAGTGCCCAGGCCCTCAAATCTATGCAAAAACCACCTGACTGAGACAGAAGAGAGGTCAGAAGATGAATGGATGCTTCTCACCTGGGTTTTCAGAGTAGCGTCAATCCAGATCATCGAACATTGGAAGAACGTGGCATAAGAATACAGTCTTGACCCCTCCGTGGTTCTTGCAATTTCTTAACGTGAGAGGCAACTTGGGGAAATAATCTATCATCTGAAGAAATATTTATATGTTTATCTGCCTGTCTTTTTTCATTTTCTTTTCTTTCTATTAACTTCACATGATCTGAAAATTAGTATTTCACATGACAAGAGAACATGTCTACTATGACTCCCTTTCTATGAAACGAACTCACATTTGTGCTGATATGCACACCGACCCTTCCATCTGGACTCTTGGCAGAGTTTGATGATTGGCATGAAACTTACCAAAAGCAGTGCTGGCTTTGGGGGATGGTGACATTTGGAGTGATTTTCTGTTCTTGTGTTTTTCGATAGTACTTGAATTTTGTATGACAGTCACCATTTTTAGAGAAAAAAATACCACAATTCATTACTTAAAAGACAGAAGGCCAACAGAAATCTATAGACCAGCCTCATTTGTGAATGTGTACGGGGGGTTCATAGTGGGGTTCATGTGCAGGGTTCATGGCCACGCTGCAGTGCCCACGTGGGGAGAGCCTACAGGTGGAGATGGTCACTGTGCTTCAGGGTGTTCAAGAGGTTCTATTACAGCTGAAATCCCATCTGCTGACCTGAATGTGTCCAAATGAGTCCGAATAGTGAGTTTGAACTATGGCCAGGGCTCCTGTCCTGATGGGCGTGTCCAGATGGGCGTGGGGAGGGTAGCCGCGCAGACCAGGTACCTGGCGGCTTTCTGGCGAGCCCTCGTTAATGGGATAATTCTATGTAGGCTTTCAGGCCACGAAATTTCCTTCAGCTGCTAAATGTCCTTTCCCTGGTGCCTTACTACGTCTCTGCATTAATATTCATTTCCTGTTCTTATCAGTAGCTTATCCTACTACACGTGCATAAGCTACATTGCCTATGGTCCATAAAACTGAGTCTCTACCCATGTATTACGACTGAAATGTGAGCATTTTAAATAAAGATCTGTAAGGACATTTTCACCAATATATTAACCAATATATTAAAAGAACCGCACTATAGGTAAGTTTCAATACCATTCATGGAATGTTATATTAATATTAAAAATCTATAAATATAGCATTTCACAATATAGGCAAATAAAATGATCTCATTTGATGGCAAAATGACATTTGGTAAAAGTAAACATTTATTCTTATTGAACAATACTTAAAAAATGAGATAAAGAAGTGACTCATTGGTGAAACTATAGGTGTGCTCATTAAATTTAACCCCCGTTACAATAAGAAACATTGTGGTGACCATGACTGACTATTCGCCCTTCACCTCTTCTCCCTCTTTTCCTGACAGACCTTGATTTTGTCTAGGTTTTCACTCCTTTCCTATTCAGCCACAGGGGAAGGCGACCAAGCCCACCCCAGAGAAATAAAAACATCTATCCAGACAAAGTCTTGTACAGGAATGTTCAGAACAGCTTTATGCATAAGAGCAAAAAGGTAGAAGCAATCCTATGCCCATCAACTAATGAATAGATAAATAAAATGTGATGTGCCTGTAGACAGGAAGATTATTTGCCCATAAAAAGGAATGAAGTACCGAGAGATGTTACGACGTGGACAAACCTTAAAAACAATGCTAAGTGAAAGACGCAGAAGACCACATATTGTAGGATTCCTTTTATATGAGTTTTATATGAGTTGTCTAGGATAGGCAAGCCCAAGGGACAGAGAGTAGATTGATGATTGCCTAGGGCTGGGGGTGGAGGGAATGGGGAGTCACTGCCAATGGGTACAGACTTTCTTTCTTTTTTAAATTTTTTCAAAGATTATTTATTTTGAGAGAAAGGGGAAGAGAGAGAGAATCCCAAGAAGGCTCCATACAGTCAGCGCAAAGCCCGATGTGGGGCTCAGACCCACGAATTGTGAGATCATGATCTGAGCCAAAGCCAAGAGCCAGACACTTAACCCATTGAGCCACCCAGGTGCCCCGGGTACAGACTTTCCTTCTGGGGTGATGGAAATGTTCTAAAGTTGATTTTGGTGATAAGTGAACAACCCTATGAATTTTATTAAAAGCTGTTGAATGATACAATTTAATGGGTGAATCGCATGCTATATGGATGAAATCTCAGTAAAGCTCCTACCAAAAAAAAAAAAAAAGAATGAATGAATGGAACATGGAGAAGTAGAACGAGTATGACCTTGGTCTTTTGAGAGACTTTGTGGGCCCTCGGTAGGGGGAGAGATAAAGGGTGGAGGTAAGACGTTTGTTTTAAGATAGGATCGTGCCTACAGGGTAAGAGCCAGCACACAGAGAGAAGTTGAAAGTGCAGACTGTGACTGTTCTAGAAAAGATATGATTACAGAAGGAGGACTAGCCTCAGGCAGGAAGGCTGGCAGGAGCCTCAGATTGTACTGCTAATGACTGCCCCTTTTTACGAAAAGCAGTGTGTCTTCGGAATGAGACCAATCCTGCTGCCCAAGTAAGGGCGGACAAGGCAGAGTCTGTGCCTGAGGCTGCACCTGCTCTGAGGACACTCCACGGGAGGCCACTTGCCTCACCTACTGGGAGAGACAGTGCACCAGCGAGAGATTCCATGGGAAGCCGGGGAATGGGACCCGTCAGCACAGAGCTGCCTCAGATCCTGCCAGAGCCTCCTGCACCTTTCTCCACACCAGGGAAGAGGGAGGAAAGCATGGAACGGGGCTTGGGACCCGGGTTCTAGTTCAGCTCTGTAGGGTATCTGTGAGAGATAGTAACCACTAAAACAGATGTTCACATGAGGAAGAACGATCAGCGAATCAACTGCATTTTATATACATTTCTGGTCTCACGGGTAACTATTCAATGTGGTCTTTTGCCCTTCATCAAACATGCAGAAATATCAAGTGAGCCTGGATTTCTGCTCTACATTGGAACAGTTTTCATTTTTTCAGTAGTTAAACAATTATGTTTAAAATAATTTCTTAACAACTCCGATAATGCACATTCAAAAGAAACAGAAAATCATGACTCTCCTGACACCCTTTCCTGCAATCAGTTGGAATTCAGGGTTAAAACTGGGGCCACCTGATGGTTGATGTCAGAACAGCATGTCTTTACCTATTAGGGGTCCATTAAATATACCTTGACTTTAACTCAATTTGAGAAGGAAAACTTGATCTACATATATATTTTTAATGTTCCATCTTTCAGCCAGGTGGCTGGAGTTTCTCTTTTTTTTTTTTTTTTTTTTTTTCAACGTTTATTTTTTTGGGACAGAGAGAGACAGAGCATGAACGGGGGAGGGGCAGAGAGAGAGGGAGACACAGATCGGAAGCAGGCTCCAGGCTCTGAGCCATCAGCCCAGAGCCCGACGCGGGGCTCGAACTCACGGACCGCGAGATCGTGACCTGGCTGAAGTCGGACGCTTAACCGACTGCGCCACCCAGGCGCCCCTGGAGTTTCTCTTTTAAGAAGGTAATGTCACTATGCTTACAAAGCATGGATGTATGGATGCCAATGGCAAAAGGTCTTCCCCAACTGAACTCTTGATTCAGGATGTTAAGATCAATGAAATAAGGGATTTTTTAATGTTTATTTAGTTATTTTTGATAGAGAGGGCACCAATCGCGGGGGGGGGGGTGCAGAGAAAGAGAGGGAGACACAGAATCAGAAGTAGGCTCTAGGCTCTGAGCGCAACGCAGGGCTTGAACCCACGAACTATGAGATCATGACCTGAGCTGAAATCAGACATTTAACTGACTGAGCCACCCAGGTGCCCCAATGAAATAAGTTTTTTAAGCCACGTTTATGAGTTGGAAAACAATGAGTTTGTAAGTAATCAAGTTAAGTTATTTCTAATTCAACAATCTCACTTGTTTAAACTTCCTGGATAAAAGAGTGAAGTTCATACCAGAGAATAGTTGCAGAAATGTTTGGATTAGCAGAGAAGGAGCAAACCAGGAAGTCATCCAGGTTGTGGTATGACATTAAGTGCCTAGAGAAGTGGGGAAAGAGGACGGACAGGAAGTAAAGAGGGGGGCGCAGAGGACAGAGCACACCTCTCCACACCACCACGCCCTGGTCCTTGGCCTGTGTTCCCGTTTAACCTTTACAACAATGGCATGTGCATTACCCATGTTACAAATGAAGAAAAGTGATTTCACAGAGGTACCTAATGTATCCCAGGCCATTCTATGTGGAAGCCATTTGGAAAAAAAAAAAATGTGGCAGATCTTGGTAACCAAATAGACATGAGCAACCAAGATGGCCCCAGGTTATGAGTTCAGACATCACTGACAAAACCCCGAAAGGTGAGGAGGCCAAGACAGCGCCTCATCTATTACTGAATATGAGCCAAACTCCATAATGTAACCAGGTTCTATCAGATCTGTCAGAGCTCCGTTTCCAGACACATCCCCTTCTAATCATCCCACACACCATAGGCTCCAGGCAGATTGGCCCCTTCAGCTCCGCCAGGCTTTGTTTCTTCCCTGTCACTTCACACTTCTCTTCTGAGTGGGTCACATCATATTCTGTCTTGTAATATGGCTCCCACACTACGTTGTGACCACATTAAGAAAAGCAGTAAAAGTTAATCATCTTGATTACCACTCTCTCCTCCCGCAGAGCCTAGAACTATCCCTGGTACATAGAAGGTGCTTAATATTTCGTGAGTGAAAGTATGGATGCATGAATTGAGTTTAGCGCCCTTCTCTGGCTGCTATGTATCTATACCATTTAGTAAGGATAAATGAGGAAGTCTGTCTTGAAAAAATATGAATGGATATTATACAATTTCCATGATTTAAGTGTGTAGTCCCATTTAAATAAAAAAGGCTCTTCCATATATTTGATGGAACCTTCCTAGTTACAAGTGTAAGAACTCTGCATTTGCATTCGGGGGAGGGAGTCCTAGAAAGTAGCGGGACTTGCTGCTGTCCCAGGTTTTCCATTCACCAGCTGTGAAGCCGGGACATCTCTGGACCACCACCACCCCACCCCAAGGCCTCAAGTGAAACCAGTACAGACAATGGTGGTATCTACCTGTGGGGACCATGGAAGGATAAAAGGAAAACATAGATACAAAGTATTTAGCACGATGTCTGCCCACAGGAAGTGCTCATGAGCAAATTGTTATAGTTCGCAGTAGTGATGACTGATTTTTGCCAGCCTTAATTTAGGCGGGTAATTAACTCCTCTGTGCCTGAGTTCTTTTTTTTCATCTATAAAATAAGGACTGTGATGACTGTCACATCTTCATAGTGTTAAGAAAATACAACTAGAAGTTGTAAATATTCAAGACAGTTGCAAGAAAGAAGTATGTGCCACGGTCTCAGAAAAAATGAAATGAGTGACACACCTTGATTAGTACATTCCAGAACCATGAGTTTACAGGGAGAAGAGCTCATTCATGCCTTACTGCAGCTCCTTTACCTCCAGCAGGGATCTCTTCAGGGGGCCGGGGCCACGGGGTAGTCCTGTCTGAGCCAGGAACAAAGAGGGCTCCACCTGTCCACCACCACCAGCTACAGATTTCTTCCAGAAAAATCTTGGAGAAAGTGCATGACCTCACTGCAAAAAGATTAGGCAAGAACAGCTCTTTAAAGCCATATGCCAACTCACAAATCAATCATGTATAAATGGCCATGCAGGGGTGCCTGGGTGGCTCAGTCGGTTAGGTGTCCGACTTTGGCTCAGGCCATGATCTCACTCACGGTTCATGAGTTCCAACCCCATGCCGGGCTCTGTCCTGACAGCTCAGAGCCTGGAGCCTGCTTTTCAGATTCTTTGTCTCCCTTTCTCTCTGTCCCTCCCTGCTCACACTCTCTCTGTCTCTCAAAAATAATAAACATTAAACAAAAATTTTTTAATAAAAAATTAAAATAAATGGCCATGCAAACTCCCTGTTGGCTCATCCATCCCATGAACTGAAACTTATTTTGCTTCCTCTGATACAAAATTTCTCAGCTTCAGCACTGAGGACATTTGGGGCTGGGTACTTCTCTGTTGTGAGCTGTCCTGTGCACTGTGGGATGTTTAGTGGCATCCCTGGGCTCGTTCCCCTAGATGCCGTGACGGTCCCCTCTCTGTCGCCCCCAGTTGTAACAACTCAAAATGTCTCTAGACATCGTCCAATGTCCTCTGGGGAGCAAAGTCACTGCCCCTCGAGAGCCACCACCCTACCATGTTTCTAGAGTATCGCCTGCTTATATAATGTTATTTCATTAGAAAAATCTTCCTTTCAAATTCCCCGTGTGTCTGCACCAGGAGAGTTTTTACCTAAATTCAAACAGTTCTGCAAACTGTTTTCTCATCTGGCTAAAATTACCTAGTAACAGCAGTGTATTTCCTATGGGAAGACGTGCTCTGGAGTGACTGTTTCAGAGACAATCCCTGGGTATTCCAGTAGTAAATTGTAAATGGCTCTTAGCCGCAGGAGAGATGACCTCTGAGAGAGGTAAAACATACAATTAAGGCAATTCAGGAAAATCTTGAATTCCACACGCTGTACTTTGCCTGTGGATAAACAGTGCCTGTACTTGGGTAGGCCACAATTCCTTTCTAGTACCTGTCAAGAATGCTTGAATTCACTTAAAATAAAAACCCAATTTCTCAGAAGCAAAATAACCACATCAAGGTTTCTGCGTTCCCCACCAAAGTTTTCAGTTTCTCAACCCAAGGAAGTTTCTAATTGCTATTAAGATTTTCTGTAATGAGCAGGGGCGCCAGGGTGGCTCCGTCTGACTTCGGCTCAGGTCATGATCTCACAGTTCGTGAGTTTGAGCCCCGCATTGGGCTCTGCGCTGACAGCTCAGAGCCTGTAGCCTGCTTTGGATTCTGTGTCTCCCTTTCTCTCTGCCCCTTCCCTGCTTGCATTCTGACTCTCTCTGTCTCTCAAAAATAAGTAAACATTAAAAATTTAAAAAAAAAAGATTTTCGGTAATGAGAAGCGATGGCATCCATTACTTGTGTAATTAAAAGTATGCTGCCAGGCACTCAGATATTTCTATATCAAATCCTGTTCCCAGGTACAAAATAATGGGCCAAGTACAGAATGGATCCACATGACTTTTCCCTACATTATTTTCACAATGCCAACTAGATTGCAGCTCCTGTTATTGAAAAGTGCACTGTATTTTACATATTTGGCAAATACCTACACAACTTAATTTCCTGTTGTCACTACTTCTTAAAGAGCTCGGTCTTCCTTCCATTTGAAAGGTTGAAATAAAACCTCAGTTGGCTGGAGAAAGCAATGGTTCTTCTTCAAAGATTCTTTTGGTGGGTGATCGGGAGATGACTAGTACAGTGGAGTCTTACCGTTTGTACTTTCCACTGAGACAAAATCAAGTATTTACATTTGGTTATGAACCGTGAAAAGACACAACAGCACGCACAACACAGTGCAGGCCATTCCACTGGCCCCTCCGCTGAGAAAGTGTATGTCCATAGTGGATCTGCCATTTCTTTGCTCTTTCTTTTATCTGGCCTCCATGAGGATGACTCCATTATATTATTTTTATACAATGCCGCTGATTTTATACAAATCAGCTATTTCAGCTGGTCCTCAGCCTGAGAAATAGTCATTTGTTTCAGCCCTGGAAGAAAAATTGATCATGTTGGATTTATTGAGAAATAGATTGGTCTCCACAATGGCCGTCCCTTTCTAAGGAATTTTTAAGAGTAACATTAATGAGGCGCTGCTTTTTGCCATGTTTTCTGGACTGGGAATTTAACCAGATGTAAGTAACGATGCTTCTTTGTTTCCCTATTTCCGGGCAGACAATGTCACCCTCTGCTGCCTTCTTAGGAGATGCCCAGTAGGCTTCTTACTGGATGTTATGTACATTCACCCCATTCCTCTTCTGTGTGGGGAGACTCCAAGAGTTTCTTTTGACTTTTTTCTCTCTCTGGAATGCATGAAAAGGAGAACTATCCCCCCACAACACCTCTGTTCTGTATTTCCTCTAATCAAACAGCTTGTTATATAACAGCCGCTCCCTTCCTCCCCTCCTCCTTGAGCCACACCATCTCCTATCAGCTTTTTATTGTTTCCTTCTTCTTTATTTCCTTAACAATGTAACCTGCTGTCTTGCTCGAGCATTTTTCAGGTTCCAAAGACGCAAAGGAGAGCCGGTTGCAGCCCGAAGTCCAAGGACAATAGATAAGGTACACAAATCCATAGAATCCAAAGTCAAAGGTAGACATTCTAGAACTTTCCATGTTATAAAAGACAATTTCTGAGGCACCTGGGTGACTCAGTCAGTTAAGCGTCTGACTTCGGCTTAGGTCATGATCTCACAGTCTGTGGGTTTGGGCCCCGTGAAAGGCTCTGAGCTGACAGCTCAGAGCCTGGAGACTGCTTCCTATCCTGTGTCTCGCGCTCTCTCTCTCTGCCCTTCCACTGCTCACACTCTGTCTCTCTCTGTCTCTCAAAAATAAATAAACATTTAAAAATTGTTTTAAAAAAAAGACAATTTCTCACCAATAGAATGGAGACCGGCCTAAGATTTGCCACTGTATAAACCTTTTAAAGATGTTCACAGATATTGAGTATTCCATCATTTTTTTTTTAATTTTTTTTTTCAACATTTATTTATTTTTGGGACAGAGAGAGACAGAGCATGAACGGGGGAGGGGCAGAGAGAGAGGGAGACACAGAATCGGAAACAGGCTCCAGACTCCGAGCCATCAGCCCAGAGCCTGACGCGGGGCTCGAACTCACGGACCGCGAGATCGTGACCTGGCTGAAATCGGACGCTTAACCGACTGCGCCACCCAGGCGCCCCGAGTATTCCATCATTTTGACTTCACATCAGATCAGTGCATTTTGCTTTCAGACATGAAGCTGATTGTTCCAGCCAGAAAGTATCGTGTGAATTTGCAAGACACAAATAAATGTTAAAAGAAAATTCCTCGATTAGAAATACAAGAAATCCTGAGAGAAAAATTATCTCATTGGTAGTATGTTCGTACTTGTCACCTACGAGGTTTTTTAAAAATGTACCTTGAATGAAGGTGAAAGAGTACATTTTCCCCCGAACCTGAAAATAAGTATCCATGTATCTGAAGTCTTGTCCTTCTATCCTTGAGGCTCATTCTAACTCAGGCAGGGCACAAATAGAATAAAATGCTTGAGCTCTAAGACCCAGCTCTCGAACTACAGTACACAGAGGTAACAGAACAAGGAAATGAGTTTGCTTCCCTCTGAAGAAAGAGGCATTAAGAGCTTCACTTCTGTCTCTCTGTTTGTCATTGCCGTTAATGGAAAGATCTAAACAGATGTTTGTGAGTGCATCTCTTGTTGAAAAAAACACACACAATATCTTGTTAGAGTTAATAGTAACAACTAACAATAATCATGTACCGAGAACTTACGTGCCAGGCATCGTGGGAAGAATTTCACATGTACAACCTCATCTTGCCTTCTCTTTCACAGCCCTCAGAGAGAGTTGACTTCATCTGACCCAGGAAGAGAGAGACCCATGAAGACGCTGACCTGCTCAAGGTCACCCAGGTGGGAAGTGATCTCACCTGCCTCCTTGGGCTGAGCTCTGGGTTTTAACCACCTCGCTGTGCAGCACATTGTTCAGGGTCAGGGGTCATCGATGCAGACACTATTCCATGTGTATCTTTCATTTCAAAAAGAACGCATCATATCAGGTAGAGAACAGTTTATGTGGCAGGATTATTTACTCACCCAATCTATCAAGTATGGTCAATTGACTAATTCAGATTTTTGAAAACATATCAGAATCAAACGTTCTGACACCCCAGAGGTGCACCAAAGCATACACGTGGTGTCATCGGAAAACATCAGTGACCGAACGAAATGTGACTTAAGACAGTGCTCCATAAATTTACTGGCTGGTTTTGTCGACAATTTCTGTTCTCTGGTTTTTATCTAAGGTCAGTATTGTCCCTTCACAGTGGGAAAATTACAATGCTCCTTTCATCCAAGTAGTTGGCGATTTTGTTGGATGCTATTTTATTTACCCTCTCTTGTGATTGTTCTAACTGATGTTTTATCACTTCCTTTAAGAAATCTATCATTGGATTTTAAAGATAAAAGTTAAAGTGATGCAGTTGATAAAATAACCAAAATATGTCCTTAATCCCACTATTTTAACATCGCCACCAACACCACAGATATTGATATTCTTATTACCAGTGTCTTTTATATCCTGTAGGAAATTAGTCACAAGTATAATAAGATAGAACTGTTTGTTTGTAAGAGCCCCTGCCCCTCACTGTTTTGGGTAATATTTGAAGAATCACCATGCAAGAGGAAATATTGTGAATGTAGACTAAAAGAAACCATCCAAAAGACTCATGCAGATAAAGGAAGCAGGAGTAAAGAAAATCTATAGTTTGCAAAACAAATGGAATTTGGGGCGCAGCATAGTGCACCTGCCCAAAGCAGCCCAGTTCCTTCCCCCTGATTTAATGAAGAGTGACCACATCACATCAAATGTACTCTGGAACACGTTTTTCAGGAATACAAAGCAGCCTCTGCCTGCACGATGGATGATTATCAAGCTGCTAGGGGCCAGCTTGTTCCTAGAATAGACCACAGGGATGGGGTCCCTCAGTTGTGCGCCGAGAGATTGGTCCAGTTGGGGAACAGTGAGGCTTTCGTCAGGCCATGGACATGTCACATAGTGCTCCGTAGAACACGAGGAAGGGAGAAATTGGGTGCAGGATGGAAGGAGTCTTAGGAGTTGGGGGAGTTTTTAAAAACTCATCCTCCAACCTTGAGAGTCAAATTTCAGTCTTTCAAACAAAGCGGTGAGGAGAGGAGGCCAAAATGAGAAAAGAAAGAAATGAAAGAAAATTCTCCATAACTTTGTGTCTTCTGAAGAACATTGCTATTCACGTCAACTCTACATGCAGGACCTAAGTAACCTTGCTCCCTGGGACACTTTAGGATAATTGTCTGGTGTGCCCATAAAACTTACAGTAAAACCTTGGTGTGCAAGCATAATTCATTCTGGGAACATGCTTGTAATCCAAAGCACTTGTATATCAAAGAGAATTTCAAGAACCATTGGCTCAGTTGTGACCATGTGATGTTTGGCATCACGTTTGATTCATTGCAAGACATCGCTCATTTATCAAGTTAAAATTTATTAGAGGGGCGCCTGGGTGGCTTGGTCGGTTAAGCATCCGACTTCGGCTCAGGTCATGATCTCACGGCCCGTGAGTTCGAGCCCCGCGTCGGGCTCTGTGCTGACCGCTCGGAGCCTGGAGCCTGTTTCAGATTCTGTGTCTCCCTCTCTTTCTGCCCCTCCCCTGTTCATGCTCTGTCTCTCTCTGTCTCAAAAATAAAAATGAATGTTAAAAAAAAATTTTTTTTAATTTATTAGAAATGTTTGCTCGTCTTACAGAACACTTACAGAACATACTACTCGCAATCCAAGGTTTTACTGTACTTAACAATAACTCACTGCTGATCTATTTATGCTAGAATGTGAGATACATAAAATCTTGAAAGGAAGCATAGGAAATATGGAAGAAAAGAAAGGAAAATAATCCACTGTCATAATGGAGAGAAAGACTGAATTCTGGCTATCTTAAGTTCTAATATTTAAAAAAAGTCACCATGATTATGAAATATATTTCTTCGGTGGTCTCTTTAAGTGCTCTGCTACATGGTTAGGAGCAGAGCAGAAGGGGCAAAAGGGGCTCCTGTGTGACTTAGTTGGTTAAGAGTCTGACTTCAGCTCAGGTCATGATCTCGCAGTCCGTGAGTTTGAGCCCCACATCGGGCTCTGTGCTGACAGGGTGGAGCCTGGAGCCTGCTTTGAATTCTGTGTCTCCTTCTCTCTCTGTCCCTCGCTCTCTCTCTCAAAAATAAATAAATATTATTTTTTTTAAAGGAGAGGGGCAGTCAGAACTGTAAGCACCTGCTGTGTGCACAGCCCCACACCTTGCACACACGGTCTCCTTTAAGGGGATTCTTTAAATAGGATTTTCTGCTGGCACTATTTGGTACCAGACACAAGAGAACAAATTTCCTCTTAGATATGAAGGGGGAAAGTCTGCCTTACTGAACAGTGTCCCCTATGGCAATGAATGTGCTGTCAGTTCCCACAAAAGCCTCTTTGTGGCAGATGTGATACAATGAATGCAACCACAGCAGAGGCTCGGCCCTTCTCTGTGGATGGACGCGAAATCCTACAATGCAGAGCTTCATCCTCCTCCTGCTTTCCTTTTTATAATCCTGGTTTGCCTCCCCAATAGTTTAAGTGGTGCCGTGGCCTGGGAGCTTCTAAGATGTGAGGTACAATCACCAGGAACTTCTGTTTCCCTTTGAACAGGTCTGCCAACTCCCTGATGCTTCCCCTAGCCACGAGTAACATAAATATCACCCAACTAATGACAAAAAGCCACAGTGGCAAAATATATATCCTGTCAGGTGTAAGGTTTCTGCCAAGATCAGCGAGAAGAGCTTGAAGGTCGTGTAGTTCCCACGTGGGGCTCATGCACTGCACGCGGTCACATGCCTGTTCCAACCTGAAGACACATCGAAAAGGATTTTTCATTCACTCATCCATCCCCTCATTCATTCAACTATCGCTTATTTCTGGACTCTCTGTGTGTCACCTTGTGCCACATCCTGAGTTGGGCTGGTTAAGCAGGGAGGGGTAAAAGAGTAGTTTCAAGGTTGAAAATTACATCATCTCTGGAAAAAAAAAGGAGCTATAGAAACATTGTATTAGATCATAGTATTGAGGGGCGCCTGGGTGGCTCAGTCGGTTGAACGTCCGACTTCGGCTCAGGTCATGATCTCGTGGTCTGTGGGTTCCAGCCCCGCCTCGGGCTCTGTGCTGACAGCTCGGACCCTGGAGCCCGCTTCGGATTCTGTGTCTCCCTCTCTCTCTGCCCCTCCCCTGCTCATGCTCTGTCTCTCTCTGTCAAAAATAAATAAACATTAAAAAAAAAAACTGTATTAGATCATAGTATTGAAGCAATGTTAAATCCCTTAAGATTATAATTACATCATTATGTAGGAAAATGCAATTGTTCTTAAGAGATATACATGTAGGGATAAAGTGTCATGATGTGTGCAGTTATTAAAAAGTTTTTCAAGAAGTAAATACGTGTGAGTATGTATATGTATATGTATATGTACACACATACAGAGAGAGACCAAATGTCACAAAATAGTAATGATTGGTAAATCTAGGTCAAGAGAATGGGGGTGTTCGTTACATTTATCTTGCACTTTTTCTATGTTTTTAAATTTTTCACAGTACAGGGGTGCCTGGGTGGCGCAGTGAGTTAAGCGTCCGACTTCAGCCAGGTCACGATCTCGCGGTCCGTGAGTTCGAGCCCCGCGTCGGGCTCTGGGCTGATGGCTCAGAGCCTGGAGCCTGTTTCTGATTCTGTGTCTCCCTCTCTCTCTGCCCCTCCCCCGTTCATGCTCTGTCTCTCTCTGTCCCAAAAAATAAATAAATGTTGAAAAAAAAATTTTTTTTAAATTTTTTTTCACAGTACAAAGTCAGAGGAAAATTTATCATCTCTGACTTCAAGGAGCTTACTATCTAGAGATCAATTTTTTCTAATAAAAAAGGAAGATAGGGAAGGACTAAATTTAATGTTTATTTTTGAGAGAGAGACAGAGCATGAGTGGGGAGGGGCAGGGAGAGAGGGAGACACAGAATCCGAAGCAGGCTCCAGGCTCTGAGCTGTCAGCACAGAGCCCGACGTGGGGCTCGAACCCACGAACCGTGAGATCGTGACCTGAGCCGAAGTCGGTCGTTTAACGGATTGAGCCACACAGGTGCCCCAAGAGAAGGATGAAATTTAAAAAATGTAGGATCAAAGTCACTGGAAGGATGTCAAAACTGGTAAACCAAGGCTGGAACTCTTTGGCGAGGAGGTCTTGGTGGTTTGTGGCCACACCCACAAACTGAGCTATAAAAAAGGAAGGCCCGAGGCAGATGCGCATGGGTCCAGCCGAGCCCACGGTGGATGCTGTCAGGAAACAAACACTGCAAGGCTCTTGGAGGCCCTCCTCCCCAGCCCCTGGAGGGGGTCTCCTACCCCATTCCTCAGAGATGACAACCGCAGCACCGTGACTGGGGCGAGGCCACCGACTTCATGTTACAGGTGCCTGCAGTCACCGAGAGATGGCCAGGTAATGCTTGAATGGATATTTAGTAACAAGGAAAGTAGAGGGGATGTTTAGGAACATAAATCAGAAAGAATGTGGAGCAAACTCCCCTGCTTTGTCTTTATTCAGAAGGACTTCACAGAAGGTGATGGAAACCAACGTGGGAAAGCAGCTGGCCAGCCAAGCCTAACTGGGCCAGGGGCTGTGGGGCTCTTCCCTGCTACTGTTGGGGGCTTGGTGCCGCCATGAGACTAGAAGAAGCTTGAGCTTCTTTGTTGATGCATTAACACAAGAGGACGAAGAGAGAAGAGTGGCTCTAGGGCCTGTTGGGAAGGGGTCGGGGTTACGGACCTGAGAGCAAGGCTCAGGTTCAGGCTCTAATGACCTCACGGCCAGGCTGGTGTTGACTTGGCCCGGAAAGCTGAGGTTTCCCTGCAACCCCTGAGTCACCCAGGATGGGATGACAGCCAAGCCTTCTCCCCAAGGACAAAGGGCCACCTGCGAAGCTGTGAGGCTTAATCGTCCTTCCCTCTCCGCGACATGATTACTGCAGGGAGATGTCACTGCTCGCTGTAAGCAAGTCCCCTCTGTCACAAATAACAGCATCAGAAGTTGGGGAAACATTCTCAGGAGTGGAGAAGAGCAAAGGCAGACCCTGGAGAGAATGTTCTCCACCGAGGCAGGAGCTGTAATCCTCTCCCTATCGCCAGCCAATTACAGGTCCAGGACTCAGACCTCAGCCTGTTCCATGACAAAGCCCGAGTCTTTCTGTGCCACCATGGACTCACAGAACCACAGGACGCTGTCTCACCATCTGACCCAGAATCGAAGGTTTCCTGTCATTCCAGTCCTGTGTGCTGACGTTAGCACCCCTGTGGGACTTTCTAATGTCCCGACTTTGTGGTTCTTGACCCTGCAATGCTTCTGACCTGTGGGTCACCTCATCTAGCAATCGTAACAATCCCCGCACGCCTGGTGCCTGCCCTGACCTCCAGTCCTGTTTGCCATCTTGGTTCCCAGGCCCAGATTTCTCTGCTTTGTTAGATTTGTTCCACCGGAAGATCATGCTCTAAAACTCCAGCTGGGGCCCCACTCTGACCTGAAATACCTTCTCATTCATTCTGAGTCCCAGCCACTGTGCAGATGATCCTCATGGTCTCTTTTAGTTGTAAAAAGCACTTGACTGTACCTTTTATTAACTCCTAAATCCTTAAGTCAGTTGCGTCCATCCCCATGCTTCTGTTTTTCAGGAAGAACTATTTTTTGCTCTGACAAAGCTAACCCCTCATTCATCTCTGCTTTTGACTCCTTCCTACACCCTCTAGGGTCTTGTTTAATTATTCTTCCATATTTTTGAGATTTTTGGTCACTCTGTTTGGGGCTCCTTGTTCCCAGACAGCATATCCAATCTTTCTCTGACACTCCTCACAGATCATGAAACCCAAAGCGCTTTCCTCCACCGAGAAAAGTGGCCATAGAATGTTCTGGGGCATAAAGATTCTATGGCTCGTACCACGTGTTTCCAGGGAAGCCAGCCTGAACGCTGGCTATGACTGCCTGCACCAGAGATTGGTGTTCAAGCCAAAGGCAAATTCTTCCTGCCTGGACACCAAGGAAGCCAACAGAGTGTGAGGCAATTAAGACACAAACTGTGACATAGGTGCTCCATTCAGATCCTGTCCCAGAAACATAGCTCTAAAGTACAACCCAAAGAAGGTCATTGACCTGTTGAGTCCTAAACTGGGGTGGGTCTGTTTTCCAGTTCTTCACCAACATGGTGATACATCCCAGTGTGGAACATGCTGGATGCAAATAGCTTCCATGCTTTCTAAACCCACCACTTGAGAGAATCCAAGGTATGCGGTTTCCTTTTCCTCCATCCTGCACCCCTTCCTGTGAGATGTCATGGGTAGTGCAATCAGAGGGGCTAGCCCTGCACAGGCCATGGTGTTCTGTCACCCCTCAAATGATTGGAGCTCAGCACTGTATTTGACCAAAGCAGCTTCCTGCCATTTCATATCTCCACAGTGCCTTGCATTACTTCTCTTCTCTCTCATGGGTTATTTGTACTCCCATTTCAACACCTATGGCGCCTCGAGTTTGTCACCACCTTCCTGTTGTCACTGGCACTACCATCGGGCTTCCACCTAGACTTTCTGACCTCACGCCCCTCCTGCCAATCCATCCTATATAACTCTTAAAAGGCAATATTGTCAGTTCTCACAGAGGTAATTCTTGGCTCAGGGAAATACTGTTTTGTGATTTTATAACACTTAGAGGAGGGGTGTCTGGGTGGCTCAGTCAGTTGAGTGTCCGACTCTTAATATTGGCTCAGGTCATGATCCCAGAGTCATGGACCAAGTCCTGAATTAGGGTTAGCGTGGAACGTGCTTAGGATTCTCTCTCTCTCTCTCTCTCTCACTCTCTCTCAAATAAAAATTTAAAAAGAACTTTAATTTAAAAAATAATAAATAAAAAAACAATTGAACTCTTAGAGTATATTCAGTTTGGTTATCCAAGCTAGAGGTTCTTGTCCAGGGTCAGAGCAGGCAGGGACGCATGCTTCTTCTGTCTTCACAGACAGAATCTTTGTGCCGGAGCTATAGATAAGAAGCTCTCCCCTCCTCTGTTCTAGAAACTTCTTGTTCTGTCCTGTGGAGCTACATGAGAAAGCCAAAGTTCTTGGCAAACACAACCCATTGTTCCTATAAGAAAGATCCCTGGTGTCAGAAGGAGGGGTCTTGGGTTCAAAGAGAATAAATGAACCAAGAGATACCTCTGAGAATAGAACCTGGAGAGCTTGCCCTAGAACCAGCCCTTGTGTTCAGGAAGATCTGTCTCTCTTCACATTTTCATCCTTCACAGTCTTTATTGGAGGTTATCTTTTTAGTATTTATGCCTTCAAATGCCCCTACATGCAAGTACTAAAGCATAATCTGATTGATTGGAATAGAGTTCTAATGTATATGTAATAATATTAAATGATGAAACTAAAATAAATTGCTTTTTCTTTCTTCCCCCATTTTTCATACAAGGCTTTTGGCTTGCTTAAGGCAATTAAATACCTTTTTATGATTTAGACATCTTCAACATTTAGAAGCAACGATGGTTTTCCAATAATGATAAGCACAAAGCTATTAGATTATTTCAAAAAAATGTTTAAATTATTTTCCCCTATCCTTCTCCTGTCAGGCTGTGGCTGATGAGCTGATGACCAACATTAAGTGATAAGAAGAACAAAATAAATAACCCTTGAGTGTTCTTCCCACCCACTGCAACCCCAACCCTTGGCTGAGCAGCTACTACAGGGGAATGTAGATGTTGTTGGTTAAAGCAGTTGCATCCAAGGGTCAAGGACAGAAGAAAACATGGCAAAACTGGAAAGGCAAACTGAACTGGATTGACCTTAAGGGTTGAGCAACTTCTCACGGGAAAAAGAAAAATGGATCTAGAAGAGGATTGTGGAGGAAAGCCAGATCGGGGGATGAGCACTCATAAAGCTGAAGTCTGAGACATTTGGGAGTCTGGGGCGTAGATGGGGGGGAAGCTATTGCCACATGAGCCGTGAGAGATTTTGAGAGCCAGAAGGAATGGGCAAAGAGGATTTTAAGAGACGCTCGAGTGTGTGAAGAATGTACTCCTTTAGAGACATGGCAGTAAAGGCTCAAGTTACTCTCAATTATGGGATTTCTTCTGAATGGGATTCTGGCCAGAGACAGGCCTTAAGACGAACAAGAGCTGATGTCTTTATGCAGATTAAATTTACAAGATAAGAGTAAAATTAATTTAGGAAGACTGGCATAGGCTTCCCTGTTCCCCAGGGAACTTTTAATGTCTGATTCCCAGCTGAAACTTTGTTCCCTGGGTGTGGAAAGAAAGAGTCCATTTACTAGACGATGGCCAGTGCGAAAATTCAAATCCACACATCCTTGTAAAAGGCACTTTTTGCATAGACTAGAAGACCTTTCTAGCATTGCAAAGCCTCCTTCTAACCCATATATGATCAGGGCCTTGTCTACGAGTCATTTACATTTTGTAATGCATGTTTTCCTTGGTGTCTCTTCCTAGAGTGTTTTCTGAAAAGATATCAATCAATTCTCTCCCTCCAAACCAGCTTTATTCTTTTTCAGTAACATTATTCTTAAGCAAAAACACTTCACCTATTCAGGACCAAGAGATGAAGAAGCCAAAGAACATCCATTATAGTCACCCGAACCATTCTTGAACTTCAGGCAGGTTAGTTACACCATGGCGTAGACCTCAGTTTCCTCTGACAGGCTTGGTTGTCAGGGTTCTCGGGTATTCATCTTCAGGAGAAAAAAAAATTTTAAGGAAGTAGAGTGGCCCATGGTGCCCTACTTGTGTTAAGAGTTAAAAGGATGTTAAAGGAAGAGTGGATGGATGTTGGGTAGATGTTGGGGGGAGGAATGCATGAATGTTGGGTGGTGGTGTGGATGCATGTTGGATGCATGTTGGGTGAGGGGGTAGGTGCATGTTGGGTGGATGTTGGGTGCAGGAGTGGATACATATTGGGTGGAGGTGTGGGTGCATATTGGGTGGATGGTGGGTGGAGGAGTAGATGCATTCTTCCCTCCACAGTCAACCCTGGGGTGAGGCAAGGATGGGAAACAAGGGGACACTGAGGGTCAGAGAGTTCTCTTGGCATTAAAAAGGAGAGAGAAGCAGTTAGACTGAGTTCTAGGGTCTCTATGAAGGCATAAAGTGGAAAGACAGCATTCAGGTTTCTGGGATGGACTTAGGAAGCAGCTGTGGAGACTGAACATTCAGTAGACTCTTACGGTGGCCAGATGTTAAATTCTGAGTCCTTTGTACCTACAGAGAGCTTTTTGTTCTCATCAGACAGACGGTATCTCTTGCCCAGTTGGTTTTTCATTGCTTTCCAGCACTCAGGTGACTGATGCTTTTTCTGTGGCCTTTTCTTAGCCCATTGTCACTGAAGGGGAAAAGCACAGAACTAAAAGGAGGTTGAATCAGTAGTGACAACTGCCAGCCCCGGAAGCCCAAGCTTCATCCCAGCTCTAGTGCCCCCATTTCTGGATGGCCTGGGCTCTGTGCCCTTCAGCTCCCTCCGTGTATTCCCTGCTCTGCAGCCCAGAAGCAGCCAGCTGGCCTTCTCCTTTCCTCCCTCCCCTACAGGGCCTAGAAAACAGTCTCTAGGCTCCAGTTTGTGATATCAATCACTGCCTTTGTTGGAATGATGTGGGAACAGATCCTTTTAGGATGAATGAATGTATCAATTATTCTTCATTCCAGTTATCGTCTTAGAGTAAGCCTGTAACTACTATTCAAGGACCTTAACTATAAGAATTTTATGAAATTCTGGAACCATTACAATGGTCTTAGTCCCTAGAGTGATTCATGGTAATTTTAAAAGTGAAAAAGGCCTGTTATAGACTGAGTTGTGTGCCCCCTCCAAATTCATATGTTGAAGTCCTAACCCACAGGATCTCAGGAGGTGACTGCCTTTGGAGACACTATCTTTCAAGAGGTGATTAGGTTATGGGGTGCCTGGGTGGCGCAGTCGGTTAAGCATCCGACTTCAGCCAGGTCACGATCTCGCGGTCCGTGAGTTCGAGCCCCGCGTCAGACTGTGGGCTGATGGCTCTGAGCCTGGAGCCTGTTTCTGATTCTGTGTCTCCCTCTCTCTCTGCCCCTCCCCCGTTCATGCTCTGTCTCTCTCTGTCCCAAAAATAAAAAATAAACGTTGGGAAAAAAAAAATTAAAAAAAAAAAAAAAGAGGTGATTAGGTTAAAATGAGGTCACTAGGGTGGCCCTTAATCCAATGATTGGTGGCTTTATTAGAACAGATGAGGATACACACACACAGAGAAGGACCGTCATGTGAAGACACAGGGAGAAGACAGCCAACTACAAGCCAACAAGAAGCTGACCCTGCAGACACCTTGTTTCTGGGCTTTTAGCTTCCAGGACTGGGAGAGAATGCCTTTCTGTTGTTGAAGCCCCCCAGTCTGTGGTACTTTATTAAGGCAGCCTTAACAAATGAACGCAAGGCCTAAATCCCCACCCACAGGAGGAACAAAAAAAAGATGAAACAGACTTTCTACTCATCCTCGGGCAGTAAGCAAAGGGGAGGCACAGGAGGCAGCCCCAAGAGGAAAGGAAGTGGCCCTGTGTGCAGGAAAGTGACCCCGGGGCTCCCAGCAGAAAGACCCTGGCGAGACCCCACCTCTGACATTTTCTAGCAAAGCAGGAGCCCCAACTGAGTAGGGTTCCATGTAGAAGCAGACAATACTTTTTCTCCACACCCACCCACAGACTTACAAACAATAGGTGAGAACACAGAAAAACCATAATCAGCAGATGTAAAAAATGCAAAATGCATTGAGTCTGAGCCCATTTTGCAAATAGGAAACTGGACTTTGCAGCTCGTACAGTGTCTTAAGAGTATCTCCCCACTCACCAGTCTGGAAGGCAGGAGGCCTGGGGTGTGCCAGTCCAGACCTTGGACCAAGAATTAAAGCCGTGGCTTCTGGACCAGCTGCCTTCGAACCTAACTGCATTTTCCCGCTCTCCATTCCTATCATGCCTCCATTTGTGTGTCTAGAAATGGAGCTAGCTGCTCTCTAAGGGCCTTTTTTGTACTAAAATCCTTTGGTTTTGATTCATAATGATGATTCACCGTGAGTCAACAAGAAAAAGGTTAAATTATGTTCTGATTATTCTAGTTAAGAAAACAGGCAAGTATGTATTCTATTGTAAAAATGTTTCCGCCAGAATTATTAGAATTTGAGAACCATTTTGTTGTGTACAGATGTAGGGTTGAAATACTGAGAATGAATTTTAGTGGGGCCTCTCATCCCTTCTGATGCTAAATGGGGACTAACCGTACCTGTCTGTACCGCATTACTTCCTCAGAACCTTCTGGGCACACGGAGATTATGTATCATGCATTTTCAAGGTCAGAAAGTTCCACAGCCTGAAACAGCATGTTATTTCAGGGAGTGTAATGGCATTTAAAGTTGACATATCACATCTAATCAATCCTACTTGTCTTTCAGAAGCAGGATTATCAAAAAAAAAAAAAAAAACCCAAAACTTAGGTATTTATAATGCAGTTAGCATCTTTTTTCCTAAGAAGTCAGTGGATTCCAAGTATTAAGAATCTGTAGATAATCTTATCTGTCTTCAAATTATTTTTAAAATTGTAATTATTTCAAAATCAAAACAAAGGGACATGAAGATTGTATCTCTGTCTCTTCCTGTTAGATAGTCACATTCACTTCTGGTTTATTTACCCCTCAAATCAGATGAGAACAGCTTGGCAGGGCCAGCAGGTGCCCGCCTGCTAGACACACAGTACAGGGCATGGGAACAGAGGCAAGTGCCTGGAAAGCCCCTCTCTGCTTGAGACCCCTCTGTGTTCACCTCCACATCCAGGACTTATCTAGACTTTTGGTCCTTCTTTCATATGTTTCGCTGGCTCATTTTATTCTAAGATGAACATTCTTGCTTAACGGAAAAGAATAATTGTCTCAGTATCAATTGTCTGGAATGCCTGAACCACTGATTTGGTTCCGTGGTTTCCTGCAGTAAGGTGGCACTCCCAGACATTCTGTTGACAGGTGACAATGCTAATGCTCGGAGTTGCTCGGCTCCCTCCCTGCCCTGAAGAGGAACTTGGTGACCCTTCTTCAGTGTTCTCTCAGGAGAATGCAAATATGTATGCTTCTATTGATTCTTTCAACAAACATTTGTGGGAGGCCTATGCTGTTCAGGCCGACTCACAGAATTTTGGAGTTTCAAGGGATTTTCTAAATAATCTGGACCAGTGTCTTATTTTGCAGTGAGAAAACCAAAGATCTGAGAGAAGTGACTTGCCCTGCGTGGAGGTTATGGAATTTGTTAGCGACAAGAGGGACTGGAATCCAGTTACCTGGGTCCTGGCCTGAGATTTTAGGGTTGACCTCCATTTCTGCTGGCTGTGGCTTCAGAAACGAATGCGAAGAGGGCAATGCTGCTCCTGACTAGGATGAACGCTCCTCACTACCCTGGCCCCTCAGAGCCAGTGGCTCCTGCTGTGATGCGCCCAGAGCCTTTGCACAAGGATGTAGCTTGCCTTTTTGCAGATGGCAGCAATGAACACCAAGATAGCAAAGGGCATCACTATACTCTCCTTCCCTTAGCCTGGGATTCTCCTCCAGCCCAGGAAGCTAGGCCAGTCCACAGAAAAGGAGACCAAAAGAGTCATTGCTTAGCTTTTGACTGTTTTTTTCCATTTTTTATTGTGATAAGGTACAACATAAAATTGTACACTGACCTATTTTTGTTTTAATTTTTTTCAATGTTTATTTATTTTGAGAGAGAGAGCCAGAGACAGAGAGAGAGCAGGGGAGGGGCCGAGAGAGAGAGGGAGACACAGAGTCCCAAGCAGGCTCCAGGCTCTGAGCTGTCAGCACAGAGCCCGACATGGGACTCGAACAAGAGTTTGGCGATAACATTATGGTGCAAGAGACTGCTTCCCTTTCTAGACTGGGGTAGGAGTGTGGGAGGGGGTTTGCTGCCTGATGCATCAGCCACCTGCCAAGCCCTGACCAGGGACAGCAGAACCCTCAAGATAGATGTGGATATCCAAGTGTAGAGAAAGTGAGAGCAAGCCTCAGTTCTGGGGAGCGGGGAGCCCTCCCAGAGTCCCCCTAACCACAAGGACACGGGCCCTTAGAGTGGGGATGCTTGGGCAGGCAGGCAGAAAGGCATGGAAAGCAGCTAAATGTTCTCAGTGACTGGGAGTGAGTCCCTTGCCCTGTAGAGGGGCAGAGGTGTGTGGGCCAGAATGTGCAACCGTGTGTGATACCATTAAGGGTTCCGTCAGGTCTCAGCAGGGGCCTGTGGAAAGGGTCTTCCCGAAGGACTGTGGGCATAATGAATCATCGTGAGAGACAAGCAACACCGGGGTTCAAGTTCAAAGAAGTATCGCCGGAAATGCGAAAGTTCTTGATGCTCACGATGGTTATTTCATCCCTCTAGCCGCAAATCAAGCTCCTTTCTGCCTGTCATCAAAAGGAAGAAAGAACCTGCATAATTTAAGCCACTCCGGAATTCTGGAAGGCTGGCCGTGGATCCCAGGCTCTGGTCCTGGAGGGATGCTGATGTTTATCCCCCTCCTGCATGGTGTTTTCTCATCTATAAAATGAGGTGCTGGGGTCAGATTTGTCTCGTGGCTCCCACACGGTTCCGTGTGGAGAACTCTTTATGGATAAGCTCTAGGATTGCCCTTCTCCAAATAGGGTGTGGTCCCCTGACCACCACCAGCATCTGTCTCACCTGGGAACTTGAAAGGAAGGCAACTTCTCAGGCCCCACCCAGACCTACTAAATGAGAAACTGGCCCTGGGGTGGGGCCCAGAGTTCTGTGGTTTAACCAGCCTACAGATAGTTCTGGAGTGCCTTCAACTTTGAGAACCACTGCCCTGATGTAAATAAAATACTGAGTTTGCGGGGTGTGAAGTAGATCCTTACCACTTTACTCTTAGGAGGATGGCAAACAGAGAATAGCACTTACTCAAGTATCCATAGATGTTAGAAGGAATAGGTAACCAGCCTGCACCAAGATAAGTAAATTTTCACAATTGATAAATATGTAATGCTTCCCATTTATTTTAATGCAGTTAAATAATTTTGATTTTTTTTAAGAACAGTGCTGTAGTTAACCAGACGTCTCTATCTGATTAAATGTACAACATGCAAAAAGCTTTCACAGATAGATGAAGTCATAGAATAATTAAGTTACAGAGATCTTTGCAGCTTATTTTTCAAAGCCACATCATTGAGTTTTTAGGGGGATAACCTATAAAATCAAAATGTATTTAGATTTAAGTAGATAGATTATACACGTAGCCAAAACACTGTGAGAGTAAATGTTATTTTTTTTTCTTTTAAAAACAAACGTAACACCCCTAACAATTTGCAGTTATGCGTGCTGATTCTCTGGCTCATTTTCCAATACAAAAGGCTGACTAAGGTTTCCAGTCATGATATTATTTGGATAGGAGACAAAGATGAGCTCTGTGTTATCAACTGTGAGGCAGAATGTTCTTTTGAGTTGCAGCCCTGGCTTGTTCTCAGAGCAAGAGAATGTCCTGTGTATGGGGTGATATTACACTCTGCGAGATCACCTGACCCTTCACATTCAGTACCATTTTTATGTCTCAATGTAGCAAAGGCCAAGCCAACAAGTGAAGAAAGGAGGTTGTCTTTTGCTTGAATTAAGGGACTTAGTGGTAACAACCACATTTTAAAAGTACTGAAGGATTCAAATGGTACCACTGCTGCTTTCTTTTTCCAAAAAAAAAAAAAAAAAAAAAAAGAGTATTGGCCGTTGGAATGTGGCTAAGTATGCTGTGGCGTGTGGGCCCTTCCAGCCCTGGAACGGTCATGCCCCCGGCAGGGGTAACTTGCTGCTTCCGGTGCACCCCGGAAGTGGGTTCAGTGCGTCCGTCAGGTGTCCCTCAGTTTTAGTCCTTGTGTTCCTGGAGAGCAGCTAATCACCTCCTCCTCATTACTGGTTTCTCCCTCGGGGGCCCAGGACCCTGCACACCTGGATTGTCTTCTTCCAGTCTTATCTCTCTGTCCCCTGCACATGCTCTTCTCCTTCTCCCCAACTGCTATGGACCCACACTTCAGTCCTTGGACCTCTCCCTTCCCTGCACTCACTCCTGATGTAGCAGCATTGCCAGAGTTTCAAAATGGGAATACAGAAGTCCCCATTAAGTTACAATTTCAGGCGAACCAATAATTTCGTAGGATGCATATGTCCCCAATATTGCACGGTGCCGAGTATTTACTTGGTTAACAAGTAAATATTGCATGAAACACACTTATGCTAAAATTATTTATCTGAAATCAAATTTAATTAGGTGTCCTGTGTTTCATCTGTCTACCCTAAAATGATCTCATCCAGTTTCGGGACTCTCATGCCACCTAGATGCTGACTCCTCCCAAAATGTTTATCTCCAGCCTGGATCGCCCCCTCCCAATCTTTAGGCTCCTGCCGCCTACGCGCCATTGCCACATGGATAATTAATGGATGTCTCCACATCAACATATTAAAAACAAGGCTCATCTTTACCACAAATACTCTGCTCACAGGTAATTTTGTTCTCATTTGCTCAGCCAAATCCCTGAGCACATGATTCTCCTCTTTTCTCGTGCTTTGGTCCCGGCTGGTCTGCCACCAGCATCTCTTGCTGGATCAGTGCAAACACCCTCTACTCCTCCTCTGCTTTGCCCTGGACCTCATACCGTTTTTTCTTCACGTGCCGACAAGATTCTTTGAAAATATTAGTCACATGATGCCACTCTTCAGCCCAGCACTCCACAAGCCTCCCCATGCCACTCAGCCTAGAAGCTTACCTTACCTCATCTTGCAGTCCCGGGCCCCCTCAGACATTATCTGCCCCTGCGGCCCCTCCAGCCACTCATTCCTGCAGCCTCCTTGTTTCTCCAGCGAGCCGGCATGGTCCAGACCCTTGGATCTGGTGGCCCCTTCCTCCCTCCTGGAATGCCCTTGCCTCAGATACCCCTCCACCTGGAGAAGATCTGTCCCTCCCCTAAATCTCTGCTCATATCTTGCCTTCTCAGAGTGACTACTGACCATCTTATTCCCATGCTGATCTACTTACCACCCCAGGCACTCCAGGCACCTTTTTTCCCACTCTTCTCATCATTTTGCCAGTGATACCGACTTCTACTGTATTACAAACATACTCATTAAATTATCACTTGTTTTCAGGCTTTTCCCACTAGAAAGCCCCACAACCCCCAGGAATCTTTGCTCGGTTCCCTGGTATGTGCCAGGCACCCAGAAGAGGGCCTGCCTCACCGTTGGCATAAATGTGTATTGGATGAACAGACGAAAGAGTGCCTGTGGCTTGGACACACAGAAATGATTGCAGGGCACACAGATTCAGGTCAGTCTGTGCTCTTCCAGGGCACAGTCCACAGGGTGGAACAGAAGAGAAATCATTTGCAGAACTTAAGTCACCCTTTGCCTCCTTTCTTGCCACCCCCTTTCTGTCCCTCAAAGTTAAATGCAAGAGGCAGTTGCCCTGTTTCTCCAGTTGGGTGGAGTCCCAGGAAGGGTGTCACAGCAAAGAGCCACCCAGGAAGTTTCCAGAGATAAGCCTTCTTGATGCCAATCATTAACCTCCTGGCTGGCAGACAGCTGTTTGTTCTTGGACTCTGTAGTTCCATATTCATCTCTAGGGAGCTAATAAACCCATAAGGAGTCACGTGATACTGATGGAATGACTACCACTGTGATTGGGGTGCTAAGCACTATCACTTGGTTATCAATGGTTATTTTCCTGGGTATAAGTTCTCAGAGTGTCACATTTTAAGGGTGAGATAAGGGAAGAACCGATCAAAGTTGCTTGATAAAGGGTCTTATTCATCTTGACAAGAAGAAGACACAAGGTAACCAGGTTGGGACTAGTCCCTGACCCCGCTCTCCCCAACAGCCTCAAGTCAGGACTCATCGTACTTGGTGAGCGTGTGGTCCCGGGCAAGGTGACATGGTGCCAAGGGCTTGGGCTTCAGGCTAATGAGTTGGATGAAGGTCCAGTACTACCTCCCTTATGGGATGCTTTTGGCCTTTCTGAGCCTCAGTTTCCCTTTTTATAAAATAGGGAGGCTACGCCAAAGAGGTGTTATAAAACACAAATGAAAAATGAATGTAGGGGCGCCGAAGTGGCTCAGTCGCTTAAGCGTCCGACTTCGGCTCAGGTCATGATCTCACGGTTCATGAGTCCAAGCCCCGCGTAGGGCTCTGTGCTGATGTCTCGGAGCCTGGAGGCTGCTTCGGATTCTGTGTCTCCCTCTCTCTCTGCCCATCCCCTGCTTACACTGTCTCTCTCTGCCTGTCAAAAATAAATAAATGTTCTAAAAAACTTAAAAAGAAAGAAATATGAACATAATTATTTAGCATAGTGCCTTGAATATAGTGTGCACACAATAAATTATAGTGATTTCCATTTTGAGAGAAGTAAGTGACAGATGTTGGCTGCTGGGTCCCAAGAAAACAATTTAACTAGTACTAAGTTTCTCCTAGAAAAGTGAAACTCATTTCCCTTGAGGGTGTGGTTTTGCTTCAATGAATGTTTGGAGGTCAGACAAGAGTTTACTTATTGCCCAGGCCAGATACTTGGCTGTTCCCATGATGATAACATAAGAAGCCTGTAATCTTTTTTTTTTTTAAGTTTATTTATTTTGGGAGAGAGAGAGAGACCAAGAGGGGCTGAAAGAGGGAAAGAGAGAATCCCTAGCAGGCTCAGCACGGTCAGTGCAGAGCCCAATGTGGGGCTTGAACTCATGAACCATGAGATCATGACCTGAGCCAAAATCAAGAGGCAGTTGTTTAACCGACTGAGCCACCCAGGCTCCCTAGAAGCCTATAATCTTAAAACATCTCTCTGGTCAAGATACTTTTTAGTCCAAATTATATACCCACAAGATACAATGTCTTCCCAGAATAGAACTGGGTTAAGTAATTGGTTCCTGGCAATACTTACCAATCTTGTCTCCAGAGAGTTGGTATCGAGTAGTAGAGGCATGATAAAATAGATTATTTTTTAATATAAAGAATACTAAACTATAAGGTACATCCTTATAATAAAGGAAAAAATCAAAATAGGCCACTGTTGGGGGGGGGGGATACCCTCAAAATAATTACACAAAGAATCTCTCCACAAATGCCAAACTATTTTCAGTTTATACTGATCACATTAGGCCACCTTACCTACAATATTCTTCCTGAAGCCCTTTTCATATGCCAGAGCAAGACTCAGTTGTATTCCTGGGTAACGTGAGCGAAGAGAAATTTACTTTCACATTAATATTCGGCTGGAAAAGGCTCAAATCTGTTGTTTTTGAGAGGATAGCTAGAGTTTTTTCTTGAAGAGCAGATGGAGAAATTGGAGTGAACAGTTTTTCTTCGCAGCTTTTTTATGGAAACAATATGCATGTGGAGAAGGGTGCACATCCTAAGTGTATACATATCAGTGACTGTCCCCAGAGTGAGTCCACCCATAAAATGACTACCAAACCAAGAAATAGAACAGTATCAGCATCTCTTATTCTTCCCCATTTGCTACCCTCCCACATCCCCAAAGGTAACCACACAGGTTTGTAACATAACTTACAACCCATGGACTACTCCAGTGGACTCAGAGGAGGATCCTCAGAATGTCACATTTAACGGTGAATCACAGAATAGGTTGTCGTTAGGGTCTAACTTTGTTAGGTCAAAATTTGTGACATTTTTTCACATTGTCGCATTTACTTGAGTGCCATTTATTTCCGTTGGGGAATGGCATCATATAGCATATATACACCACCATTTCTTTATTCGCCCTCTACACAATCCCTTTAGCTGTGAATCAGGCCATTGCAATTGTTTGCCAGTGCACATAACGCTGCTCTGAAGACTACTGAATCACATGTGTGCACTTCTGTTGGGCATACGCCTAAGTGTAGAATTGCTAGGTCATAAAGGATGCATGGGTTCCACTTTATCAGAACACATTACGTGCTTGTCCAAAGCATACCGTCTGTTTACTTCCCTTCCAGGAGCGTTTGTTCTGATCACTCGATGGTCTTGTCAACAGCTGGTATAGTTCATCTTTTGTATGTGTACGATGGGTGTGTGCCAGTGAAGTTGGCCACCTTTTCCATTGTGTATTGATGACTTGGATGCTCTCTTTTGTGAAGTGCCTATTGAGATTTTTCACATTTCCTATGGGATTGACCTTTACTTACCAATTTGGAGCATATTTTAATACATTTGAGATAAGAGCTCTTAGTCATTCACATAACGAAGATCTATGCACTCTATGTACCTTGCCTTTTGACTCTGCGTGCTGTATTTTGATGAACAGAACTTCTTCATTTTAGAGTAATCCAATTCCTCAGTCTTTTCCTGTATGGTTAATGCTTTTTGAATCATGTTTAAGAAAGTTTTTTCTACCCCAAATTCATAAAGATAGTTTTCTACTTTGTCGTCATGATGCCTTACCATTTTATCTTTCACACTGAAACCTACAATGCATCTGGGAATGACTTCTGTGTCTTTTTTCGGTGTGAAAAATCCGTTAAGTTTTGTTTTCTCTGTGTGCCTATGCAATTGACTCAGGAGTTATTTATTCTTTCTTTCTTTCTTTCTTTCTTCTTTCTTTCTTTCTTCTTTCTTTCTTCTTTCTTTCTTATTTCACTGACTGTTCCTTCCCAACTGTCCTATGGTGCCATCATCGTCTTAAATCAAGTGCCCATAAATACATAGGTCTATTTCTGGACTTTCCATTCTGTTCCATCGGTCTGTTGTTTATTCTTGCGCTGTCTTAATCAGTGTAGCTTTATAATACACACCCGTAGCTCTTGCATCTGAAACTGTAGTTCCTCCCTCCTTTTCTGCTTGGCTTTTTGCATTTTCATGTAAACGTTAAAATCAGCTTACACACCGGCTGGGTTTGGATGGATTGCACTGAAACTATAGATCAGTTTAGGGAAAATTTACATCTTTGCTTAAATATTTGCATTTGTGTCCATATTCTTCCATTGATTAAATCTTCTTTAGGGGCACCTGGGTGGCTCTGTTGGTTAAGCATCCGACTTTGGCTCAGGTCATGATCTTGCGGTCAGTGAGTTCGAACCCCACATCAGGCTCTGTGCTGACAGCTCGGAGCTTGGATCCTGCTTCCGATTCTTACACATCTTTCATTACACATCTTTCATTAGATTCATCTTTAGGCATTTGAGTTTTTTGATACTATTGTAAATGTTTTCATTTTTTAAATTTCCGCTTTTTCTAATTGTCTGCTATGGGTGTATGTTTTGATGATCCAAAGCTGTGTGACAAACTACCCCAGACTTAGTGTTGTGAAATAACAGCCATTCTAGTATGCTCATGGCATCTGTGGGTGAGCTAGACAAGGCACAATGGGAAGGACTCCCTTCTGCTCCAGGATCTCCTCAGCTGAGAAGACTTTGAACAACTGGTAGTGACCCAGATGGCTAGGGAACCATCTGGAGGCTTCTTTGTTGGTGTGTTGGGCACCAGGGCCAGACTGACTCATGGGCTGGCCTCCTCTGGGACAGCCCACAGAAGCCCATCACGTGACCTCTTGTGTGCTTGGGCTTCTCACAGGTTAGTGGCTAGTTTCTGAGACATAGACCAGTGAGAGCAGCCCTACAGAGCCCAAGAAAGTCCAAAGACACAAGAGAAAGCTTCCCAGACTTCTCCGACTGAGCCCTAGAAGTTCTATGGCATCATCTCTACCGCACTCTTTTGGTTACAGTCAAGTTCCAAGGCCACTGATATTCAAGGGAAAGGGAAGGGAACACCATTTCTTTCTTTTTTTTTTTTAATTTTTTTTTAACGTTTATTTATTTTTTGGGGGACAGAGAGAGACAGAGCATGAACGGGGGAGGGGCAGAGAGAGGGAGACACAGAATCAGAAACAGGCTCCAGGCTCCGAGCCATCCGCCCAGAGCCTGACGCGGGGCTCGAACTCACGAACCGCGAGATCGTGACCTGGCTGAAGTCGGACGCTTAACCGACTGAGCCACCCAGACGCCCCGGGAACACCATTTCTTGATGAGGGAGTGGTAATGCACACTGAAGAAGAGTGGGTGGGATGGCAGAGATTTCCTGGGCATCTTGGGAAAATATAATCTGTCACTGATACGGAGATACCACTGATGTAAGCCTGTTGACCTGCAAAACTCACTTATCAATTCTAATTCATTATCTGCAGATTCTTTTGGAACTTTATTTGTACAAACATGTCATTGCAAATAAGGGGAATTTTATTTCTTTTTTTCCCATCTTTACACTTTTTACTTCTTTTTCACGGATTCGTTTCTTCATTGTTCCATAAGTGATTCTATCATACTGTTAAGTTTGCTCTCCCTACAATCCTAAGACACAATTATTTTGAAGAATAGTCCATACAATAACACAGACAGTGCTAAGATTACCAGGAAAGGATGGGAGGGAGGGAGTGGTGAGTAGTAATGGGGGTGAGGAAAGGGAAGGGTATGTTTTCTTCTTCAATAGAATGAAACCCTTGATTCATTTTTTTCCTCTAGGCTCAACTATAGAATTGGTTTGAAAACATTCATTTCACAATTTAGCCAGAACTTCCTTGTGTTATTAATGTTTGTTTATTTTTGAGAGAGAGAGAGAGAGAGAATGAGTGGGGGAGGTGAAGAAAGAAAGGAGGACAGAGAATCTAAAACTGGCTCTGCGCTGACAGCAGAGAGCCCAATATGGGGTTTGAACTCGCAAACCCTGAAATCATGACCTGAGCTGAAGTCAGATGCTGAACTGACTGAGCCACCCAGGTGCCCCCTAGATCGTGGCTGTTAAGACATCCAGCCAACTGCTCCAGGTCTGCCTCTCGTGACTGGAAATGTCCATTGCCTTGGGCTACCCAAGGTCCTCTGGGACAAGGTCCTCTGGCTAGCTGGCATTCCTGTGTCCTGAATCTTCACCTGGAACAAAAACTCAAGTCCTCAAGACAGGGGTGCCCTGTGGGTGGGATGTGGGTGGATGAGTGGGATGAGGCAGGGGATTACGGTCTTCCTCATTATCTCCCTACGTCCCACATCTCTGAGCCCTGCTGGAGCATAGGAGAGTGTGCACGCCCTTTTGGGAAAGGCTACCCCCAATCACAATAGGATTTATCTCCACAGCCAGGGTCCTAACTCACATCTGTTCTCTCCTAAAGCCCAAGCTCTTTCTGTGTCAGCACACTCAAAACAAGGGAAGATTTATTTAATAAATGGCAGGACGGGATGACAATTTGCTAAGCACCTTAAACACCGTAGACCGCACACAGAGGATGAGCTCAGAAGAAGTACTTAAGTATGGAACGACAGGACAAGGCGTAGAAACTAGAACTGAGTGCTGAAACAGTTGAGATCATAGAAGACACAGATTGACCAATCACAGTTTACACGCATATGGTAAATACCAGGACCGAAACATAGTCAATGCGTAAGAATAGGTCTCACTGAAAAATAGCTGCAAATGGTAATAACTAAGTCAACCAAGAGAAACTGGTGGGGGGAGGGGGGAGGCGGAGGTGGCAGTGGGAGGTACGGGAGGTGGAGGGGGGGGACTCTGCCAGCAGCAGCCACAGTGGGAGGAGAGGCTTCTTGGAGGTAACTCTGAGAAGAGAGTTGCCAGCGCTGAGTGGGGAGGGAGAGCGGCAAGAGGAAGAGGGGGGAGTCAAAGCAAACTTTGGAATCACCATTCACCAACACAGGGAACCAGGGACCTGTGTGAAACTGCGGAGTTCTGGCAGAGTCGGGGCCAGAGGTCCGTCAGGGGACCTGTTCAGCGCGGGGTGCAGTTAGGGTTTGTCCATGAAGACAAGGTCCATGAAGACAAAGGTTATGGGGTAAATATGTCCGAGGTTCGCAGAGAGATGCCAACCGGACTCCTAGGTCTGTGAGTCATCTTTACGTTCATGAATGGGTTGAGGAAAAGGAGAAAGGAAGGACCAGTTTTTGAGGTCCTACCCCATTTCGGGTGCTTCCACCTCCTGTCTCATTTAAACCACCAACCCATGAATTTTATAAACGAGAAAGCCGAGGCTCTGAAAACTTCATAAAGAATTAGAACCCTTTGTTGCAAGTAACAAAGCTAGCTTGACGAGGGAATTTATTATATAGGGGACTCTCGTGGCACCCAAGGACAGCGAGAGAGGGAAAACCCGTATGCTCCTTTTTTATGTTGCACAGGCTGCAGGGTAATGAACGAGAGGACTGAAAAATGGCAAGAGCAAACCCATGAGGCCCAGAGAGACCATTTTCTTTTTTACAGCCTCTTGGAAATCGGTCATGAAGCTCAGTTTTGTTGAATTAGACGTGGCTTTGGCCGGCAACCAAGATAAAATGATGGTGGAGAGGAGTTGTCCTATGCTTTTTGCCGACGTTGGGCCGATATTCCAGGATTAACTTTGGGTAAAACCAACTCTCTATGTATAAATTCAAATGCATGGAGTATAGATAGGCTTTCAATAACCACACTTAGAATAACAACAGTTTAAGTAAAAATTATTTTTAGCATTTTTATGCCAGTGGAGTTTCTTTCAGACTTGCTTTTCATCTGAAAGCCTAGGAAACACCGAGGAAAGAATTCTGGGGTAGGAGACATTAAAAACTGAGCCTCTGCTTTAGCTGTTTCCTGTTCATTGTGTAACCCAGGACAAGAAGACCCAGCCTTCCCAGACTCTGATATGACAGATTGTCTGTAAATGAGAGATGCAGACTAATGCGAGTGCTTCTCAATCTTTAACGTGCATATGACTGTCCTGGAGATGTCATTAAAATGCAGTTTCTGGGGCACCTGGGTAGCTCAGTCCATTCGGTCTCCGACTTCAGCTCAGGTCACGATCTCACAGTTCGTGGGCTTGAGCCCCACGTCAAGCTCTGTGCTGACAGCTCAGAGCCTGAAGCCTGCTTCAGATTCTGGGTCTCCCTCTCTCTCTGCCTCTCCCCAGCTTGCGCTCTGTCTCTCAATGTCTCTCTCTCTCTTTCTCTCTCTCAAAAATAAACATTAGAAATTTAAAACAATAATAAAATAAAACAAAACAAAATAAAATAAATAAAATAAAATGCAGTTTCTGATTCACCAGGTCTGAGGTGGGGCTGCAGACTCAGCATGTCTAACACGTCCCCAGGTGATACCCATGCTAATGGTCCCAAGCCACCCTCTAATTAGAATACCCTCTACGGGGCCATTATAAGCTTAAGGGCTGCCAACTAAAGAAAAGCATATGTCACAATTAATAACAATACTTATTTTTAAAAATGAAGATGCTTTAGTTTTCCACTTATAAAAGTAATTCAGGCTTATCAATGATTTTTTTTTAAACACACAATATATAAAGTTCAAGGGCTGAAAACCATCCAGAGTTAAATACCACTCAAAATAGCGTGCTCTCTTTTCACTCGGTCATGAAGAAGGCAAGTGCTAAGTTTCAGTATTCCTTTGTTTTACCTTGTCTCTTAAAGTCAGGTCATGAAGCTGGTAACTTTTTCAATTTGCTGTCCATCAGTTCGGCACGAATCGATTTGAATTCAGTTCCTCCTATTGTGGTAGACTTGCTCCTGTATCATATGATTTCCAGGTGTTCATTGCTTGGCTAGAGGAGGAGACAATGACTTTTTGACCATCCCTGCCAGGTTGCATTGACCTGAAGCTATCTAGAAGAGAAAGCAGATGAGCGAATACTGAGAATTTTTAAGAGACTTAAAACACGATCCCAGTTAAGAACGTTAACAGCTGTTGGACTTAGGGTTCTGCATCCGCACTAATGTTTGGGGGAATGACTCAGGTCGTAATCATCATTGATCGAGGAGGAAATCTAGTGCTTAGTTCCTCTGCCATTTCGTAATTTGCATGTTAAATGTTCATGTTAAAGCCATTTGAATGTGCTCAAAACGATCGCAGTAATAACAACACAGTCTTAAGAGCTTGTTGGCCATTAAAAATGATATGCAACATATCATTAAGGCTTAATAAGGGTTGATTTAAATATGCAACGATTAAACATAAGGTTAAAGATTCCAAATATCACATTCACTTTACTCTTTACGCATTTTTCTTTGTCTACTTGAAATAGCCAGAACTCCTAATTTAGCTAGCACACGGTGAGGTAGTTACAATTGCAAATCTATGATATGCTTATATTTTATAATTTGAGGAAATTTTCGAGGCGTGTATATAGATTTATTTGGATTTGCTTATATTTGTAATCATACTATCAGGCAAATGAAATAAAGCAAAACTATCATCAGCCTACAGCTAACAAGGTATTAAGGGGAACAGGCTGTTTGAAATAACTCCAGCATCTAGCCTGGCAGTCAAATATATGATATGTAACTTACTATTTGAGATAAATGATATTTATCATTTTAAGTGCCAAAATTTAGGTTAAGAAAAAACTTTTCTGAAACACATAGCATTCTTCCTTTAACAGAAGTTTCTCAAAATACTTTAATCTTCGGGATACATGTTATAATCACCATCAATTATTCTTTGCGTCTGTCCTAAATCATCCTAGAACACTATGACTTTAGAAACCTTGAGTTATTTGGTTTTTACTCATAATCATTTTCTTTGATAAAAGTTATAAATGTTCAGTGTTGAAATTTTTTCCAAAGGCAATAAAATAGAGAGAAACAAATGCGAATCATCCTCAATCTCACAGGCCAGAAATAATCATGAACAGTTCAGTGCAGTATGAGTCTCCTAGGGCCACCATGACAAATGACTATACACTGAGTGGCTTAAAAACAGAAATTTGTTCTTTCACAGTTCAGGAGGTCAGGAGTCTGAAATTAAGGTATCAGCTGGGTTGATTCCTTCTGGAGGCTCTGAGGGAGAATCTGTCCCATGCCTTTCTCCTGTTTCCTGGTGGTTGCCAGAATACAAGCCTTGACATTCTGGCTCTAGGCTTTGCCTCAAGCATCGCATGGCCTCATTCTCCATGTGTATCTTTCTGTCCTCTCCTCTTCTTGTAAGAACACCAGTCTTTGGATTGAGGGCCCATCCTAATCTAGTATGACCTCATCCTAACTAATTATATTTTCAAAGACCCTGTTTCCAAATACAGTTACATTCTGAGGTGCTGGATGGACGTGAATTTTAGGGGGCCTCTATCCAACCCATTACACACAACCTAATATATATTTGTATAATTATAAAGAAGAGTTTATGTTAGATATATAGCTCAGTTCCCTTTTCACTTAATATACTGTGAATGTTTCCTCACGTCTTTCAAATATAGCATTTTAAATTTATGTGGTATGCTCCATCATATGAATATCACATCATTTACATAACTGACCTGCAACTTCAGACATTAGATGGTTTCCAGTCTTCACTATCATACATGACTCTGACGAAGCTACATGTGCTTTTGAGGTGACCTGTGCTTACTTCCTTGGCATAAATACGTATGAGTTGAATTATTGGATAGAGTGTGAACATTTTATTTTATTTATTTTGAGAGAGAGAGAGAGAGAGCAAGTAGGGGAGGGGCAGAGAGAGAGAGGGAGACAGAGAGAATCCCAAGAGGCGGGGCTCAGACTCACCGGCCACGAGATCACGACCTGAGCTGAAGTCAAGAGTCTGATGCTTAACAGACTGAGCCACCCAGGCACCCCGAGAGTGTGAACATTTTAAAGGCTCATGACAGATCTGGTTCAATTGAGTTCCAAAAATAATGTGCCACTTTACTGTCACCAACAAGAGAGGAGAGAACCCATTGCATAGCATCTTCTTTACCTTTGTATATTTGGTTTTTGAATATTTGACAAATGGATAAACAAAGAAAGACAATCACTTCTTGTATTCTTTCTTTTTAATGTTTTATTTATTTTTCAGAGAGAGAGAGAGAATGTGAGTGGGGGAAGGGCAGAGAGAGGGGGGACAGGGAAGCTAAACAGGGCTCTTGTGTTGACAGCAGAGAGCCCAAAGGGGGCTCGAACCCATGAACCGTGAGATCATGGCCTGAGCTGAAGTCAGCCACTTAACCGTCTGAGCCACCCAGGCGCCCCTTCTCTTCCTGTATTCTTATGTGAGGTTGCATATTTGTTGTTGTTGATGTTTATTGGTTATTTGTATATCCTTTTTGTGTGTGTTATAGTTTATATCTTTTATGTCCTTTTAAATCGCTCCACCGGTCAGCATTAATTTTTTACAGTCTTGCTGATGAATGCACTGCCTGCTCTCACCCCTTACAGTTTGTTGTGAGCTAAGAAACTGTGTAGACGTTCTCCTCCACTTCCCTATTCCCATTCTTTGGGCCGTTTCTGAACCTTGTACAGACTTCAGTTACTGCCTCCATTACACCGTATCTTAACTGTTTACAGGTCTTTCGCTCTTAAGACCTTGAGCGCCGTGGGCCAATGTCCACATCTTATTCACGTTTTTGTGTCTTCAGCAACAAAAGCACAGGCACTCAATAAATATTTGTTGAACTGATTTGTTAGATTGTGAACTGGGAATTTTCACAATTCCTTGTCTAGACAGAAACAGCTGAACAAGGAATATCTAAAATAAGAACAGAGTCTAAAGTGTATAAGATTTAATCCATGAATGTGGTACTTCCACTTTAAATTTTTAGAAGTGGTGACTTTCCCCTGTATTTCTCAGCTATATTGCTGAGATAATTGAGACTGTGAGTAACATCATTGAAATAGACAAAGTGTTAATGTAGCAATAACACACATAATAATTATCATCATAATGGAATCAAGACATATTAAAGTCCTGAGATCAGAATAAGACTGGCAATTGTCAAAAATTTTAATTTCATATTGTTTCCATTGAAATCAATGACTGTTCTTGAAGGAGCATCTAGGTGGCTCAGTTGGTTAAGCGTCTCACTCTTGACTTGGCTCAGGTCATGATCTCACGGTTGTGGGATCGAGCCCCTAGTCAGGCTCTGTGCTGGCAGTGCGGACCCTGCTTTGGATCATCTGTCTCCCTCTCTCTCTCTCTGCCCCTCCCCTGCTGGTGTTTCTCTCTCTCTCTCAAAATAAATAACTAAATTACCCTTGTAATATAGCACAGCTTTATGCAATTTGCAGATTTTGAAATACATTTCCATTCAAGATTCAAATATGAAAAACAGTCTAACTCTACTTGAGAAGTACTTTGAAAAACCTTTGCAAGTTTCCCCCACACTAGAAATAAATGGATTTTAAAACATAATTTGAAAAGTTATAAAAACTCTCAAAAATCACTTTGGCTGTAAGAAAGGTCTTACAAACATCTTTTATACGCATCTCTGTATGGTCAAACTTTCTTTTTTTAGTTTACTTTGAGAGAGAGAGAGAGAGAGAGAGAGAGCACGAGCAGGGGAGAGGCAGAGAGAGGAAGAGAGAGAATCCCAAGCAGGCTGTGCACTGGCAGGGCAGAGCCCCACATGTGGCTCAAACCCACAAACCAAGAGATCACGACTCCAGCCAGAACTGAGAGTCAGATGCCCAACCGACTGAGCCACCCAGACACCCGCATTTCTGTATGGTCAAATTAATTTTCACATGGATATTAAAAGAAGACATTGCCACAAATGGGTTTTCTGTCCAGATTCCTGTTCAGATTCTTCTTTTATGCCTTCGATGTCCTTTAATGTCCCCCTCCCCATCCATGTCCCATCTGCCTCTCTCCCATCACACGTGCCACCAGCATGCCACACACCTTATAGTCCAAACCCCCCTTTGTCAGTTGCGGATGCCCCCTTCTCTCCCACCATAACGGAGCAGAGCTCTTTCTCTGATCTCTTTCTCTGCTCTCATGGCGCACTGTTTTGCTTGGGTTTTGGTTTGGTTTCCTTCGGTTTTAGCAATCTGTAGGTCTTAGTAGTTTTGCAGTGTGGTCTAGTTATTCGCGAGCATTCCATTCTTCCCCGTGGGCTGTCAACATCTAAAGAATGGGGGCGAACACAGGGGTCGTATGCAAAGGCTCCAGTGTTATTTGTGACTATGGTTCCAATAGTGGACATTTGAAGGGCATACATCTTAACTATTTGGAGGTTGAAATCATGCTGTGGGCATGTTGGAGACGCGGTATTTGCAGAGTTGCTGTTGAAACTCTTTTTAAAGTTGTGATGACAGCGTTTGATTCTAAAGGTGTGCCCAGACCCACTCCAACACACTGGGTGCAAATGCCACGTGCGTGTGTGTGCGTGTGTGTGTGCGCGGGCGCGCGTGTGCGTGGTAATCGACCCCGGCGGGGAGAAAACACACCGACCCCAGAGCTTCTGTTTCCCGGTTCGGAACGTCTGCGATCACTTGGACTTTCCGGCATTATTTCCTTGAAGGTGCTTCGGGGCGCCGGTGGGTGGAGAGCGATCTCCCCGCAGCCCTGGGCGTAGCAGCGAGGGCGGGGGGGATCGGAGAGCGCGGGCATCTCTCCACCCCCCCCCCCCAGCAGACCCGCCGAGCGACCCGCGAGCCCGTTTGGGACCGTTTCCAGGTCGCCGCGCGGACGGGGCCGGAGTGCGTCCGGGCCGAGCCTGCAGGAGCCCTCAGGGCCCCGGGGATGCAACAGGGCGTGGGAGCCGCGGCAGGAAGAGAAGGGCCACCTAGCGGGCTTTGTTTCGGATTCCGGCAGGTTCCCCGAGCCGGAGGCTTTGGAACGCGAAGCCGACCGAGGAGGCACTTCCTTACACTAATTGCAAGGGGAAGGGAGTGACTCATGTTACACCGGCTCGTAGCTTCCCTCCCCGTAACTGCTAAATTGTAGCTTTAAAAGGAAGTGACATGGGGTGGGGAGAGACGTCAGCTGAGGACCACTTTTTTTTTTTTTTCCCGAAGGGTCCACCCCATGGGTGGAGTCTCGCTTTTTTCTTTCCAGTGTTGGCTGACTTACAGCTCCTATAAACTAGTGGCAATTTCTGCACCCCAGCCTGCTCCCTTTCAGTTTCTGGTTCCCAAGCCCATGTGCCAGGGGCCGCCAGCAAGGAGGTATGTGCCGTTCGTGCGATTTCCAGGCGACTTCACCTCTGGGCGTGGCGGATGTTTGTGTGTGAGTGTCTGTGTCTCACTGTTATCCTCTGCGGGGCTGGACCTCACTAAAACCTCTGGAAGGGGTAGGTACAGAACGAGGAAGCGTGGAAGGTGGAGAAGGAAGTCAGGCTCCAGTGGGGACGTGGAGGGGCAGAGCCTGGAAGGCACGGGGGCTCTGCAGCCACAAAAGGACCCTTCCTTTGTGCTCAGCTGGGCGAGCGTTCGTTTCCCGGTGGTGATTTCGAGCTGCCGTTCAGGGCTTCCTCCCCGCCCCCCTCCCCCTGCGGCCCCCTCCCCTTGGGCCAAAGCGTTTTCTCTGCGATAGATGAAGCTGGGGAGAAGGTTCCTGTTACAGATCGGTCTCCTGTGTCATGCAACACGTTCTTCCGTCCCTGGCGTTTCTATGGCAACCACAAGAAAAAAAAATACTCCCCAAAAGGCAGCCCCCGATATAAATTGATTTATTTGTATTTCGTTCCGAGTTTGCTGCTTTCCGGACCCGGTTATGGGCTCCGCTTGCCAAAATCTAGCACGGCTTTGTGGCTACCCCCTCCTCACTTTCATTTTGGTTTTTCCCTATCGGAGGAGGGCTGGGGGAGGGGTGTTGTCAAGGAAACAGGCATTTGGGATTACCTCTTTATTTACTTAATTTTTGGCCTATGAATTTCTCCGTCATATCTAGGAATTATGGAAGGAAGGGTTCTGTGTTTATGCGAGTCCTCAGTTTCTGGTCTGTTTTAGGAAACGAAGACAGTTTTCTAGACGTGGTATTAATGCCATGAGCAGCCTAAGCAAGGGGCGAGCATGCACTTCTTTATAGGAGGTGAGGTCCTTGAGAAAAGTTTTAGAGGGTGTTTGAGGACCAGCGCTGATGGGTACGTTATTATCTGCCCAGGTGTGCCCCATCGCCCAAATATGCAAAAGAGGGTTCTTTGCTCTAGCCTGAACTTACTCAGCACAAAACCTAAGTTCAACAAGTAAGAGTGGGTGACAAAAGGTAACTACTAGCAGGATTCTCTATTTGGATTTTTTTGTTTGTGTTTTTGTTTTTCTTTGCACATCTTCCTTATGTGGATCACCTGTGCCATCCGCTCTCATTAAGGTCAGGGTCGGTAGACCTTCTCGTTTTCAAAACCGGGAAAGCATTAGCCCATCTATGATTATGAGGCAAGCGTCTGCAGTTGGAGAAAAGTATCCCGAGAGGAGGGAGAAAGTGTGTGTGTGTGTGTGTGTGTGTGTGTGTGTGTGTGTGTGTGTGTGTGTGTGTAGGTGGGCAAGGATCAAAGTCCTAAGTTAAAGCTACTGAATCTTCTCATCCTTTATGGGGAGAAAAAGAATTGATTTTCAGGAAAAGTATAGAATACAAGAGAAGAGTATCATCTCTCTGGTAATAAGCAAAGTTAAATATGATTAGAATCAAGGACATGTCTGCTAGAAAGACAGTCCAAATGGGCCTGTTAACAGGTGAGAGTCTTTTATTCAGTAAGTGTGAGGAAATATCTGATAACGGGCACTATTTTCTTAATGGGCATATCCCGAATTACAAGTCAGCCTTTATAAGATAGATCAATAGTCGTCTCATCCTCGATTCTTAAAATGATCTGTAATTTTAAATAAAGACTTGTGAAGGTCGCTCAGCCCTCCGAGTCCCTTCTCGTTCTTGAAACCAAAAACATTACTCAGAAACCTCAGGCTAACCCCTCAGCATGGAAGCAGGAAGAAAGGGTGGTTTTAATGAGGTTCTGTTTGCAGAGATCCTGACCTAAACATGCTATTATCTGGGACTTCTAAAACTTACTATAATGCAAGAGGTCTCAAGTATTTCAGATACAAAAGGGACCTGAAAATGAGGACCGCATGGTATGGCACGAGGCTAGCCAGAACCAAATGGAGTTAAAGCCAAGAGAACTAGTTAAAGAGCAAAAAGCAAAGTGTCGTTGAAAAGAATCTGCCTCTCACTTTGAAGAGCACCTGTTGGCACACCTGAGCAGTTGAGTTGTGGGTTTTCCGATGCTCGCAAAGAGCCTGGAAAGCAGTCTTGCTAAGTTACTGTTTTCCTAGTCTGAAAATGGTCCTCGGGGATGTAGATTTACCCCTTGACCCCCCAAAACAGATGGATGGTGTGTGAGTCAAAGTCTGTGATCGGGGCGCTCTGGAGTTTCCAGACCTAGCAGTTTCACAACAAAAAGCCTTCCGGCATGGAGTTCAGAGGGCAAGAATCATTGGGAAGCACAGCCAGAAATAAATAAATAAATACTGTCCTATAAATGGACCCTGAGCAGAGCTTAAAAACGTAATAATAGCCCTGACCTGGGGAAGGTCAGGGAGGCTATAGAGCAAAGCAAATTCAGGACGCCATGAAAGAGGCTGAATAGAGTTGGTTGGTTCCAAGGAAAGACCTTTTGACATTGGCGTCAGTTGCCACTGAGTGGGGGCCTCACTCCAAGGCTCTGAACTGGGTGCCGTGAAACTGCGAAGAAAAGAGAAGTTGTGGTCTGGGCTCCCAAGTTAAAAATCAAGTTAAAAGGGGCGCCTGGGTGGCGCAGTCGGTTAAGCGTCCGACTTCAGCCAGGTCACGATCTCGCGGTCCGTGAGTTCGAGCCCCGCGTCGGGCTCTGGGCTGATGGCTCAGAGCCTGGAGCCTGTTTCCCATTCTGTGTCTCCCTCTCTCTCTGTCCCTCCCCCGTTCATGCTCTGTCTCTCTCTGTCCCAAAAATAAATAAACGTTGAAAAAAAATTTTAAAAAAAATCAAGTTAAAAGTTAAAAATCAAGTTAAAAATCCAAGTTAAAACCAAACAGGTGTGAATGACGTGTGCGGACGTGCACAGGGCTGGAGGGCAGGAGACCAGGCAGGAGAGAGGTGAGAGAGAGCAGACGTGGTCAGTCTGAGAAGACTATGACCGGGAAGAGGATGTGATGGTTGGAAGGAGAAGAGATAGACAAGTCAAGGGGAATAAGGCAACGTTGTCCCAGCTAACAGGGGTGGGTGGTAGGAGTTGGTTCTCAGTTCTTGTCCCAAGTGGGGAGAAGTCCGTCTTTAGTGTGGAAATAGAGCAGGTATACCCTGTGCTGGTGGATATAGATTCAGGGGCAGAATTTTGTCTAAACCAGAGCAAGAAAGACTGGTAGAAGAAAGATGATGTGAGTAGGTGGTGGAATCATACCTCATCCAATGATTGTTGAGTTGAAGCTCAAGAAGTGAAGGGCAGACTTCAGTCAAGTAAGAGATTTGGGACAGGGAGCCCCACATGCCCCTGTGGCATCATCCTAATAATACCTACCATTGCCATCGCTTTGAATTCTGGGATGGTCAGATGACCGTGGGGCCAACTTAACTACATTTTGTGCAGTCTGCCGTATTCTCAAAAGGAGGTCTAACGAGTTATGTGAAGACTCTACATTCACAGTTGTAAATGGTTTTTAATACCTAAATGTGTAGAGAGACCTATGTGATCAAGCCTGCTTAGTAATCATCCAACACTACCCAGAGCGTGGGCAACTCTAATTCAGTAGTCTTCGTCCAAGACAGAATCAGTTTGGAAATCAAGTTTTGGAACTCTGAAATTCGGCTTAATGTATGGACCAGGGAAGACCACGGCTAAGGCTGTGGGAAAGAGCAAACTCAAATCAGGGACTCATTCTTTTAACAATATGCATTGTGCATCTATTGTCTGTCAAGTGCTATGGACACAACTGTGAGCAAAACTGGATACAGAGTAAACGGCCACAGTTTTCAAATATCTGAAGCCTTTTCCAGGGAGATAATGTGACTGGCTGATCTCCATTTTCTTCTAATGACCGAGTAAGAGGAAATATCTTAAAACAAGAGCAATTTTTGGTGAGCATTATCATGGGATGATCTGTCTAACCTATGTCTCCTCCACTTTTCAAGACACACTCTTGTTCCACCAAAGATTTTCTACCTGTTTTTGATTTTGTCTTCATTGTGTTACTCTAGTTGGGTTTGTTCCACTTCTTCCTTTGATCCGAAATCCTACTTTTCAGTCACCCTTCATTCATCCCTTTATACATTCACGCTTACATCATCCATCCACCCATCCATTACTCACTCACTCAACAAATGATATTGACTATCATGTGTCAGGCACTGTAAATGATGGATATAGCAATAAATAGGAAACTATTTCTTTCCTAAATAAGCTCAGGAACTAACAAGGAGAGAAATGTGGAAACAGCCCCTTAAACCAGAGGGTGTTATCTTTGAGAGATGCATTTATTGGCTAATGGTGCTGCATTCTTGTTTCATTGAACAAATTTATACATAGATTGTGCTGGGCAGAGAATGAAAGAGTGGTTAGCTGTTGACCATTGTCCATGTTAAAGTTTTCTTGTATCTTTCACACTGGTTGAGCTTATGGCTGGTGTCAGTAAACATTTGTTGATTAACGAAATGGGAAGAGGTAGGATTTCTGACCCAGGAGCCATAGAGGAATAGAGTCCAGAAGACTTACATGTTCTCTTTCTGAAAAGTACAAGCTGAGCCTTAATCTCTCAAAGTTCCCTCATAGCGAGTTACTTGTAGACTTCCATGGGACTAGAGCTCCCTCCAGATGCACTCAATGTATAACGTTTTTAAAAGAGAAACTCCCCCCTTCATCAAAATTATATGCCCAGTGGTTTACCAGAGAGCCTCTTGTCATTTAGAGCTAGGTTTCCCATAACACATTGCAAATCTATGTCTCCTTCCTACAAAACCTAGATTTAGGTTTCAACACCTTAAATCTAAATATCCAAAATACAGAATGTTAAAACTTTGTTGGAGTACTCCTGTTTATATTTCCTGAGGTCATGAAGCTCCTCTTAGAATTGTTTTGTGCCCACTTGATTTCCTACCTTCATCATGGAATTTATATGGGCAACCTAAAAAAGTTCTTCTGGAACACCACCCTCCTCTGCTTGTCAGACCTTCAGAGAAAACATTTAGCAAGTTCCCCTTCTTAGTTATTTTGATCTCATATGAGGTCAGCTTCTTCCTCCAGCACGAAGTTGTTGCAGAGTTCCAGATAATTCTGGTTGGCATAGATCTCTCCCTTCTGAATTTGGGTTGTACATAGTAGCTATTTCATGGTCATTTCTAGGTGGGCTCCTACAAGAGAAGAGGCCACATTTTGGACTTCTTAGGAGTCTGAAGCTGATCACTAAAATTTCTGCAGAAGGTTATTGCTCAGTCTGGGGGATGACAGGTAACTTGCAGAAGCCATCAGAGATGTTGAGGTGACCAGCCAACCTGTAGGCTCTCTGAGAACGCTTCTAGCCCGTCTTCACGAGGACTTCCTGTGTCTATTACAGAGACCTCCCATGTATCAATTCACTTCATCCTTATAACAAACCAAGCAGGTAAAAGTTTTCTTACTTTCCATTTTACAGATATAGAAGGCAAAGATTAGTGAGTTATTCACCTGGTTTCATAATAAGTAACAGAGCTAAGATTTGAACCAAGACCATAGCTTTCCCGAGCCCAGCTTGGAACCACTGTGCCCTCCGTATGGTTGGTTGGCATTGTATCCATCTGTCTGTGCCCAGGGCCAGCACGGTGCTGCATGCTGAACAGACACGCAGCAAACATTTCTGACATAATCATCAGATCTCCCCCATGCAGACCTTCCCCTGTATCCTTTTCATCTTAGTTTTTGGGAGCTGCAGAAATACTGGAAGAGACAGCAGTGGTTTTGAACTTGGGGAAAAACCAGTAGCAGAATGTATAAGACACGCTATTGTGGTTTTCAAGGAGCTTGGCTGTTCTGGTTTAGCCAGGGAAGTGATCTGGTGGGGAAGGGGAAGGGCCCTGTTGCTAAAATATCTGAATGACAGTGCAAGGCATCACATCAAATTAAATAGGAACTGTTCTCAAAACACATTTTTAACCAAGGGTTGAACTTTGCTTAGAAATTGCTCTTAAGGACACCTGTGGTGGCTTCTTGAAAGGCTCCCAAGGCTGTGGGTGGAGAGTCCGACTCTCTTTTCTGCTGTTGATTGCCAACAAATCTATCACCGAGTGTAAAGGCAGCGTGTCATCTGGGAAGACATTGCCTGTGCTGATCTCAGACAAACTTTGAAATAAGACCTGGTGAAATGAATTGATGGGGAGGGAAATTTGGTCTTTTTCCCATCTCCATCGGCTCCCTCGTGAGCTGTCACCTCTCTGTGGGCAGAGGTTAACCCAGGCTGATGAAATTTTAAAGAGTCTGTCCGTACCAAGTGCTTCTTCCCAGAATGCTGCCGCTCTCAGCACACAATCAGTGCAGTCCCCAAACCTTCCTACTGGGACCAGCTCACGCCCCCCTCTTTTCTTTCTTCTGCTGCGGGGAAGGGCAGGTTGTGTGGAGATATGGCGACAGCTTCTTTCCCCAAATGTGCACCACCCTTTGGGTCTATCTCTCAAACTCCTGGCCTCTGTTTTCCTCCATCCCATCATCCGTGCTTTAGAAAACTCACTCGAGATGCCATTACGTTATATGACAATTCAGTCTTTATGGTTCTATCCTTTTTATTTCTTTTCCAGTTTTTTTTTAAGTTTATTTATTTATTTTGAGAGAGAGAGAGAGAGAGAGCATGAGTCGGGGAGGTACAGACAGAGGGAGAGAGAGAGAATCCCAAGCAGGCTCTGCACTGTCAGCACAGAGCCCGATGTGGGGCTCAAACACATGAACTGTGAGATCGTGACCTGAGCCGAGATCAAGAGTCAGATGCTTAACCCACTGAGCCACCCAGGTGCCCCTTTATGGTTCTATCCTAATGACTGCACTGGGTGCTTCCTAGTGGACTGGGGTTTTCTAACTGCACTGTTTCTTGCACAGAGCAGGGTCTGGCATTGAATGGGTACTGTAGCCTAGAGAAAGGTGGGCGCATGGAGTCAGGGGTCAGATGGCCCCCGCCAGGACTTCCCAGGCTGACTTTCCTTGAGGACAAATTCTCAACCTGGGTGCTGTTGACATTTTGGGCCAAGTCATTCCTTGTGGGGCCTTGCTGTGCGTTGCTGGATGTTTGCATGCCAGTAGTCACCTCCCCACCCCAGGAGTGACAGCCAGAAACATTCCAGACTTTGTTAAATGTACTCTGGCAGGGCGGAGTTACCTGCCATTGGGAACTCTAGGGAACTCTTACGTCTGACACTCAGAAACGCGGTTAGCTGGCTGGTGATCTAAGAGAACTCATCTCTCAGGACTAACTTGCACTCACCAGCTTTATAACGATGGCCCCAACCAAAGGGGCAATTCGTTCATTTAAATCAATTGATAGGAATTGAAAAATAATAAGCACCGGTGTAACCACAAAATAATCAAATGTGGCCCCCTGCCCAGGATTCCATTTAGGTCGCCCCTACCCCTCAGCTGGCTGAGCCCGGGGTGGGCAGGGGGGCTAAACTTTGGGTGGGACAACCCACTCCCCAGTCCCTGTGGGATGGATTAACATATGTAAGGAAAGAGTTGTGAGAACAGCTCAGTATTCCTGACTTCTGGTGAGTCTGCTGGGATTTACTGATTAATTCCCAGTTTCTAGGCCAACCAGTGTGCTCCCCACCCAGGTCTCCCTGGTTATTTATTTGCCTCTTAGTACCCACCTCCAATTCTGTAGGCATTTCAAGCCTCTCCTGCCTTCTCACTGAAGCCAGAGGGTCACTTTTATTTCTGGTCCTGGGACCAGCTCCTACTTCAGGTAACCCCCCCCCCCCACCTCGGCAACCCCAAGGCTCCCCAACGGCTCCCCAGCAGCTCTCCAGCCCATTGCTGGCAACGCTAGGCGTCTAGTCTGTCCAGGTGTTGTGTCTGCCCTTTTCCTCCCTTCTTCCTTCCAGGACCAGAAAGATGGGCGTGGCGGGGGGGGGGGGGTCTATTCTTCCAAACTCCCACACAATTCCAGAACCTTCTCACAGCATTCCTTCCTGAACCCTTGTATCCAGCCTATGGTTGGCCAAGCACCGAAGGTACAGAGATGAACCAGACGGAGTCTGCCCATGGGGATAAGACAGACTATAAAAGCATTGCATAGACTTGCATGATGTGCTCTCTCCCATAGCTTCCCTGGATCTTCTTTCAGGGTTAAAGGACCTTCCATAGCTTCAAAATGAGCAGAAATTCTACATCTTAACCCCTGAATCATGTGGAAATTTAAGAAGTTACTTAAGACCAAATAATCTAATGAAAGTTTTGTGGTGTCACTAAAATCGTCATTTGGCCTCCATTTCTAGCAGAATAATAGGGTTAAAGTTTAAGTAGGGGAAACAGGGAGAAAGGACTGCGGAGATATTTTAAATGTGCCTGATTGTTTTAATTATTTATATTGGGTCCAATTTTAGCTAGATTGAGATTTCATCCCCCCTCCCCTTCTTCCACTCCTTCTGTCTTCTCAAATGGTTGAATCTGTGATTTGTCTTTAAGACAGTCTGGTCTTCACAGCTTCCCCTCCGGCCTGGTTCCCCAGAGAAGATGTACCTGTCTTGAACATGTGCTTAGCCAGGCTGGGATCTAGTTGTTTCCTGTGGGTGTTGGGCAAGCGTTGAGTTGCAATTTCCCAAGAACGGTTATGCTATGTGGCACACCCTGCCTGCCTCTCTGGGCAGGGAGAGGATTAGCAGGTGGGGAGTCAAGGTGCCCGGTCCTTGTCAAAGGCCACAGGAATATTTCATTAGCGAGAATCTGGTGACTGTCCCGCCTCCTTCCCTAGACACTTTCTGCTGGGCCACAGAGACTGGGGGTCTTTTCGGGACAATGAGAAGCAGCATGGCACAAGGGAGGACCAGGGCAGGGTTGCAAAGCCTGGGTTGGGGCCCCAGTCCTAGCCACCTGCTTCCTTTCAGTGGGACCTTGGGCTTCTTGAAACTAGGAGCTGTCTCTTGGTGGGTACTGTCCCTGGCACTGGGAGGTAGCCTCACATGTCCTGTGTCCTCATTTCTCAGTCTGGTCAGGGAGGAGTCCAGGCGTAGACACAAACGTCTTCAACCACCCACAGGTTGGGGTCATATTGGGGAGTGTGCCAGCAATTTGTGCTGAGCTGCGGGAGAGACTGGGCCCAGGTCACCCAAGCATCCGTTTTGCGGAAAGATCTAAAATTTATTTTACTTTAAAAAAGACAACAAAGATGGATGGGCCATGATATAACACACAACATTTACATGAACTTTTAAGACAAAACCCGCTCGATTGTTTGGATGGCTTTAGGCCATAGCTCCAGACCTTTTGGAGTTAGCTTCCTCTGCTAAAGGGAACATTTCTGCAGAAACTTCTAGAGTGCTGAGTTGGATGATGATCTCTAAGTGACTTTGTGGGAAGGAAGAGTCGATTTATTGTGCTGTCCCTTCCAATGCCTTTCCTCTTTACCACTGTCACTAAATGAGGAGTCTTGGGGATGGGATGGGGTGGGGGGAAGCAGCGTTTGAGTCATCTCTGAGAACTGCCTGCCTTGACTCTGTTTTCTCCTCTCTCTGTTCCTGATGGTATAACTGATGGGGGGTTGCTTGGGTCTCTTTTTGGCTCTGGTCACCCACCACCCACCTTTTTGGACTTTCCTGCCTTCTACTGGAATAACCCCATCTCCGGATTAGCACAGTGCCTTGTTCTGTTCTTTCTAATGTCTCTTCCTCTCCCATTGCCTTGACTATCTCTCGAATAAGGAGTTACTTCAACTCCTACTGCCTGCAGCTATCTTTTATCTTATTGTCAGTTTATGATACATCACTTCCCGTCCTCATAAGTATTTCTTTCATTGGGATTATCTTTTGAAATTTGGACAAAACAGGCAAGTAAAATTTGCCGATTCTAATCCCAACAAGCTGTCATAAAGGTACCCATTACTCCACGCTCTCCAGTGGGGAGAAAAATAACCTAAGTCAAACCTCCTGTGTAAATAAGAAGGCTGGATAGACCTTGTTGTAATAGAGGGAAAGAGGAGAACCCGACACCTAACTACCCTCAATAAACCACTTTTTTTCCCCTTTCCGGTTAAACTTTGTTGGAGGAAAAAAAAAAAATCTGAACTGTGGACTTTGCCCAGGCATAAACAAACCATGTTTTATTTGGTATATTCGAGAATAATAAGGAAGAAGGGTCGACCTCGTGTGTGTGTGTGTGTGTGTGTGTGTGTCCATACTCTTCTTAAAACCATGTTATTAGGCCACCTGGCTGGCTTGGTTGGTAGAGCGTGTGACTCTTGATCTCAGGGTCAGGAGCTCAAGCCCCACATTGGTTGTAGAGATTACTTAAGTAAATAAAGACATATTCTTAAGCATAGATACGCTGTGTCACTTGGCCCAACATTTCACTGAAAATGCGAATAACGCTGTGAAATTATTAGGCTGCTGTGATGTCTGCACATAAGAAGTCTTACCACGTATTCCAGTGCAATGTATATTCACATATTTGTGTGACACAGGATGGTGCGATCGGCATTATGGTGTGGAGCCTGTTGAAAGTAGAGAAAAGGTACTCCGTGACCACAGGGGGTTTATTATCCAATTTAGTTTAAACGAGCAAGTCTGCCAAAGTGCATTCCATTTAGGAGATGGTTGAATATCTGCTTGGGGACGGATTCGACCATGTGGAGCCAGCCCCAAATCTGTAGTGGGAAATAATTATTGTCAAAAGCCTATGTACTTTATGAGGCCAGATCTGATTTTTACCCTGAACCTACTGGCACGGCGTGTATAATACCGAAATTACTGGCTTAACAAGGGTGGTTACCTGTTTGCCTGCGTAAATTGTGAAAAAGCAGCCACGATAGCAAGGTAGGAAAAGAAGGAATGGTCGACTGAAAAAACTTGTCCGGGGGCGTCTGGGTGGCTCAGTCAGTTAAGCGTCCGACTTCGGCTCAGGTCACGATCTCACGGTTTGTGGGTTCGAGCCCCGCGTCCGGCTCTGGGCTGATGGCTCAGAGCCTGGAGCCTGCTTCCGATTCTGTGTCTCCCTCTCTCTCTGCCCCTCCCCAGCTCACACTTTGTCTCTCTCTCTCTCTCTTAAAAATAAATAAACATTAAAAAAAATGTTTTTTAAATCGTCCATGGTTGAGACACACTCACGTCCGGCAGAATCGAGGTCCTGAGCCGTTGGCGTGGTATCCAACCTACTCCATTTACTAGGGGAGGAGAGTCCAGATGCCAGTGGAAGAGAAGTTGCCATCAAAAACAAGGAACGGTTTTGTCAGCTTTAGTTCTAAGTTTTAGCTTTGCCGAAAATTATTTTCACTCAAAAAAAAAAGTTGTCCCTGGTTCACGGGGGTGACGAAGCTGATGGCTACACGTAAAGTCCAGGTGGCCAGCTGCCTGCCCTCGGGCCGTAGCCCTCCTGCGCGGAAGCCGAGCTCTGAGCTGGTCATCCAGGTCCAGATGGAGTCTCCTGGAGCGTCTGCTCCCTGTTCTCAGTCTCCTTCCAACCCCAGACTCCAATGGAAGGAAAGGAATCAAAGGAAGAAAGGGTGAGCCTCCGTGGAGCTGGCCTGCTGACCTGACATGCTTGGTCTTTGATGCAGAGGCAGAGTTGGGGACGCAGCCACAGATGGCACGGAGGGAAGACGTGGCTCCAGCCAGCTACATCTCACTCCCTGTATTCCCGTCCCCGGGCCTCCGTGGCAGAGCCTTGCCCACGTTCTCAACCTTGCCTGCCTGTTAGAATTGCCCGCCTTGGACCAGCTGCTTGAGTCTCTGGTTCCTCGATTAAAAAAAAAAAAAATGTTTCCTAGGTGATTCTGAGGGGCTGGGAGAACAGGAACCGTGTGACAGAAAGAGGGTGGCTAGTAAGACAGCGACTGGACAAACAGAAACCAGAACCAGGAGACAAGCAATGGGGATGATGATGATAGCCACGTTTACGGTTATCATGTGCCAGGCAGGGTTCCAGACACAGCTAATCTTCACCATGACCCCGTGAAGTAGGACCTACTATCTCCATCTTACCGAGGAGGAAACTGAGGTTAAGTAATCTGCCCGGGGTCGTGGAGCCCATAAAGGCAAAGCAGGTCTTTGGCTCTCGAGTCCCTGCCCTGGTGTTAAGGCTGATAACTTTCCATGACACAGCCTCTTCAGATGCTCAGTCTGCAAGGTTCCGTGTTACAAGAGTGCAGCAAGGAGCTCGGAGCCTACTTCGTAACTAAAACAAAAGGAATAAAGCGGATGAAACCAGTTGCAGGAAATCCCCACATCCCTGATTTTGTTTCGCCTTGTGTTTTGCCCAGCGCCTCTTGGATTTCACTTTAATGGTGGTGGTAGAGAGTCATAGCAGAAAGAGTCGGGAAGGTTCTATCGGCTCTGACCGACATATGTTCCTGGGATGGAGATAGAGTTACATGACTGCGTTTTCCCACGTCAAATACAGCTTGGTGGCATTACATTATCAGCTGGAGCGATGGAAAGTAAAATGTCCCACCTGCCTGTATGAAGGCTGCTTCGCTAACGAGGATGCCCCGGTCTGGGTGCTGTGTCACAGCTCGATTCCACTGACATTGTGTCAGGTTATTCATACACGGTGAGCAGGGTGTTTGTCTGGACCAGTGTGGTGGATGTGACTGACCACTGAAGTCATTCACGTTATGAATCTTTGCTAAGCACCTGCCACGGCCAGGTCCACGCGCTGGACACCGTGGATACAGACGAAAGCACTTTTGCTCCTAAGGAATTCAGGCTGTAGGACGGCAGACAGATACACAAAGGAAAACATTCATTGATGTTACACGGCCTTGGTACTGTGCTGAACCTTTTACATCACTTCCCCAGGCAGTAAGTAATCTTTACCATGCAAGGGTTAAGTTCTTGAATCCTGAACTTCACAGCGAAGATAGAGGGGACCCTGAGAAGGCAAGGAAAAGGGCATGTCTCGGTTTGGGGGAGGGCAGCTGGGTGGTACAGGCTAGGGCAGGATTTGGAAAGATGAGCTCATGCCAGGCAAGTCAACTGGGGGAGGAGGAAGGGAGGGCAGCAGGCAGATGGGACAGACCCGGAGTGCAGAAGTGGGACAGTGAGCCCTGCTGGGGCAAAATGACCACTGAGGTGTGCCCTCTAGGAAAACCGTCCTGACCTCCTCACTGCCCTGCCCGCCCTCACTTTTTATTCTAAAAACACACTGCATTTTGGGAGGGTAGCTGCTATCATTTAAATTTCTCTCCTCCTCCTTCCCTACTGTGTAGCCAGCTCCTGGATGCCATTGGGCGTTTCCACTCCCCTGGGTGGTGCCTCAGTAAATATTGGGGAAGGAGTGACGGGCATCCTCCGGGGAGGGGTCCTTACAGGGGGAGCCTCTCTCACCAACACCCCCCCCACCCCCCGCCGATGCTGCCAGTTTTATTGCAGCCTGAACCACGTCAGAGCAACAAGCTGCCGGGCCAGCAGGGCTTCTGTTGGAGGCACTGAACCTCTTTCCCCAGGAGATGTTTCTGTCGTTAGAGGATGCAGTTCAGCGGCAGCCCCAAACACGCGCGGTGCCCCGTGGCCGTGGAAGTCCTCCCGTGGTGGCCCGTGCGGGTCCCAGTGTGTGAACTGTAACGTCACACAGAACCTCCCGCTTGGTATGAGCTCTGCGCTCACGGTCTTGAAATTCTTCCTAAATTCTGACCAAGGGGCCCTACGCTCTCATTTTGCACCGGGCCCTGAGAAATGATCTAGTCCCTACGGCGTTGAGTCTAGAGAGGTTTATTGGGTGTTTGTGAATGCCAGGGAGTCTGGTGGGGCTACAGTTCTGCCCTCACTGCGGACAGCTGTTCAAAAGCAAGACTGTGTGAGACAAGATGGCCACATAAAGATCCGTCCGTGACCACCAGCAGCTCAGGGCGTGGATGCCACTGCCAGCCAGTGTCACGTGAGGCCATCTCGGAGTAGGAAGGATGGTGTGTTTGTTGGGCAAAGCTTGTGGTAAAATTGTTCGCACACATTCTTTACCTCTGGCCATGTGATTAAATTTTCAACCGAATCTTCCTGAAACTCAGTCTGAAGAATGGCTCTCTGTTGATGGTGTTTCCTTGGTTTTTTTTTGGGGGGGGGGGGTTGGAAATAGAACCATCTTCCAACATACGAAGATGCCAAAGTCCAAGGCCAAAGTTGCCTCAACTAAGAGAAATCATTTCTGGTGATCGTGAGAGATTATTGCTCTCCTGTGCCCGTTTAAGTGTGTGCGTATGTTTTCTGTATTTTGGTTGCCTTTCTGACTCGAGGCCTGAATAAAAAATAGATGTTTCAGGTTTTCTGTGAAAAACAGCAACTTTATATTCAGTAGAAAATAACTTTTTAAAAAACAAAATTCTAAAAATTAATACGTGGATACTTTCAGGTATTTGGAGATTCTGCCCCCCCTGTTTATGGGAAATCTGTTTTCAAATGGGGAAGGATAGAAAAACAGAAAGGTGGGATTGCTGCCATTTTGAATTCTTTCCGTTATTCCAGCCAAGACAAATCACTTTTTAAGGAATGGAGAGAATTTACAGTTTTCATCTCTGAATTGCCATTCTCACTCTTGGCGATCTCGTGGGGAAATTGGAAAAGTATCATACGACTGGAGACAAGTGAAATTCCCTGTTTGCAAAAGCTGGGAAACATAAATACTGGAGCCTTTACTCTGGTATGCAGGACTGGCCCCAAATATTTCAGTTCATTAACTAATAAATAATCACATGGAGCCAGCATGCACTGTAGCTAAATTCTGTTGAGTTGACTTAACCTAATTTTTTCATTGGTACCATTCTTGGGTGGGTCAATGGGGAAAATGCCAGAGCAAGGGTGTTATCTTTATTTAAGTAAAACTGTAACAGAATGTGCCCATATGCTTTTATGTATATGACAGGGCAGCTGGGGGTTGGGAGACCAGCTGGACTCATAGCTAATGAAACAGGCATGTTTTTATTTCCACTATGAAACAGAAGATGGAACTCATGTTGTCTTTCCTCTTTTCTATTTTACATCTCTTTCTCATTCATTCCTGCCTACATTCCTTTTTAACTTCCACGAAGACAGTTCATTGAAACTGACTCCTCCTATTCAAAGGAGCAGCCTATCGTGCTTTTCTATTGTTAGGAATTTGACCACTTTTTACAATTCTTCCATTCATTCATGTAATTGTTGATGGCTTTTTTGAGACATACTTTACATATCATAAAATTCATCCATTTTAAGTGTGTAGTTCAATGAGATGGTAAATGTATCCTGTTTTGCAATAGTCACCATTGTGTAATGGTCATTCATCACAGAGCCTTTTTTGTCACCCTCAGCAAGTGCCTTGTTCCGATGGGATCCTCACTTGCACCTATAGCCCCAGGTGATCAGCAGTCCATTTTCTGTCTCTACAGTTTTGCCTTTTATGGGAGCTGCCTATCAATGGAATAACTCAACATGTAATGTTTTGTGTCTGGTTTCTTTCATTTAGCATAGTTTTTCTGAGACCTGTCCATGTGTTGCATGGGTCAATCGTTTGTTCCTCTGTTTTGCTAAGCAGTAGTCCATCGGATGGACTAACCACATCTTGTTTATTCATTCACCTGGTGATGGATGTATGGTTTTCAACATCCATCCAGTTTTAAGTTTACTGCTTTAAAAAAAAAATTTAATGTTTATTTATTTATTTTGAGAGGCAGACAGAATGAGCATGTGAACAGGGGAAGGGCAGAGAGAGAGAGAGAGAGAGAGAGAGAGAAAGAGAGAGAGAGAGAGAGAGAGAGAGAGAGAGAGAGAGAGAGAATCCCAAGCAGGCTCCACCCTGTCCGCACAGAGCCCCACGTGGAGCTCGAACTCATGAACCATGAGATCATGACCTGAGCTGAAACCAAGAGTCAGACTCGTAATTGACTGAGCCACCCAGGTGCCCCAGTAAGTTTACTACTTTTATTCCTGATTCAAAGTACAGGTTGGAAATAAGTCCCATTTTCTTTGCTGCTTCATCCCTATCCCCAGAATCCCATTTGAGGGACACGAACATTCACAGAAGGGCTTGGAGGAAGAGTGAGGAGAGCTGCCCCCACCGTCCCTGGCCACAGTGTCTGTCTCTCAGACTATGCAGCAGGTGCTTCGACTTGGACGCTGTAGGTTGATCAAGCTAACAACTCTGATCTGGGGGAAAGAGCAGGTCTCTCAGATCTAAAACTGGACAACAGGGAATATAAATTCCTGACTCCTGTCGTGGCTCATTTGTCTCCCACCCCCAAAAATGTAAAAATGTCCATGTTGCCAGACTGATGAACCCACTTTCCCCCCCTCGATTATTTACCTCCCCACGGATTTCATTCCTTAAGTAAAGCTTTTGACAATTCACCAAATTCCATTTACGAATTCTTTCCGTAAGCGTCCGTTCCGTGCTGGCTCCTGGGGGGATGGGGTGAGCCCCCAGACCTCAGTCCTGCCTCCCAGGGTTGTGCTCCAGAGAAGCTTTGTCAGCTTCTGCTCTGTTTGGGCATCAAAGGGTAACTGACCTGGTAGCACTAGTAAAATTTCTTTCGCATATTTGAGCCCTGAAATTTCATCTGAATTTAATCACCATGAGCCTGCCGTAGCAAATACAGCCTATCACGTCTTTGAGTGGGTAGCATTGAAAGTGATGACAGGATTCAATGTCAGGTGTTCAAAACTTTTGACCCGCAGAAGATTTTCTCTGGATCTTAAGCCCAAAGCCTAATTATCCTACGTGGTGGCAATGGCTTCTGTGGTCTTGCATGCCTAGGGCTGATTTCCCGTCACTCTTTGTAGTATATTCAGAGTTGTGCAATCATCACCACTATCTACCCTTAGAGGATTTCATCACTGAGAAAAAAGAAAAAAAAAAAAAACACCACATAGGCTGTCACTCCTCTCCAGCCCTGGACAACTACTAGTCTACTTTCTGTCTCTACAGATTTGCCTCTTCTGGATATCTCCTATAAACGGATCCAGATGATATGTGGTCTTCTGTGACCGGTTTCTTTCACTTGGTCTAATGTTTTTGAGGTTCCCCCATGTTGTAGCATGTATCAGTAATTGATTCTTTTTTGTGACTGAATAATATTCTATTGTGTGGATACACAGCCTTTTGTTTATCTGTGCGTCAGCTGATGGACGTTAGGGCTGTTTCCATCTTTTAGCTATCACGAACAATGTTGCTATGAACATTCACATACAGATTTTGGGTGTCCAATTTTGGTTGGAGTGCATATCTAGGACTGGAATTCTTGGGTCATATGGTAACTGTTTAACATCTGGGAAACTAGAGGCGCCTGCGTGGCTCCGTCAGTTGAGCGTCTGACTCTTGATCTCGGCACAGGTCGTGATCTCAGAGGTTTGTGAGATACGGTCCCCCATCGGGCTATGTGCTGTCGGTGTGGGGACTGCTTGGGATTGCTCTCTCCCTCTCTCTGCTCCCCTCTCTCAAAATAAATAAATAAACTTTTTAAAAAATATTTGAAACAAAAACATCTGGGGAACTTGAGCTCGGTGTTTTCATTCACTGCCTAAAATCTTCTCTGAGGCCAAGGAAACTGATGCTTTGCAGAGATGTCCCAGACTTTCAAATCAAGCCCCTTTGCTAGTCAGGCCTATCTGAAAATGATATTATTGAACGGATGCAGGAGAATTTTATGCATGAGATGCCACAGGAAAGAAACGAAGAAGGAACTATCAGAAGGGCTCTTGGTTCAACTCACGTAGTGGTAATTACATGGGGTTTTATGACAGGGAACCAGGGCTGTGTCCTGTCCGACCTGATGTACCTCTCACTGCCCTCAAAACAGTAAAAATGGTTTCTTGGGTGTGTTTAGCACCGTGTCCCCCTTTCTTTCTTTCTTTCTTTCTTTCTTTCTTTCCCTCCTTATTTTTGTTTTATGTTTACTTACTTTTATTTTAAATAGACTCCATGTCCAATGTGAGGCTTGAACAGACGACCCTGAAATCAAGAGTAGCCTGCTCTACCGACTAAGCCAGCCAGGTGCCCCAGTGGGTGCCTTTTTCTAACAGTTTTAAGACACTAGCTTTTTTTTTTTTTTTTTTTTTTTTTGCATCCAGGTATTGTATTTCCAGAGCTCTCCACTCTGCCAGGATTTGCTTTCTTAGAAACTAGGAAGTTCTGTGAAGAGCGTTATCTGAAACCCAGAAGCTTTCAGTATTGAATCCATTTTTTGTTCTCCCATTTGAGCCAGTATTTACTAATCTTTAAGAATTAAATTACTGTTAGACTAAAGCTTAGATCAAGGATTAAAAGAGTAAGTCTCCCAGCAGTAAACCATTTGCTAAACTATATTTCTGCCCATGGGGAGGACCAGTTGAAATGGTACCTTGAGGTTTTGTAAGAATGTATTTCCCCCACATTTCTTGGTATTTAGTTCTTACTCTGTAAGAAGAGTGATGGAGATATAAAGAGCGTAACTATGAAAAAAGACAGCCAATGAATTGTACATATATAGAAATCACTTTAATATTTTGTAGAGTTTTAAACAAATTGTCTTATTTTTCATCCCCAGTAGTTTTGTGAGGTAGGTTGATGGGAGTGACCGAAAAGGAAATTGAGGGAGCAAACTAAACAAGTTGTAGAACTTCCCTGAGCCTCCATTACCTTATCTATAAAGTGGGCACATGGATAAATCACAGAACATTATCAATCCCAAGTGATATACAACATACTTAAGTAATCTGAAAAATGTGGTGCAAAAGTTTGAGCTCTTTTTTTTTTAAACTAAAATGCATTGCCTAAAATAAAATAAAATACATTACCCAAGTGGGGTAGTGCATTACCCCAATACCCTTCTATCAGGGGTATTTACCAGCATCAAGAAGAAAATTACTATTTTCCATTATCTCTAACTCAGAACATCCTTCTGGAGTGTTAATTGTCCAACCATTTTTTTTTTAATTTTTTTTTAATTTTTAAAAAAAATTTTTTTTCAACGTTTTTTATTTATTTTTGGGACAGAGAGAGACAAAGCATGAACGGGGGAGGGGCAGAGAGAGAGGGAGACACAGAATCGGAAACAGGCTCCAGGCTCCGAGCCATCAGCCCAGAGCCCGGCGCGGGGCTCGAACTCACAGACCGCGAGATCGTGACCTGGCTGAAGTCGGACGCTTAACCGACTGCGCCACCCAGGCGCCCCTGTCCAACCATTTTTAAAAGCCATTTGTTGACATCTGGGAAAGCTGGAGGGGCGCTGTCCGAATAATGCAGGAATTCCAACTCCAGTGGTCATTAACACGTCGTCTAGAATAGAGAAAAAAAAACTGGAAATACCCTAAGTGTTCATCAATGTGATAATACATTCATATTTGGTGTAGTCACAGAACAGAATACTTTTCTGCACTTAAAACGACGAAACTACATGCATAAAATTTCAAAAAAATAGTGTGAGTGTAGAAAGGAAGTCACAAAAGGATTCAAATATTATTTTCACACCTCTTTACGACTCAAAAATTATGTATCGTTTGTGAATACAGATATATCCAGTAGAAGAATAGACACGTAGAAGAAAACACGAATTTCAATCTCAGATTGGGGAAGTGGTTTCAGTATCTATACTATGTTATTTCCTTAAAAAAAAAAAATCAAATGTGACTAAATATCAATGAGGTAAAACATTTCGGATGCTTTGTATATTTAAAATATTTCAGAAATTGGTGTGCTCGGATCACTCAGTCGATGGAGTGACCTACTCTTGATTTCAGCTCAGGTCATGATCCCAGGGTGGTGGGGTCGAGTCCAGCTCTGGGCTGAGTGCAGAGCCTGCTTGGAATTCTCTCTTTCTCTCTCTCTCTCTCTCTCTCTCTCTCTCTCTCTCTCTCTCTCTGTCTCTCTCTCTCTCTCCCCCCCCCACCCTTCTCTCCCCTGCTCGAACTCTCTCTTCTCTCTCTCAAAAAAAATTTTTTTTTCCAGAAATTAAAAAACATTTGATGGCTTATCATCCAGACTATTTCCTAAGCATAGAGATACACTTTTCTTGTCTCACAAAAGTTAGCTCCTGTGCCGGGCATGTTTTTGTTGACTTTGCATATTGTAAACGTCTTTTGTCACTAAATATACATTCTCATTGTTTTTTTCCCTGTGCCTCATAAGTCTTACTGTTACAATTTAATTATTTACTCAGAGAAGAATGTTTAGAAGAAACAAAATTGCTGGTGCTTCCTCTTAATATTTTTAAATTATTTTCTACTTATTTATTTGTAATTTGAAATTATTTCTAATCCGCTTAAGATATATTTGGTCTCTGACACTGAAGGAGCTCATAACCTAAAAAGCAGAGGTAAAATTAAAGTCTGTTTTAACTAGGGCACAAAGAACCATGGAGTTTCCTAAGGAATTCCTCAAATTTGGGAAGTCAGTATGGAACTTTAGTTTACTATTACCAAAAATAACAATTAATCAAACAAGTGCCTGGGTCGGAAAGTGCCTGGCACCCCATCCTTGGGCGACCCAAACTCTGTCACTGGCTGTTGCCCATGACTCCCTTCAGTTTTCCCTGTTTCCCAAGATGCCCTGTGGTTTGCCTGTGTCCCAGGATACCCTGCGGTTCTGCGTCCCAGGATGTTCTGTGGGTTCCCTGTGCCCCAGGATGCCTTGCGGTTTACTTGTGTCTCTGGTCTCCCTTTAGTACTGTGTCCTAGGCTGTCAGTCCTTCAGCAGGAAGTGGCCCAGAGGCCTTGCGAGGCTTTACTGTCCCCTCTATTCCTGGATGCATTCCTGATGTGGGTTCTGGAGATGCACCAGTTAAGACCACGACCTAAGCTCCCTGCTGTGCTAGGGTTTCCATTCCCTAATCTCTAATGGTAGTGTGTCCCTTTACAAATCTAAACAATTTGCCTCTCTGCTTTTGTTTTTTCTTCCTTCCACAGAATCCATCGTATAGGTAGCTAAGTATATCAGAACTGGCAGTGCCCTTACAGGTAGTGAGAATACTTCTTGGGTCTTTGGATGGGCAAAGGAAGGCCCAGGCAGTGGCTTCTGCATTCACCTTGGTTCCCTTCACTCCCAGCTGACGTTATGTCGGCATGAGTGTAGTTCCAAGGTACAGCTTCCTGATTTCCTATGGATTTTTAACTAGTGATTGGAAAAGACTGGTCTGTGACTCAGTAACAGTTGCTGCCTCTGAGAGAGGAAAATAGCATCTGGTGGCAGGGCCAGGAAGAAAGAACACTCAGGGCTTTGTCCCTACCCCCCAGTGACGTGATGGGGCCAGTCACCTGACTGTCTCGATGGCCAGTGTTTCATCTAGAAAATGAGTAGTCGGCGTATTGACCCCTGCAGTCTCTTTTTATTGGTATTTAACAGATGAAATTATAGTATGAATTAATGGAATAGGAAGGGTCTTTCAATAAATGCCTTGGATACAACTGGTTAAATATTTGGAAAGAGATCCACTTAGATCTTCACGGACTATCATAGCCCAAAATAAATGTCAGATATAGATTAACCAGTTAAAAATAAAATTAATTCTGGACCATAGTATTTAAATAAAAATTCTAATAAGCATTAAAAAATAAAAAATAAAATAAATTAATTCTGGAAAAACAGTGACATGTGTTTTGTGCCGTTTGAAAAGTGAGGGTAGAAGGAAAAACTTTCTAAGTTTAAACTTTATGAAAGAAATCTCTGTTCTTCACAATAATTTAAAGCCCCAATGAGCTAAAAATAGAAGCAAACTAGAGAAATGGTCATTCTAAATGGAATAGGAAGATGTTATTCTACTTAATAGATGAAAAGCTCTTGAAAATCAATATGCAAGAGATAAATGGGCAATAAATTAAAAGGCAAGTCATGAAGAAAAAGCCATAGTTTAATAAATGTTAACGAATATCCAGCTTTACTTGT